>NC_086453.1:32253448-32568448 GCF_028390025.1 Pseudophryne corroboree
CAATTCAGCTTGCACATTCTGTGGCAGGCCTGCCACAGCCAAAATCTGTAAAAGCCCATTCCACAAGGAAGGTGGGCTCATCTTGGGCGGCTGCCCGAGGGGTCTCGGCTTTACAACTTTGCCGAGCAGCTACTTGGTCAGGAGCAAATACGTTTGTAAAATTCTACAAATTTGATACCCTGGCTGAGGAGGACCTGGAGTTCTCTCATATTGGTGCTGCAGAGTCATCCGCACTCTCCCGCCCGTTTGGGAGCTTTGGTATAATCCCCATGGTCCTTACGGAGTCCCCAGCATCCACTAGGACGTCAGAGAAAATAAGAATTTACTTACCGATAATTCTATTTCTCGTAGTCCGTAGTGGATGCTGGGCGCCCATCCCAAGTGCGGATTGTCTGCAATACTGGTACATAGTTATTGTTACAAAAAAATCGGGTTATTGCTGTAGTGAGCCATCTTTTCTAGAGGCTCCTCTGTTATCATGCTGTTAACTGGGTTTAGATCACAAGTTATATGGTGTGATTGGTGTGGCTGGTATGAGTCTTACCCGGGATTCAAAATCCTTCCTTATTGTGTACGCTCGTCCGGGCACAGTATCCTAACTGAGGCTTGGAGGAGGGTCATAGGGGGAGGAGCCAGTGCACACCAGGTAGTTCTAAAGCTTTACTTTTGTGCCCAGTCTCCTGCGGAGCCGCTATTCCCCATGGTCCTTACGGAGTCCCCAGCATCCACTACGGACTACGAGAAATAGAATTATCGGTAAGTAAATTCTTATTATCCCCTCCGTACCGCCCTGCGTCCCCTCCGTACCGCCCCGCGTCTCTCTATCCCCTCCCTACCGCCCCACATCTCTGCGTCCCCTCCCTACTGCCCCACGTGTCTCTATCCCCTCCCTACCGCCCCGCGTCTCTGTATCCCCTCCTCCCTACGCCTCTGTATCCCCACCCTACCACCCGCTTCTCTCTATCCCCTCCCTACCGCCCTGTGCCGCTGTATCCCCTCCCTACCGATCCGCGTCTCTCTATCCCCTCCCTACCGCCCCGCATCTCTGTATCCCCTCCCTACCGCCCCCCGCGTCTCTGTATCCCCTCCCTACCGCCCTGCCTCTCTCTAGCCCCTCCCTACAGCCCCGCCTCTCTCTAGCCCCTCCCTACCGCCCCGCGTCTCTCTATCCCCTCCCTCCCGCCCCTGTGTCCCCTCCCTACCCCCCTGTGTCCCATACAGGGTCCATACCACTGGCTCCTGGATAACTCCCTGACAAACCCTCACCAGGAGGATAGGAGCCATAACCCCCTGCGGTGCCCCCCGTAGCTACCGGTATATCGGTGATGCTTCGCTGTGCCGCCTCCTCCCTATCCCTCACACAGCACCTGAGGGGGGCGCGCACATAGTGCATGCAGATGGGACTGGTGCACCTGCGGCCGCATGGAGACATTGCGTGCGCAACATGTCCGTGTTGCTACACCTGAAGGATGGTACGGTGTAGAGAGAGGACACAGCTGCCCCTGCTCCGCATTGTACCAGCACTCCCCTCTGTGTCTAATGACACCATATACCTCCCCATGCGGGTATGTCTATATCACATACATCCTTATCCGTGTCCTATATATTGTTACACATAACATCACATAGTTATAGGTCCCGCACCCCCCCCCCCACCACCACCACCTGCATCCACCCCCCCTCCACCCGCAGCACCTACATACTCACTCTCCCCCCCCCCCCCCCCCCGCACCCGCTACATTCTGTACATCGTGCCCTGCAGGCACTGTTCACGCTGTCGCAAGGGGCTACGCCCCCTTCACCATCGGAAGCACTTTCGTCTTGCAATATTTAACCACTAACAGACCTAGGAATGCAGGTAATACTCCATATAATACAAATATTGAACCCCAGCTAGGCGTGCAGGAGTTAAGGGGGCGTAGCCCCTTTCGACGGTGTGACGAGCGCCCGTAGGGCGCGATGAAGCGCCTAGTATATTATAACCATTAACGTCAGGTTATAGGATTTTTTTTGTAATATATTTTAATGCCCTCCCATGTCCTTTAAGAGTTTCTGATCTTCCAACATGCCACCAGACCACATTATATGCCCCTGCAGTGCAATTCAGGTGCCCCACATGTCCCTTCAGAGCCCCCATAGTAATTGGGCAGATCTGTGCGCGTAGAGGGGGAAAGAAATGCCACAAGAGGATTGCAGGCACAGGGTAGCAGCGGTGTTATCAGCGGGGTTATACAAAGCTGCGGGGTCTCTGCTGTAGTCAGAGGTGTGTCTGGAGCCCCTGCTCACAGCACACCTTGGGGCTCTCTGCCATGTCCCTTATGTGGCATGCTGTTACTGGTCTGGTGTCGGCCTCTGCCTGGAGGTAGGTAACAGCCTCTCTACGCATCGGGGCAGTATTTAGAAGATCAGCGCCAATTATCAGTGTGTACCTGAAAGTACATAGCAAATGTTTCTATTTACAAAAAGGGGCAGAACGCAGCATCCTGCTAAAACAGCCTAGCAGGAACATTGGGTCAAAAGGGGAGTAGTTCTTTTGCATAATTTTTTTTATTTTTTAGTCTTTGTGTAAGTATGAAAGAGGAGACCCCTGGAGGAACACTGCGCTATGTGTTTAATATTGCTGCATGAACACACTATAAGCCATGCGTTGTGAGGAGTATTATTATTACACTTTATTTATAGGGTACTACAAGTGTTTTGCAGTGCGTATATACACAATACAGGGTACACAGAACTTAACATTACAGTAACAGAGAAATCACAACAGAGCACAGGTAACAATTAGCAGCACAGCTCTCAGTACACAATACAGCTGAGATGTAAGGAAGTATAGGAGTAATCGGCGTACTACTAGAGGCGGGCAGCCACTGGAAGAGAGAAAAAGTAACGAGTGGGAGGAGATGCGGGTATAGACAGTCGCTGAGTAGGAGAGAGCTGTAATTAAAGTGCGAGAGAAGAGGGCTCTGAGAGCAGGAGGGAAGAGAGCCCTGCTCCAAGGAGCTTACAATCTAGGGGGAGATGGAGATAGGTGACAGAGGTACAAGCAAGCGGAAGGTGGCCTGGTGTCGGGAAGTAAGCGAGGTATAGATTGCCTAGGCATGAGGCGGGGTGTTGGGAGAGTGGACTCGAGACTAGGTTATGCGGAAAAGTAGGCTTTGATGAACAGGTGGGTTTCAGTGCCCGTTTGAAGCTTTGCAAGGTCTGGGAGAGTCTAGTAGAGAGAGGGAGCTCCAGTGAAGGGAGGCAGTACGGGCAAAGTCACAAATTCGCTCATGGGATGCACAGGAGAGGCCACGGTCATTGGCCGATCAGAGAGGGCGGGAGGGAGTATGAAAATGAGGTTGGAGATAGGTAGCAGTGGAGTTAGAGAGGGCCTTAAGGGGAAGGAGTTTGAAGCGGATTCTGCAGGGTAATGGAAGCCAGTGCATGTTTTGTTGAAGTGGAGCAGCGGCAAGATAAGTGTAGCTACGGAGTTGAGAACAGATCGGAGTGGAACGAAATGGGAACATAGGAGGCCATTGAGGATAATGTTGCAATAGTCACGCCGTGGGATTAGTGAGTGGATCATAAGTTTGGTCGCATTCTGGGAAAGGAACGGCCTGATCCGAGCCATGTTGCGTAGCTGGAACTATCCGGATTGAGCCAGAGACTGAACGTTGGGGGAGAAGAAAGAGTCGAGTGACGCCCAAGCATCGTAGTTGGGGAACAGGGATTGGGGAAAAGATAAGTTCTGTTTTGTCTATGTTGAGCTTCGGGGAGCGCTCAGACATCCAGGAGGAGATGGCGGAGAGGCAGCTGGATGCCGAGAGTGGACAGAGGGGGGAAGAGGTGAGGTGGTATTGAAAGCCGTAGGAGCTTATGAGCACACCCAGGGAAGAGGGCCCAGTATAGAGTCCTGTGGGACACCAACGGGGAGGATGTGGAGCCGGAGTGCTAAAATGATACATTTATTTTATTTGAAATATGTTTTATAAGGAGATTTCTGGTAGACTTACCATGGTTAAATCTCTTTCTGTGCGGTACATTGGTTCCACAAGGAAACATCGGGGTGTAGAGATGAATCTTTGTCCAGGCACCAACAGGCTAAAGCTTTAGACTGTCCCAGGATGCATTTGGGGCCTCCTCTATAACCCCGCGTCCAGGCACCGTGAGCTCAGTTTCGTTAACCAGTCCAATGCAGGAGCGGGTAAAAGAGAAGGTAGATGTTAGTCACATACAACCACATTCTCACGACAGGAGAAGGGACTAGCGGCTAATGCCATACAAACCCATAGAAGCTAGGTGCGTCAGGGCGGGCGCCCTGTGGAACCAATGTACCTCGCAGAATGAGATTTAACCTTGGTAAGTCTACCATAAATCTCCTTTTCTGCATCGGGGGAAAACATTGGTTTCCACAGGGAAACATCGGGGATGTCCTAAAGCAGTTCCTCATGGGAGGGGTCACGCCGTAGCGGGTATGAGAACCCGGCGTTCAAAGGAAGCATACTGGGAAACGGAGGTATCGTAGGTATAGAACCCGATGAACGTGTTAACTGAGGATTACGTAGCCGCCTTGCACAATTGTTCAGCGAACGCGCCTCGGCGGGCCGCCCAAGAAGGTCCAACAGACTGAGTAGAATGGGCCTTGATAACCGCAGGAGCTGGGAGTCCAGCATGCGTATCTAGGGGGTAATTCCAAGTTGATCGCAGCAGGATTTTTGATAGCAATTGGGCAAAACCATGTGCACTGCAGGGGAGGCAGATGTAACATGTGCAGAGAGAGTAAGATTTGGGTGGGGTGTGTTCAATCTGCAATCTAATTTGCAGTGTAAAAATAAAGCAGCCAGTATTTACCCTGCACAGAAATAAAATAACCCACCCAAATCTAACTCTGCACATGTTATATCTTCCTCCCCTGCAGTGCACATGGTTTTGCCCAACTGCTAAAAAAATTCCTGCTGCGATCAACTTGGAATTACCCCCATATATGCTTGTGCAATCACCATTCTAATACATCTGGCCAAGGTTTGCTTATTCGCAGGCCAGCCACGTTTGTGAAAACCAAAAAGTACAAAAAGGGTATCTGACCTCCTGATAGAGGCAGTCCTCTCCACATAAACACGGAGAGCCCTTACCACATCCAAAGACCGCTCTTTGGAGGACAAGTCAGAAGAGATAAAGGCCGGAACCACAATCTCTTGGTTAAGGTGAAAAGATGACACCACCTTAGGCAAATAACCAGGACGAGTTCTAAGAACTGCCCGGTCACTGTGAAATATCAGAAATGGTGGACGACAGGACAAAGCGCCTAGGTCTGACACCCTTCTTGCAGAGGTAATAGCCAGTAGGAACAGGACCTTGATCATGAGCCATTTAAGGTCCACAGACTCAGGTTCAAATGGAGACTCTTGCAGGGCATTCAGGACAACAGACAAATCCCTTGGAGCCACAGGAGGGACATAGGGAGGCTGAATTCGTAAAACACCCTGAGTGAAAGTATGAAAGTAAGAAATAGACGCAATTTTTGTCTGAAACCACACCGTATAAACCTTGTTGCAGAAAAGCCAGAAGTCTAGAAGTACTGAATTTGTATGCATCGTAGTTCTTAGCAGCACACCAGGTGAAGTAAGAATTCCAGACTCTGTAATAAATCCGCGCAGATGCCGGATTGCGGGCCTTCAGCATAGTTTGGATAACCGCCTCAGAGAATCCTTTGGCCCTCAGGAGTGAAGCTTCAAGAGCCACGCCGTCAAAGCCAGTCTGGCCAGGTCCGGATAGACACAAGGGCCCTGAACAAGGAGGTCTGGGCGTTGAGGAAGTAGAAGAGGATGCTCTATTGATAGACCCTGCAGGTCTGAGAACCAATGCCGTCTGGGCCACGCTGGAGCGACTAGAAGTAGTATTCCTCCTTGTTTGAGCTTCCGTAGTACCCTGGGCAGGAGTGACACTGGAGGGAGCACGTAGGGCAGCCGAAAGTTCCATGGAATTGCCAGGGTGTCCACGAATGCTGCTTGAGGACCCCTGGTTCTTGATCCGAAGACCGGAACTTTGTGATTGTGCCGAGACGCCATCAGGTCTACATCTGGTAGGCCCCACTTGTCCAATAGGAGTTGAAAGACTTCCTGATGAAGACTCCACTCTCCGGGGTGCACATTCTGATGACTGAGGAAATCCGCTTCCCAGTTGAGGACTCCTGGAATGAACACTGCCGATATTGCTGGCAGATGGCGTTCCGCCCAATGAAGGATTTTTGATACTCCCATCATTGCCATGCGGCTTCGAGTGCCTCATTGATGGTTTATGCATGCCACCGTGGTGGCGTTGTCTGACCGTACTTGAACAGGCCTGTTCTGTAGCAAGGCGAGAGTCAAAGAATTGAACACTGCCCGCAATTCTAGAATATTTATCAGGAGGAGCGATTCCTCCTTGGTCCACTGACCCTGGAAAGAGTGTTGCTCCAACACCGTGCCCCAACCCCTCAGGCTGGCAACCGTAGTCATTAGGACCCAGTTGGGGATCCAGAAGGGATGGCCCCTGCTCAGCTGCTGGTCCTGTAGCCACCAGGCCAGCGACAGACGAACCTCTGAAGTCAAGGAGACCATGTGAGACCTGATCTGATGAGGTAGGCCGTCCCACTTGGACAAAATTCACCTCTGCAGAGGGCGGGAATGAAAATGAGCGTACTCCACCATGTCGGTATCCGACACCATCAGGCCTAGTACTTGAATCGTCGAGTGTATCAACACTCTTGGGCGAGAGAGGAAGTATCTGATCCTGTCCTGAAGCTTCCGGACCTTCTCTGGAGACAAAAACAGCCGTTGACTGTGTGTGTCCAGCAGTGCCCCCAGGTGCACCATGCTTTGAGCTGGGACCAGCGAGGACTTCTTCCAGTTGATGAGCCACCCATGGGCTTGTAGGAAGTGTTCCGTCAGTTGCAGATGACTGAGGAGGACATCGTGGGAGTTTGCCAGAATCAGCAAGTCATCCAGATATGGCAGGATCCTGACTCCCTGGCCACGGCGATGAGCCGTCATCACGGCCATAACCTTGGTGAAGATCCGAGGAGCCGTGGCCAGTCCAAACAGCAGAGCCTGGAACTGATAGTGGAGGTTGCCAATAGCAAACTGCAGATATTGCTGATGTGATATGGCAATAGGTATATGCAGGTAAGCATCCTGTATATCCAGGGATACCATATAGTCTCTGGGTTCCTTGGCCAGTACAATTGAGCGCAGTGTTTCCATACGGAACTTGGACACTCTCACAAACTTGTTCAGTGATTTGAGGTTGAATATAGGCCGGAAGGATCCATTGGGTTTCGGTACTAGAAACAGGGTTGAGCAGTATCCTCTGCCTCTCTGGGACAGAGGTACCGGCACCACCACTCCTGAATCCAGGAGTGAACGCACAACCAATTGAAGAGTTTGCGCCTTTAACGGATCCAAAAGGAGAACCGTGGTGCAAAACTGGCGAGGGGGGACGCCTCTTGAAAGAGACTGCGTACCCGTGAGAGACAACTTCTCGAACCCATGCGTCTGAAGTGGTCTTTAACCAGACCTTGGTGACTCGCAGAAGTCGGCCTCCCATCCTGGGATCCCCCAGGGGGAGGCTCGCCCCGTCATGCAGCAGGCTTGTCGTGTTTAGAAGCAGGCTGACGGGCTGGCCAGGATTGTTTTGCCTTGGGCTTTGTGGTTTTGGAAGCACGAGATTGTCTCGGGTATGCCTTACCTTTTGCTTTCCCTTGAGGTCGAAAGGAGCGAAAAATGGTACCTTTTGCTTTCTGTGCAGAAGGAGTAGTATTAGGGAGAAAAGCAGTCTTAGCAGCCGCTAAGTCAACTACAATTTTATTGAGGTCTTCCCCAAATAAGATGTCTCCCTTAAAAGGGAGTACCTCCATGGTCTTTTTGGAGTCCAGGTCCACCATCCATGACCTCAACCACAGAATACGGCAAGCCAGGATGGACGTAGTCGCTGCCTTGGCTGCCAACACACCTGCCTCAGAGGACGCCTCCTGAACGTAATAGGCGGCTGTGGTAATATGAGACAGGTGTTGTCTGGCATTGTCAGATATATCCTGGGGCAACTCATCCTCTAATGCCTGAACCCATGCTTCAATTCCTTTTGCAGCCCAGGAGGCTGCTATAGTGGGTCTATGTACAGCACCTGTAAGGGAGTAAATAGACTTCAGGCATCCCTCCACACACTTATCTGTCGGTTCCTTCAGTGAGGTGACAGTGGTGACAGGCAGAGTAGATGACACCACCAGACGGGTGACATGGGAATCTGCCTTTGGTGAATTTTCCCACTTGTTACACAACTCTGTAGGGAGAGGATAGCGAGCCTCCATCCGTTTAGACAGGGAGAATTTCTTCCCTGGAGTAGTCCAGGGTTCTTGTCGTATGTCCACTAAATGGCCAGAATGCGGTAGACAAATTTTCCACCCAAAGCGTATTTACCATAGGAACAAGATGTGACTGTAATGGCACAGGAGGTCCCATAGGGGGCATAAGTTGTGTCACAAGCGTATTTAGCATAGTTGAGAACGCCGCCCAAGGTGGCTCCTGATTGGTTACAGGAGCTGCGGACTGACTGGGAGATGTATGGCACATAGTACACAGACCATCATACAAAACTTCCCCCTCAGGCAAAGCCTTGGCGCATGCGCTGCACGATGCAGAAGCGTCCTCGGATTTCCCGCCCTTTGTGTTAGACATTTTCAGTGATGCAACAACAGAGTGTATTAGTATGATACAGCCAGCCAGAGTACAATACCTGTGAATAAATACGCTAGTATGTGACTACGGACACAGTACACGACTCCAGCGAATAAATTCGGTACTATGCGACTGAGTCCTCAGTACACAATACCAGCGAATAAATCCGGTATTAGGTGACTGAGTACACAGTAGAATACACTTAATTGGTAAATACTGTGAAGCACTATATATGTGACCCAGACGAACCTAGTCCCTTAGTGTACAAATTACAGTGATAGACAACGCTGGGACACACTGAAAGTGAAATCCCTACAGCACATACAGGCACACACAGTCACAGTCACAATGCAGATCATTATTTTAGTAAGACAATAAAGGTGCACTGGATTTATTTCCTTCATAGAATGGGCGGCACTCAGAGACTTGCATAACACAAATTAAGTGTAAAGGGCCCTGCAGGGCATGCTTTAATGGTGACGTTTCGGGGTAACAATCCCCTTCCTCAGACAACAAAACAATTCAAACCAGTGCAATATAAAGACTTTAGAAGTAACCTTACCCTCCTTGTGTAGCTCCATTGTGTCCCCAGGCACTCCTAGCCACCGTTCCGCAGTGGCACTTCCAGCCGCGGCCTCCCCGTCGCGCCGGAAGTGACCTCACCCGTCCGGCCCCAGTCACCATGGTTACACACTGTGAACGAATACAGTGTGAACTGAGTAATAACCTCATAAGCAAATGTATTTAAAGTGCAGTGCAAAACACATTTCCATAGTGTATCTCATGAATGTGATAAATATATAATATAAGTCAAGTGTTAAAAACCATGTAGAAAACTGTGTACAAAGCTCTGTGTGGCTTCATTTTATTTATACATAAACATGTGTCAAAAAATCTCAAAAATAGTTGGAAATAGTTAAAAACAACATACTGGTACCAGAGAAGTTATTAAGAGTAAAATACTATCTCTTTGTGTATCAGTATTTAACCTGCCAAAGGGAAATTAAGATTTTACATGATATTACTGCCATCTAGTGGACAAAATCATATATGAAACCAAATGCTAGAAGAACCACAGTTTAATTTATCAGAACAAAACTATCTCTATTCATAAAAAAACGGGACAAACTTAAAGTTTCATTAAGACCTTTCGGGGCCACACAGTCTAAATGAAAGATCCAGTTGGATTCTAGTTGTAAGAGCTTTTTCCCTCGATTACCCCTACGACGTGATGGGGGTATATGATCAATAGCCTTGTATTTTAGACTAGACAGGTTATGTTTGAATTGTGCAAAATGTCGGGCTACCGGCTGTTCACTTGAACCCGTTGTCAACGGTCCTCTCATAGCTGATCTATGCTGAGTAAGTCTAACCTTAAGTTGGCATTCGGTTATTCCTACATAATATAGGCCGCATGGACAAACTATGACATAGATCACATATCGACTAGTGCAGGTAAGTGGCCATTTAATGCTGAAGCGCTTTCCTGTATGCGGATGAGGAATGGAGTCCCCAACTAACATATAAGAACATATGGTGCACCCCAATAATTTATAACAGCCATTTTTACGGCTAAGGAAATGCTGGGGTGCAGGTGGTTCAAGAAAGCCTGTCACGTCAGTTTGGACTATGAGGTCATTTACATTTCTCCTGGTGAATAGCTAGGCATTAACCTGGTCTTATGGAAACATCTCAGATCTGGATCAGAGCTAACCATCCGCCACAAGTCTTTGACCTGATTTAGAGTATGGGGACTTTGCGTGTTGTATTCGTTTACCCAAGCAATTGTCTCTGGTTTCTTTGCTTTTTTACTAAATGTTCTATTGGGCAATTTTTGTTGAAACATTCGCAGGACTTTGTCACGGGTTTTTGTCGCAATTCTGTTAAAGCATAGCCTCTCTCCCTGAACCTTTTTTTTACCATTGTATCCAGTTGATTTAGTGTAGTATCCTGGCCACGGTTAATTCTACAAACTCGCAGAAATTGTGAGTAGGGGAGCCCCCGTATTGTTGCTTTGGGATGAAAGCTACTAGCATGCAAGATCGTATTGCAATCAGTGGGTTTTGTGTATAAAGATATATGAATTTGTCTGTTCTTGATGTGAATAAGAATGTCTGGGGACACACTGGAGTGACACAAGGAGGGTAAGGTTACTTCTAAAGTCTTTATATTGCACTGGTTTGAATTGTTTTGTTCTCTGATGAAGGGGATTGTTACCCCGAAACGTCACCATTAAAGCATGCCCTGCAGGGCCCTTTATGTTATGCAAGTCCTGTTCCTCGCTGACTGGACACTGAGCTCCTGAGGGTCCTATTCACAAGCCCCACCACGGCGAGCGTACAGACCTACAGCACGCTGCCACCCCTAACAGAGCCAGAAGTTAGAAGAGTGGTGAGTAGATGGCCGGCATCCTGGTTAGCGGTTCGCCGCCTGTAATGGCGGCACAAGGGGTAGGAGCGCAGCGCTGACAAGCAGGCTGTGGCTCCAGGCTTCAGAGGCATACAGGGTGCTGTGTGTTCTGCTGTGAGGGGCGAGCTGAAGCCACGACGCATATACCCACACTGGAAGCTATTCTACAGGGGTTTTAAAGACCGCACTCCATTAAGGGGGCGGGGCTTCACTATGAGCAGATCCAGCAGCTCACCAGCGCCATTTTCCCTCTGTAGCTTTACACAGGCAGACTGGCAGGGAAGCGCAGCTCCTCCACAAGGACTGCAGAGCACCTCAGCGGTACTAGGGGTCATAGCAAAGGGGGGGGGGAGCAATATTTGGTGTACTAAATCCTCTTTAGGGTACTTAGTTTGTGTCCCAGCTAAACTTGTACTTTAGCTAAAGGGGCGCTGTGTGGCTGGCTCCATCATTCTCTGTGTCTCTCTAGAGGGCTCTGTGGGGGTCATTCCGACCCGATTGCCCGCTGCAGTTTGTCGCAGCGCAGCAATCGGGTCGGAACTGCGCATATGCCGGCGCCGCAGTACGCCGACGCATGGCAGCAATCGTTGCCTAGTGATCGCCTCTGAGACAGAGGCGCTCGCTGGGCGGGAGGGGGCTGGACGGCGGCGCGGTCCGGCCAACGCAGGCATGGCCGAACCGTTGGGGGGCGGGCTGCGGCTGCTGCGTGACGTCTCACGCAGCCGCTGCGGCCAGGCGCAGTGACAATCAACTCCCGGCCAGCCACAGGAGCTGTTACAAAAGCATTGCCGCTGTGCGATGCTTTTGTATTTGTGCGAAGGGGGGGGGGACTGACATGCGGGGTGGATTAGCCCTGTGCTGGGCATCCCCCGCATGTCAGGGAAGATGATCGTAGCTGTGCTAAGTTTAGCACAGCTGCGATCAACTCGGAATTACCCCTTGTGTGGGTTAACTGTTTTACCCTAATTTCCTGTGTGTGTGTGTGTATATATATATATATATATATATATATATATATATATATATATATAGTTCAGGGGTATAGCGGCGGCACTCAGTCAGACTTATACGGCTGAAGTTCAAACAAGTAGTTTATTGACCTAATAAACTATTTGTTTGAACTTCAGCCGTATAAGTCTGACTGAGTGCCGCCGCTATACCCCTGAACTACATAGTGGAACTGAGGTTTCACCAGGAGGGCACCGCAGCAGCTTTACTAACAGAGAGGAGTGCCGGGCCGATTGGTAACCTATATATATATACAGGTTGAGTATCCCATATCCAAATATTCCGAAATACGGAATATTCCGAAATACGGACTTTTTTGAGTGAGAGTGAGATAGTGAAACTTTTGTTTTTTGATGGCTCAATGTACACAAACTTTGTTTAATACACATAGTTATTAAAAATATTGTATTAAATGACCTTCAGGCTGTGTGTATAAGGTGTATATGAAACATAAATGAATTGTGTGAATGCAGACACACTTTGTTTAATGCACAAAGTTATAAAAAATATTGGCTAAAATTACCTCCAGGCTGTGTGTATAAGGTGTATATGAAACATAAATGCATTCTGTGCTTAGACTTAGGTCCCATCTCCATAATATCTCATTATGGTATGCAATTATTCCAAAATACGGAAAAATCCGATATCCAAAATACCTCTGGTCCCAAGCATTTTGGATAAGGGATACTCAACCTGTATATATATATATATATATATATATATATATATATATATATATTCTTTCACATTTACTATGTCAAAAGAGTGTGTATCATGCACAGCAGAGTGGTTTTTCTCAATCTGGGGGATCACTGCCATGTACTCAGGATAGTACACATTCTCAGGCTAGTATGGTTAGATTCATTAAAAGGGATGATTTCAAATAAATGATCCCAAAATGAGGAGACGCAATACTAAAG
The DNA here is from genome assembly GCF_028390025.1 of Pseudophryne corroboree. Lineage (NCBI taxonomy): Eukaryota > Metazoa > Chordata > Amphibia > Anura > Myobatrachidae > Pseudophryne > Pseudophryne corroboree. The sequence goes on from NC_086453.1 coordinate 32,266,479, forward strand.
GAAATCTGTGGATGACCTGATGAATAGAGATTCAGTTGTTGTTCCAGCATCTCAGTCCCCTACCATTTGTCCACAGAAGCGTAATCTGGCCCAAATCATGCAGGCTGATACTGATGATGATGAGGTATCAGACCCGGAGGACGGTGAGGTGGACTCGGGAGGGGGGGATGCAGGCCTTGATAGAAGCTATTATAGATGTCCTGCACATTCCTGATAAGGTGTCAGAAGACGAGGAGGAATCTTATTAATGTAAAAAATAAATCCTCAGCTACAGATGGGTCCTCCGTTATCTTGGCTATTTCTGCGCCTAGACGGAGGTTTAGTCACGCCTAGGCGATAGCTTAGGTTGCTGAGTTTAATAACGGACAGGCGCGTTGAGGCACGACTAGATACTCAGTATGCAATACACATCTCCACCACTGGGTGGCTAATGCTCCATTAATCCAGTACTTTAGATCGAATAGCGGTGGATTGATTTACAGTACAAGCTCTGGCAAATGGTCAACGATGACAGTAATGTTAATATACAGTCCTGTACTGCATACTGTACACACAGATGGTGACCAATGGTGAAACGGAGAGAGTTAAAAAATAAAATACGTTTATACAGATGCAAACGATCATGTTAAAACACTTGTGTATGCAGACGCAACAAATGTGTTAAAGGAATAATGTAGCTCATTGACTTTAAAGTATGTACAGATGCTGGGGATGCTTCAAGAACCATGGGTTATAGACGGATTCCGCATGAGACATGGTCACTTTAAGACTTTGAATGGGTGTGAACTGGCTCCTCCCTCTATGCCCCTCCTCCAGACTCTAGTTTAGATTCTGTGCCCAGTGAGACTGGTCACACACAGGGGAGCTCTACTGAGTTTCTCTGAACAGACTTTATGTTAGGTTTATTATTTTCAGGGGGCACGGCTGGCAACAGTCTCCCTGCATCGTGGGACTGAGGGGAGAGAATTAGACCTACTTCTGTGAGTTTCAAGGCTCTGCTTCTTAGGCTACTGGACACCATTAGCCCCAGAGGGTATGATCGCTAGGTAAGCCTAGATGCTCATTCCCGGAGCCGCGCTGTCACCCCCCTTGCAGAGCCAGAAGTCAGAAGACAGGTGAGTAGAAGATCAGAAGACTTCAGTGACGGCTTTGAGGTACCGCACAGCAGCCGCGCTGTGTGCCATGCTCCCACACACACAGGCACTGTCGGGTGCAGGGCGCGGGGGGGGGGGGGGGGAGGGGGGCCCTGGGCAGCATATAAATCCTCAATATAGACTGGCAATAGACTATATTAGTGCCTGTGCACTATATTTAACCCCTGCCAGTATAAATATTTGTAAGTAATAGCGGGGCTGAAGCGCGCCATTAAGGTGGCGGGGCTTCCCCCTCACAGCTCATTTCAGCGCCATTTTCTCCTCACAGAGACGCTGGTCCTTCCAAAGCACTGCTGTACAGATCAGAGTGAAAAACGAGGGGGGGGGGGGGGGGCACAGTTGTTTGGTGCAATATAAGTTAAAAATAAAGCACACTATATAATGAGCGCTGTGGAAATGAGCTGGTAAACTCCTTCTGTGTTTCCATGACAGAATGTACTGGGGTCTATCCCTTATAGCCAGTGTAATGTCGGTGGGAGTTTGGTACACGTGTGTCGGCATATCTGAGGCTGAGTGCTCTGCCACAAAGGGAATGACTATGTCGGCGCTGTCGACTTCTAATAGTATTTGGTACATGTAAATAAATGTCAACATGTCAGTAGAGGTATATTTTTCCCAAGAGAAAACTATATGGGAGACACAGATGTGGGGGGTGACTCTGTCGGCACCAACAATATCTGACTGGGTGGATATTGACATGATAATGTGATGCATATCAGAAAGAGCTATACCTATATGTATATGTATGTATAGTAAGGTTACATAGGTCTGTGGCACGATCACAGACGTGATAATATTTATGGAGGGAGTCATATTCATAGAATAGATTTCTCTCAGACCCCTCAGGATCGCAAAAATGTTATTTTGCCCAATTACTACTCCCTGACATCGACTCAAATAATCTTTCTTATGTCGACCATAAGGTTTCCTGATCAGATCCACAAAATCGGCATTCAGTACCTGTTCATACACATTAGAACGTATTAACGTCACTAGGGACCCTGCTTTTCCTGACAAAAGGATATATGTATATATATATATATATATATATATATGTGTGTATAGGTGCATTTGAAGGTATATATATATATATATATATATATATATATATAATATACAGCAATTTCAGACCGGCACTCCACGGAAAACTCCAATAACTGCGCCGGTGCCTCCACATATACCACTGTATAGATATATAGTCCCGCAATGGTGTGGCACTCGGCTGGATAAATGAACAATAAACCAGTAAGACCTGACTGGTTTATTGTTCATTTATCCAGCCGAGTGCCACACCATTGCGGGACTATATATAATATATATATATATACTGCAAGCCTGGGTCTGGCACTCCTCGTCCCTCCTGGGTGGCTGTTCCGGTGCCCTCCTTAAGCAACAGTGGCTTCAAATATAGGCAATGGAAGGCGGCGCTCGGAGACTGTCACAAGTACAAAACGTGCTTTAATTCATGTCAACGTTTCGGGAGACGTGCTCCCTTCCTCAGGACACAGCAAAACAAGTGCAAAAACCGTGCAATACAACATTTAAATACCTTACCTTCCCCTGGCCCGCCTGTCCCCGCTGTGGCCAGCGGCGTCCCGCTTCACGGCGACTACACTTCCGGGTTCGGATCTCCCCGCCCCTCCGGAGTGACGTCCTTCCGTGGGCGGCGCGGACGCGGCAGGGTAAACACAGGAAGTGCACACACGTTGCCATGGGGATACTGAAATACATAAACAAACATCACTAACTACTGTGTAATCTAAACCAAAACCGTCAAAATAGAAAACCATATTAATGTAAAAACCCCTGGTGCCTAGGACACACACTGCTTCAAATATGTGTGTGATCTGTAAACGAACAAAATGAAAGTGCAGTGTAAAAATAAATAAATAAATACATAATTAATATCTTCAGTATCATCTTCAAGGCATTATACATTCTTTTCACTATAACCTGACCCAATGAACAAACTGATACTGAAACAGTCAAATCACAGTCTCACGCCTAGCGCAGGACTGGTTAACTCTTTAACGAGTAAATTATAGGGAACGCTCATTCCCTGCGGCCCCTACCTCTGGTTCTTTTCATCCCAACTAGCAGTCACAGTTAATATCCTAATTCTTCTTTCTAGCTCATAAGAAACAATTCAGACTTAAATACTCATTCAGACCTCGAGGATGGATCGTATCTAATTTATGGATCCACCTCGCCTCGAGCTGTAACAGTTTTTGTGCTCGATTGCCTCCCCTCAATGTGTCTGGAACTTGATCCACTATTTTGTATCGTACCGATGATAAATTATGACGCTTTTGTGCAAAGTGCCGCGCCACCGGTTGGTCACTGTTGCCCGACACCAGTGCCGCCCTAATGGCAGACCGGTGCTGGGCCATCCTTTCTTTGAACAAACACTGTGTCTTGCCCACGTAGTATATATATATAAAATTTATAATGAATGCTGAGGTAAAGTTATTCCTTCTCATGGATAGAATAAAGTGAGAGTCACCCCCTGTTCTGCACGGGGCCCTGTCACAAAGGATCGTATGCAGGAAGATATGTGATACTCTAATTATGTGTCCGCATGTACGTTGATTATACTTGCATTACATGCGCATGGGGGAGTAGTTGTATGCAGGGTACTCCTAAAGATGAGTCATGTCTATATCATTGCAGCATACTGCCGTGCGACTACAAGGGATATAGGACTCTTGGGTTCGCAGGCCACTTCCATGGCGGTCTCGACTAGGAGAGCATTGTGGATTCACCAATGGAATGCTGAGGCTGACTCCGAGAAGACATAAGGATATCCTTACAAAGAAATAAGGATCAAATAAGGTTAGTGATAAAAAAAAATAATATATAAAAAAAAAAAAAAAGGGGCAGACTAGATGGGCCAAGTGGTTCTTATCTGCCGACAAATTCTATGTTTCTATGTTTCTAAGAACTGGAGTATCTTCCCTATGAAGGTGAAACCTGGTTTGGGGATGGCTTTGTTAAGTTGATCTCGGCAGATACCACTGGTAAGTCTACCTTCTTGACCTATGTTCCCTCACAACGGTTGGTGACGCATTTTTGTAGGATGCAGTTATTTCGACGAATGGATACGGTTTTCCCTTTCTTTGCAGGTAGAGGAAGGTGAAAAGGTAAGAGGTCAGCAGCCTTTTCAAGTTCGCAGAAGCAGAAATCATCCTCTGTTTCTACCACATCCACCGCATGTCGCTGGGTCTATCTTGCGGGAGCCTGCACCGGTGGGACCACGTCTAATACTCTTCAGTCAGTCCTGGAATGGACATGGACCAGTGAGTTTAAGAATAGAGTCCAAAGGGGGACATACTGGAGTTTCCAGAGGATTCCCCTCACTGATTTTTCAAATAGACCTTACCGATTCTCCTCTGGACGTGGAGGTAGTATGCGACGCTATACAAGAGTTGGGTCAGGATCAGGTCGTTGTCCTGCTGTCCCGGTCACAAAAAAAAAAAAAAAAGCTGTTATTCAAGCTTTTTCGTGCTTCTGAGCCCGGACGGCTCGGTCAGAACAATCCCAAAAAATTTCTACTTAAGAAGTTGGAACTATAAGATGGAATCTCTCAGGGCAGGGATCTCCAATCTGTAAAAGGAGAAAGAGGGTCTAAGTACGGTTTCTTCTGCATTAGGCTTACCTGGGTTTGCTATTCAGGATTGTCATTGCCAATTCACCGGAGTGATGGCGGTATGATGGTTTTCCTTCAATAGTAAGAGTCATTATTATTCTGTACTGGGACGCTCTCCTGAGTAGGTCAAGAAACAAGTGGTGCAAAACGTTGTTTTCTCCCTGGAAGTTCTTCAACAAAGTGGTTGGCTCCTGAACTTGCCAGAATCACTGTTAATCCCAACGACGCGGTTGTCGGCGTTGGGAATAATGTTAGATACAGAACTGTTGAGAGTTTGTTTCTTCCAGTGGAAAAAGCTCTGAGGATCCAGAGTCGGATCAGATCTGCAACAGTATCAATCCATCAATACGTTCCGTTGATGAAAAAGATGGTTGCGGCCTACGAGGCCATTCAGTGAGCAGCTTAAATGCCAGAATGGTTTTAGCGGGACCAGTTGGACATGTGGTCCGGGTCTCACCTGCACATGCACTGGAAAATAATCCTATCTTCCAGGGCCAGAATCTCTCTCCTGTGGTGGCTGCACAGTTCTCACCTCCTAGAGGGACGAAGGTTCGGGATCCAGGATTGGATCCTGGTGTCCATGGATGCAAGTCTCCGAGGCTGGGGAGCAGTCATTCAGGGGGAAGAATTTCCAGGGAAAATGGTCAAGCCAGGAAGCTTGTCTGCAATAAACATTCTGGAATTAAGGGCTATTTACAACGACCTTCTGCAAGCGGAACATCTTCTTTGCGATCTGCCCGTCTTAATTCAGTCGGACAACTTAACAGCAGTGGCGCACATAAACCGCCAGGGCGGAAAGAAGAGCAGAGCGGCAATGGCAGAAGCCACAAAAGTTTTCCGCTGGGCAGAAAGACATGTAAGCGCTCTGTCAGCAGTCTTCATTCCGGGTGTAGACAACTAGGAAGCAGACTTCCTCAGCAGACACGATCTCCATCCAGGAGAGTGGGGTCTTCATCAAGAGGTCTTTGCAGAAGTGACAAGTCGTTGGGGAATTCCTCAAATAGACATGATGGCGTCTCGCCTCAACAAGAAACTTCCGAGATATTGTTCCAGGTCGAGGGACCCTCAAGCAATAGCAGTGGACGCCCTAGTGACACCGTGGGTGTTTCAGTCGGTATATGTGTTCCCTCCGATTCCACTCATTCCAAAAGTGATAAAAATCATAAGAAGAACAAGGGTTCAGGCAATCCTCATTGTTCCAGACTGGCCAAGGAGGGCTTGGTATCCAGATCTTCAGGAATTGCTCATAGGAGATCCCAGGCCTCTTCCTCTACGAGAGGATCTGTTACAGCAGGGGCCGTGCTTGTAACAAGACTTACCGCGGCTTCGTTTGACGGCTTGGAGGTTTAGAGCAGGATCCTAGCCCGAAGGGGTATTCCCGGTGAAGTAATTCCCACACTGCTTCAGGCTAGAAAAGAGATAACGGCGAAACATTATCACCGTATTTGGAGAAAATATGTGTCTTGGTGTGAATCCAAGGAGGCTCCTATGGAAGAATTTCAGCTATGCCGTTTTCTCCATTTTCTGCAAGCAGGGGTGGATGCAGGCCTAAAGTTAGGCTCAATTAAAGTACAAATTTCGGCCTTGTCAATTTTCTTTCAAAAAGAATTGGCTTCCCTTCTGGAAGGTCAGACTTTCGTGAAAGGCGGGCTGCACATCCAACCTCCCTTTGTGCCCCCGGTGGCACCATGGGATCTTAACGCGGTGTTGTGGTTCCTGCAATCTCATTGGTTTGAACCTTTACGTAAAGTAGAGTTGAAATTCGTCACTTGGAAAGTGATCATGCTGTTGGACTTGGCCTCTGCAAGGCGGGTGTCTGATTTGGCGGCTTTGTCTCACAAGAGCCCCTATTTGATCTTCCATGAAGATAGAGCGGAGTTGAGAACTCGTCAGCAATTTCTGCCTAAAGTGGTGTCATTGTTTCACATGAACAACCTATTGTGGTGCCATTGGCTACTGACGCCTGTGGGGAATCGAAGTCTCTAGATGTGGTCAGAGCTTTGAAAATTTATGTAGCCAGAATGGCTCAGATTAGGACAATGGAGGCTCTGTTGTCCTGTATGATCCCAACGAGATTGGGACTCCTGCTTCCAAGCAGACTATTGCACGCTGGATCTATAGTATGATTCGGCAAGCTCATTCTATGGCTGGATTGCCGTTACCGAAAATCGGTGAAGGCCCATTCTACCAGAAAGGTGGGCTCATCCTGGGCGGCTGCACGAGGGGTCTCGGCATTACGGCTTTGCCGAGCAATTACTTGGCTGGGTTCAAACATCTTTGAGAAGTTTTACAAGTTTGATACCCTGGCTGTTGAGGACCTGTTGTTGGGTCAATCGGTGCTGCAGAGTCATTCGCACTCTCCCGCCCGTTATAGAGCTTTGGTATAAACCCCATGGTTCTTGAAGCATCCCCAGCATCCTCTAGGACGTATGAGAAAATAGGATTTTAATACCTACCGGTAAATCCTTTTCTCTTAGTCCGTAGAGGATACTGGGCGCCCGTCCCAGTGCGTACTGTATCTGCAGTTATTGGGTATGTTTACACACGTGGTGTGTTGCGTTTAAGTCAGCCTGTTGCTGACGATATTCATGCCATGACATGCGTTATGCTGTTATTGGTTGTGTTTACACACACAGGTTGTGTTACGCTTTATGTCAGCGTATTGCTCCATATTCTTCATGCCATCGGCTGGTGTTCTATTGAATGTCACGTTCTGCAGCATACTGGAGGTGTGAGCTGGTAAAATGCTCACCTTGATTTAACAATAAATTCTTTCCTCGAAATGTCCACCTCACTGGGCACAGAATCTAAACTGGAGTCTGGAGGAGGGGCATAGAGGGAGGAGCCAGTTCACACCCATTCAAAGTCTTAAAGTGCCCATGTCTCCTGCGGATCCCGTCTATATGCCCATGGTTCTTGAAGCATCCCCAGCATCCTCTAGGGACTAAGAGAAAAGGATTTGCCGGTAGGTATTAAAATCCTATTTTTTTCCCCCCCTGACATTTACTTTATGAATTTTTTTTTCTTTGTAAATCCATTGTTATACATTCAATGGAAGGGTACACACAGGTTTAACATAAATCAGGATACATCTGAATGAGCATCTGATTCCGCTATCTAAAATACACAGCGGTAATGAGCACCCGTAGACATACCAATAAATATAAATGAGTGTATCCTGATGCAATTAACTGTTCGAGCAACACAGTACTGTAGATCGGCGATAGAGAATCTGTGTTGTACTTTATGAGAAGGGATCACTGCTACTGTACCATTTACACAAATACAGTATCAACGCGACTGCAGTTCTGTGATTTTCATATACACTATACTGTAGTATTGTGTTGCACATTTATTGTAACCTGACCTCCCTCTCTGTCTACTGTATGAACTGTGTAGGCTGCCAGGGGGGAAGGAGGATGGGGGTAGGGGTGGCGGTGGAAAATACGTTTTTTTGAAATATGAGCGTCCGAGTCCCCTAACAGATTTTTGACTCTCCAAATTAACATTGAAATTATAGGAAAGGGAGCGTGGCCACACCACTTTTACCCGTGGTCACACCCATTTCCTAATGTGAAACAGTTTTCATGTGTAAAATGTTGGAGGGTATGGTACAGTATCACTATGTGCATAGAGCTCGCCTATCACCCGTGTGTTTTAGCTAGGGTATTCAGACGCTCCTTCAGCATTGCACTGTAGCCTGCAAAACCTACGCCGTCGCTCGCCCCATAGCGGAGCGCTGCCACAAGGTGAGGGGTCACGGGTGGTAGCCATTTCTCGAGTCTGGCCTGCTACAGAAATATATGTGTACCATACGGTGCATAGAACCTTATCCTCGTAGCCGCTGTGTATTTTATAGAATACAGCTCCTGCAGCTTTGCCCTGCTTTATGTAAAACTTCTGTGAAAGTATAGTACAGTACATAAACATCCTAGTGATATTTGGTGGACCCCCTTCTTTTAAAGTAAAGCATTCATTACCTTCAAAACCAGAAATAAAGACACGGAGATTTGAATTTTGGCAGAAAAATTGCTAGCTATTTATTTGTCCCTAACCAATAGCAAACCTGTAATAGAAAATTTTATTAAGATGCCGATCCAGCCGGCATATGGTGGCAGCAAAAAGAACGGCTCTATTAACCTAAATTAACCTTAAATTACTAAACATTCGAAACTATCCTAATTTTACTACAACTATCACAAACCGGTAATAGGTGACAACTTAACCCCCACAGTGACTACCCACCGCTCCTGGGTGCCCTGCCGCTGCCTTCCCGGACGGGTGGTCAAGCGGCCAATAAGTCGATGGAGGTGAGTGCACCTAAACCACACTAAACTGTAAAACACTACAGTTTACCATACAAATACAAAACTGCCGTTCTTTTCCGCCAACAGCGAAAGACTCATCCCCAAAGTCTTCGCACCGCCACCATAACCTACCCTCCCTAACTCCTGCAAAACGAAACCCAGATCCTCCAGGAAAAACATCATCCCCTCATTGGATAGATGGACCCCATCAGGCCGAAAAAGGTGACTGTCTCTGAACCGAATCCTCGGGTGGCGAACTACCTTCCCCCCGTGGGACAGCACCCACTTCGCCACTGCCCCGTTCACCTTTTTCCGGGCCTCATCAATCTGGCGACCATCCGCCACACCCCTCCAACTCAACCTTGGCACCATCAATGAAAAAAACAACACACAATTGGTCCATGCCGCGGCCACACTTGCCAGATCTTGTATCATGGCCCACCGCAGATCCAAGGATGTCCTCTTCCCCAGGTCGTTGCCACCTAGATGGACAACCAAGACCCTAGGGACTCCATGCTTGCTGGCCTGACTCACTAACCTACTCTTCAGCTCGCTCCACATCATCCCTCGTCAGCCAAGCCATCTAACACGCTGTGCTCCAGGCAACGCCTGAGCCCCCTCCGAGGCCACAAACTTGGCTGCCCAGTATACATAAGAGTGGCCGACCACCCAAATAGCCAAATTGTCTTCAAACCAACCTGAAGGGGAAAAGAGGGGTAAAATTGATTACTAAAAAGCTTCATTAATTGCTTTCACCTGAAGGATCTGCCAAAAAGAAAAAACTTTAGATCTCGCTATTGCAGCAGTCACGGCCTAGCCGATCTGCACCATGCTTCTAGCCAATTTTGAAGCGAACAAAGACACACAATGGGGAAGTTCAAAATAAAATCAAACGAAATTAAAAAAGGGGGGGAGGGGGAGGTATAAAATGGGAAACACATGTAATAACTCAGCTGGAGGTGAAAGCGTAAAGACCTGCTGAGGGACTCTGATTAGAACAGATTAGCCGAATTGTAGATTAGAATTCAGTCCGTCAAGTCAGGCAAAAAAAATCGCAAAATAACTCCAGACCCCCGCTGCCGACTCATGCCAGCAATGACGAGTAGCTAATCCCTGAGTAGGATAAAAAAGGGGAACACAAACAGACGCACAATACCATAACTTACAGAACTGTAACAACATAATACAACGCAAATAAACACAGCACCACGCGCAATCCGACCTCTCATGCAACGGGGCGAATATATCGTCTGTAACTTGACGACTTCCATCGCCCCACCGCCTGGATTTCAGTTCTGGACAAACCCGCCGCCGCAGCCGACGTCGCAGCGCCTATTCGAAAGGAATGTGTACCGAACGCAGCAGGTGGGAGGCCCAAGCTCGCCAAACAACGACTCAGCATCCAACGAAACTGGTATTTCGTCACCTGCAGTCCGTCATAATGCAATAGCCATGACCCCCTCCTAACGGGTCGCACCGCCACATATTGCACCGCCAGGCCTACCGGGCAAACGCTCTCCTCCTGCGCCGGAACCAAAGTGACCCAGCGCCCTCTCCCCACTTGGTCCGTCTTAGAGCGCCGCAATCTGCACAGCAATAACCTCTCACCCACTACCACGTCTCCGACCAGCATGCGCGAATCTGCTCTCTTGGAAGGCGCTACCAACTCCGAAACCCTAAAGGCCCCGTGGTAAGCCATCGAGAACGCCAAACTGAACAAAAGCGTCTCAAACCTGGACGACGCGACTCGCCCCGGCCGACGACGACGATGCGGCCGGCAACAAAGCCGCATCGATGGGCCGCCTCCTATCCGGTGGCGTCGGCGCTACTCGCGCCCACCCTTTCATTGCCTTCCGCTTTTTGTCACATCAGCTTGCAGAAAAACGAGACCCCAGCCAAGTACCGGGATACCACCGCTCGGGACCTACCCGAAACATACAGCTGCCAAATAAAAGAAAGCATCAGTCGATGCCTGCTCTTACCTTGTTGCTGACGACCTTGGACAAACTCCTCCCATTCGCTCCAAGCTTGTCCGTAAGCCTTGAGCGTGGCTGGCGCGACTGACTGCAACGCTCGACCCTCCAGTCCGGCCCGATCACCTGCCAAACATAACCGGGACAATGAAAACCTTGCTCGTCGGCCTCAGGTGCCAACAACCAAAACCTCTCCCACTGTCCTCGCGACAAAGCGTCGGCAATTCCATTCTCCAAACCGGGCACATGTTGCGCGCGGAACCACAGGTTCCTACGCAAGCATGTCAAAAGCAATTGCCCTAGCACCCGCAGAACCACCAACGACTTTGCCCTCTGGTTATTAATCGCATGCACCACGCCCAAATTATCGCATCTAAACAATATGCTGCGAATAGCCAGCCGATCGCCCCAGACCTCCAACGCTACCATAATGGGAAAAAGCTCCAGAAGCACCAGATCTTTTGTTAGACCTTCGCTATGCCATTTTGCCGGCCAGGATGCCGCGCACCAGGATCCCTCCAGAAAGCAACCGAATCCAGAGGCACCCGCTGCGTCGGTGAACAGCTGCAACCGCTCGCTGTCCACCGCTGGCGCTTGCCATATGCATACCCCGTTGAAATCCTCCAGGAACGAGGCCCATATGGCCAAATCCCTTTTTATTTCGGAGGACAAACGCACAAAATGATGTGGCCTGGCACACCCCGCCGTCGCCCTTTCCAGCTTCCGGCAGAAAACCCTGCCCATCGGTATTACCCGACAAGCAAAGTTCAACATGCCCAGCAAGGACTGCGCCTGCCGCAGCGTGACTTTACGCGACCCTTCGAACCGGCAAATGGTGTCGCGGAGCTTCGAAACCTTGTCCCGAGGCAGTCGACACTCTCCCGCTACAGTGTCAATTTCGATCCCCAAAAATGCCAAACAGGAGGCCGGACCCTCTGTCTTATCCACGGCCACGGGAACACCGAAGTGGTAAAACAGAGCTCGGATGCTAAAAAGCAAGTCGCCGCAGCGTGGAGAATTACCCGGACCCGCACACAGAAAGTCATCGAGGTTATGGGCGACCCCGTGACCCCCTGACGAAGACTCCACGCACCAATGTAGGAACGTGCTAAAACGCTCGAAAAATGAGCATGAAACGGAACATCCCATCGGCAAACATTTGTCGATGAAATACTCCGCCCCAATCCGGAAACCCATAAAACGGAATGAGTCCGGATGCAACGGCAATAACCGAAAAGCTGACTCAACATCGATCTTAGCCATGAGGGCCCCAGTCCCGTAGCTGCGGACCATCTCCAGTGCTTCGTCGAATGACTGATACACCACCGAGCAATGAGCCGGCGGTATTGCGTCATTGACCGACGCCCCCGCCGGGTAAGAAAGATGCTGAATGAGCCGGAAAGTGCCCGGAGTCTTCTTAGGGACCACCCCGACCGGAGAGATGACCAAGTCATCCACCGGGGGTGATAAAAACGGTCCCTCCATCCTGCCCAACCTAACCTCTTTCTCCACTTTCTCCCGTAGCACTCCCGGCAAGGCTTGAGCAGATTGGAGGTTCCTACGTGCCCGCACGGACACCTCGCTCGCAACGGGCAAGCGAAACCCAAACTTAAAACCGGAAAACAAAAAATTTGCATCCTCCCTATTCGGATACAAGTCCAGCCACCGGCCCATAGTCCCCAATTTAATTGGTGTTGGAGCCCTGCAGAGCGGTCCCGCTCGTGGCTTGTCTAGGGAAAGGTTGCTTACCCCGGGCCCCCTGCCGACCGCCTTTGAAGCAGGAGGAGGCTGGGTGGGATCCGCCACACTGCAGGCAGGAGTGTCGAAAACGACACTGCTTGCCGAAGGAACATGTCGCGCTGTTAAACGCGAAACACTTTCCTCTTGTGGCGGCCCGCCCCCCTGCACGGACGGCCGACCCACCTGGTTTGGCCAATCCACCGTCCGCGCCGGACCCCAGGGCGGACGACCCTGCGCGTCGCCCGTCCGCCCCCGGTTTCCGGGGTTCCTCAGCCTGCTGTGAGCCCCGGGTTACCTTTAGCCAGACCTCCACATCCTTGAATCCGAAGTCCATGACTCGCAACCCGTCCTGCTTCTCCCTAAACTCCTGGTCATACCGACGCCACTCAGAGCCCGAGGACGTGCGCTGCATGTCGTGTACGAGATGCAGGTACCGGATTACATTCATGTGCTCCTCCGGTCTGTCCTCCAGGTAGCACGCCGCAAATACCCAGAAACCGGCCAACCAATTATCGAAGGTCCGGAATGCCTCCGCCCCGTTGCCCTTCTTTGCGACCGCCGCCTTATAATCTTTCTTCGCGGCCTTCGTCAGTACAAAGACATCCACGAAGTCCCCCTTCCGGATCTTCTTGCGGCAGCTATCCCGCAGGCCTCGCATAACGGCGGTGTATTCACAGCGAACGACCCCGGGCAAATCGCGGCGCTTCTTGGCCCTCCGGGCTTCCTCGCTAAGCCGCTTGCGCCTCTTCTGCTGCCCCGCCGCCCGCTTGGCAAATTTCGCCGCCCTCTTCTTCGCCCGAGTAGTGCTACTTACATCGGACGCCTGCGACGACAGAGAAGATGAAGAGGAGGAAGAAGAAGAGCTACGAGAACTATCGCTCGCGGAGGAACCCGATACTGACTGCACCACCTCACCTAATGCCGTCGACCGCTCCGACATGGAATCCTCTGGCGCGTCCACCTCGACGTCTTCCTCCATGAAGTCTTCCATCCCTTCTTCCTCGTGCTCCCCTATAAAAGACAAAGAAGAGGGGGACCCGGCCCGCACTCGCGGCGCATGCCGAGCCCTACTGCCCCTCCTGTCCCGGACCTATCTCCAATTCCGCAGCGGCTGCTCCAAGCTCCCGGCAGGCGCGTGCCACCCGCTGCGCCGCTGAGGCCCTCCGCCTGCCGGACCCGCCTGCCTCCGCAGACGCGCCGGAACTTGCTGCCGCCCTCGGGGAGGCCACCGCGGCTAGCGGCCCCAATGCCTCCACCACTGTGGCCAGGGCCGACGCCAGCGCCCCGGGAGGGTTCCGACCGCCGCGAAAACCGGCAACGGACCCTGAAGGACCCCCGGCCAGCGCCCAGGCCCGGCGCCCGACGGTCGTGACCCGGGCATCCGCCGCCCGCCGCCCCAGCGGGAAAGCGAGGGCACCCCTGTCGGAGCCCTCCCTTTCCCCATCAGAAAACACCTCCTCCCCTTGCAAATCGGAGCTATTCCCCGAACCTGGGGAGGAGCCGCCGCCCTGCCACCAACCCATTCCCTGTCGCCCCTCCTCCCCCGAAAGCCGCTGTATTCCGGCTCCGTTGGAGTATTTTGGGGAGACAGGGAGGACAGCGACCGCGCACAGCCCCGCCCGCGGTGGGCACACGCGCACTCCGTGCACGCGCCCCAGCACCGCGCACTGCCGTGTCCCCGTGTGCCGGCCTTGCCCGCTCCTGCCCAGCGCTGCCTTCCACATGCCCGCGCTGCACTCCCCTGTCCATCTCCCCCCCCCCCCCCCCGGTTCCTGCCGGATTCCGGCCGCCAGGGAGCTACGAGAGGGGACAGAAATGCTGCTGGCGCCCCTGCGCGCCCCCGTGCGCGGCTGGCGCCACCCGCGGCGAGCGTGGGCGTGCGCGCGTCCCACTGCCTCCCGCCATGGAGCTCCCGGCCGCCGCATCACTTACTGCCGCCGCGCGAGGCTATGATACAGGCCCCGCGCGGCGAACAACCGACCCCCGTCCGGCCCTCTCCCCCCGCCCGGCACTTCCACCCGGCCGCGGCAAGAGGGGAGAGATAGAGGCCGGGTCCGTCCGCACAAACTGGCGCGCCCGCGGGCGCCCGGCGCCGCCACTGACTCCGCCGCTCCTGGAGGCGAGGGCCGATGCCAGTCGACCTCCGGGCGGCCTGAACGGACCTCCGGCCCCCCCCCGCCGCCCGCGCCCAGCCGGCCCAGCCCCCAGCGGCGAGGCCGATCCGGCCCGCCGTGTTGTCCTCCTGCCCGCACTCGTGGAGGCCCCGGGGGACGGGGCCCCGTCCCCCAGGCCAACCACCCCTTCCCCAGGCCCAGCTCCATCGCTAGAACCGCGGTACCGAGCTGGAGGCCCAGCGGAACGGTGAGGGCGGGCAGACATAATTAAATGCTTAAAATGGCACAGGCAGAGGGGACAGCAGAAGTGCACACACAAAAAACAGCACCAAATATGTGTGAACAAATTAATGTCTGCACTGCAGCACTCACCAAGGCAAATCACCACAAGAGAGAGCTAAAATGGCCTCACCTTCCCTATATATATCAAACCCTCCCCTTCAAAAAAGGCTGTACTTTCCTCACAGCTAGGTCCACCCCTCACCAGATGTTTAACTCTTTCCTTTCCTATGCAGTCAATTCTCTCTCCATAGTAACAAAAATAAAAAAATAAAGTGTCTGGAAAAAAAATAGGATTTAAATTATCTACCAGTAAATCCTTTTCTAATATGTCCTAGAGGATGCTGGGGTCCACTTTAGTACCATGGGGTATAGACTGTTCCGCAGGAGCCATGGGCACTTTAAGACTTTTTCAGTGTGTGAACTGGCTCCTCCCTCTATGCCCCTCCTCCAGACCTCTGTTTAGAAAATGTGCCCAGGCAGACTGGTCATACTCTAGTGGAGCTCTATTGAGTTCTACTAAAATACTTTAGGTTTTTTATTTTACAGGGAGACTGCTGGCAACAGTCTCCCTGCTTCGTGGGACTTAGGGGGGAAGAAGTAGGAACCAACTTCCTAAATAGTTTCATGGCTCTGCTTTTGCTGACAGGACACCATCAGCTCCTGAAGGGTACTGAACACTAGCTGCGGCTATGTGCTCACTCCCACAGCACGCCGTCACCCCCCTCACAGAGCCAGAAGTCAGAAGACTAGTGAGTAGTGTTACCGGAGATCTGCAGAGAGGGACCACCGGTTATCGTGATGGCTTAAGGTACCGCGCAGCAAGCGGGAATGCTGCGCGAGCATGCTATCCATAACACAGAGCCCAGCACGGTGCAGGGCGTGGAGGAGGGTGCACCCTGGGCAGCATGAAACCTCTCACTGGCAAAAGGTAGCATATGATGTTGTGGCACAGTCCTACGCCCCCGCCAGTATAAAGATTAAGAGGGGAGACGCGCCATTACTGGGGGCGGAGCTTCTTCCTCAAGCAGCCAGCACACTGCTCAGCACCATTTTCTCCCACCTGCTGCAGGGGAAGAAACGCTGATCCTCCTCTCCACTTCTGACTCAAGTATCAGGGTGCCAAAAGGGGGGCGGGGTGTAATTTGAGTGCTCAGTCATATTATTGGCATTATATAGCGCTAAAGGTCTCTGTGTACAAAGTACATGACACAGGGATTTTATTCCTTGGCGCTGAGTTGTGAGCTGGCGATTCCTTTTCTGTGTCCTTCTGACAGATTTTACTGTGGGTCTGTCTCCAATAAGCCCCGGAGTGTCTGTGGTGTGATTGTACACGTGTGTGACATGTCTGAGGCAGGGAGCTCTTCCCCTGAGAGAGCCAGTTTAGGGACACAGAGTTGTAATGTGGTGGCGCTACCGTCGCACCACGAGCCTGAATGGGTGAAAGAATTACGTGATAGTGTGAATCATATCAGTAAGAGATTGGATAAGTCTGAGTCTCATACAGAAAACTGGAGAAAATCCGTGGAAGATGTGATTTTTAATAGTTCTGCCTTTTCATCCACAGGGGACCCATCTGGTTCACAAAAAAGATCTTTTGCACAAGTAGTACAAACGGATACCGACACGGACTCTGTTTCCTGTGTCGACACCAGTGATTCCAGGGGACTAAATCCAAAGTTAGCAAAAAAAATAAGAATTTACTTACCGATAATTCTATTTCTCGTAGTCCGTAGTGGATGCTGGGGACTCCGTCAGGACCATGGGGAATAGCGGCTCCGCAGGAGACAGGGCACAAAAGTAAAAGCTTTAGGATCAGGTGGTGTGCACTGGCTCCTCCCCCTATGACCCTCCTCCAAGCCTCAGTTAGGATACTGTGCCCGGACGAGCGTACACAATACGGAAGGATTTTGAATCCCGGGTAAGACTCATACCAGCCACACCAATCACACTGTACAACCTGTGATCTGAACCCAGTTAACAGCATGATAACAGCGGAGCCTCTGAAAAGATGGCTCACAACAATAATAACCCGATTTTTGTAACAATAACTATGTACAAGTATTGCAGACAATCCGCACTTGGGATGGGCGCCCAGCATCCACTACGGACTACGAGAAATAGAATTATCGGTAAGTAAATTCTTATTTTCTCTGACGTCCTAAGTGGATGCTGGGGACTCCGTCAGGACCATGGGGATTATACCAAAGCTCCCAAACGGGCGGGAGAGTGCGGATGACTCTGCAGCACCGAGTGAGAGAACTCCAGGTCCTCCTCAGCCAGGGTGTGTCCCTGACCAAGTAGCAGCTCGGCAAAGTTGTAAAGCCGAGACCCCTCGGGCAGCCGCCCAAGATGAGCCCACCTTCCTTGTGGAATGGGCATTTACATATTTTGGCTGTGGCAGACCTGCCACAGAATGTGCAAGCTGAATTGTACTACACATCCAACTAGCAATCGTCTGCTTAGAAGCAAGAGCACCCAGTTTGTTGGGTGCATACAGGATAACAGCAAGTCAGTTTTCCTGACTCCAGCCGTCCTGGAAACCTATATTTTCAGGGCCCTGACAACATCTAGCAACTTGGAGTCCTCCAAGTCCCTAGTAGCCGCAGGTACCACAATAAGCTGGTTCAGGTGAAACGCTGACACCACCTTAGGGAGAAACTGGGGACGAGTCCGCAGCTCTGCACTGTCCGAATGGACAATCAGATATGGGCTTTTGTGAGACAAAGCCGCCAATTCTGACACTCGCCTGGCCGAGGCCAAGGCCAACATCATGGTCACTTTCCATGTGAGATATTTCAAATCCACAGATTTGAGCGGTTTAAACCAATGTGATTTGAGGAATCCCAGAACTACGTTGAGATCCCACAGTGCTACTGGAGGCACAAAAGGGGGTTGTATATGCAGTACTCCCTTGACAAACTTCTGGACTTCAGGAACTGAAGCCAATTCTTTCTGGAAGAAAATCGACAGGGCCGAAATTTGAACCTTAATGGACCCCAATTTGAGGCCCATAGACACTCCTGTTTGCAGGAAATGCAGGAATCGACCGAGTTGAAACTTCTTCGTGGGGCCTTCCTGGCCTCACACCACGCAACATATTTTCGCCACATGTGGTGATAATGTTGTACGGTCACCTCCTTCCTGGCTTTGACCAGGGTAGGAATGACCTCTTCCGGAATGCCTTTTTCCCTTAGGATCCGGCGTTCAACCGCCATGCCGTCAAACGCAGCCGCGGTAAGTCTTGGAACAGACATGGTACTTGCTGAAGCAAGTCCCTTCTTAGCGGCAGAGGCCATGAGTCCTCTGTGAGCATCTCTTGAAGTTCCGGGTACCAAGTCCTTCTTGGCCAATCCGGAGCCACGAGTATAGTTCTTACTCCTCTACGTCTTATAATTCTCAGTACCTTAGGTATGAGAAGCAGAGGAGGGAACACATACACCGACTGGTACACCCACGGTGTTACCAGAACGTCCACAGCTATTGCCTGAGGGTCTCTTGACCTGGCGCAATACCTGTCCAGTTTTTTGTTCAGGCGGGACGCCATCATGTCCACCTTTGGTCTTTCCCAACGGTTCACAATCATGTGGAAGACTTCCCGATGAAGTCCCCACTCTCCCGGGTGGAGGTTGTGCTGAGGAAGTCTGCTTCCCAGTTGTCCACTCCCGGAATGAACACTGCTGACAGTGCTATCACATGATTTTCCGCCCAGCGAAGAATCCTTGCAGTTTCTGCCATTGCCCTCCTGCTTCTTGTGCCGCCCTGTCTGTTTACGTGGGCGACTGCCGTGATGTTGTCCCACTGGATCAATACCGGCTGACCTTGAAGCAGAGGTCTTGCTAAGCTTAGAGCATTGTAAATTGTTCTTAGCTCCAGTATATTTATGTGGAGAGAAGTCTCCAGACTTGATCACACTCCCTGGAAATTTTTTCCTTGTGTGACTGCTCCCCAGCCTTTCAGGCTGGCATCCGTGGTCAACAGGATCCAGTCCTGAATGCCGAATCTGTGGCCCTTTAGTAGATGAGCACTCTGCAGCCACCACAGAAGAGACACCCTTGTCCTTGGAGACGGGGTTATCCGCTGATGCATCTGAAGATGCGATCCGGACCGTTTTCCCAGCAGATCCCACTGAAAAGTTCTTGCGTGGAATCTGCCGAATGGAATCGCTTCGTAAGAAGCCACCATTTTTCCCAGGACCCTTGTGCATTGATGCACTGACACTTGGCCTGGTTTTAGGAGGTTCCTGACTAGCTCGGATAACTCCCTGGCTTTCTCCTCCGGGAGAAACACCTTTTTCTGGACTGTGTCCAGAATCATCCCTAGGAACAGCAGACGTGTCGTCGGAGACAGCTGCGATTTTGGAATATTTAGAATCCACCCGTGCTGTCGTAGAACTACTTGAGATAGTGCTACTCCGACCTCCAACTGTTCTCTGGACCTTGCCCTTATCAGGAGATCGTCCAAGTAAGGGATAATTAAGACGCCTTTTCTTTGAAGAAGAATCATCATTTCGGCCATTACCTTGGTAAAGACCCGGGGTGCCGTGGACAATCCAAACGGCAGCGTCTGAAACTGATAGTGACAGTTTTGTACCACGAACCTGAGGTACCCTTGGTGAGAAGGGCAAATTGGGACATGGAGGTAAGCATCCTTGATGTCCAGGGACACATATAGTCCCCTTCTTTCTGGTTCGCTATCACTGCTCTGAGTGACTCCATCTTGGATTTGAACCTTTGTATGTAAGTGTTCAAATATTTCAGATTTAGAATAGGTCTCACCGAGCCGTCTGGCTTCAGTACCACAATATAGTGTGGAATAATACCCCTTTCCTTGTTGTAGGAGGGGTACTTTGATTATCACCTGCTGGGAATACAGCTTGTGAATTGTTTCCAATACTGCCTCCCTGTCGGAGGGAGACGTTGGTAAAGCAAACTTCAGGAACCTGCGAGGGGGAGACGTCTCGAATTTCCAATCTGTACCCCTGGGATACTACTTGTAGGATCCAGGGGTCCACTTGCGAGTAAGCCCACTGCGTGCTGAAACTCTTGAGACGACCCCCCACCGCACCTGTTTGTACGGCCCCAGCGTCATGCTGAGGACTTGGCAGAAGCGGTGGAAGGCTTCTGTTCCTGGGAATGGGCTGCCTGCTGCAGTCTTCTTCCCTTATGGGGACGAAAGGACTGAGGCTGAAAAGACGATGTCTTTTTCTGCTGAGATGTGACTTGGGGTAAAAAGGTGGATTTTCCAGCTGTTGCCGTGGCCACCAGATCCGATGGACCGACCCCAAATAACTCCTCCCCTTTATACGGCAATACTTCCATGTGCCGTTTGGAATCTGCATCACCTGACCACTGTCGTGTCCATAAACATCTTCTGGCAGATATGGACATCGCACTTACTCTTGATGCCAGAGTGCAAATATCCCTCTGTGCATCTCGCATATATAGAAATGCATCCTTTAAATGCTCTATAGTCAATAAAATACTGTCCCTGTCAAGGGTATCAATATTTCCAGTCAAGGAATCCGACCAAGCCACCCCAGCGCTGCCCATCCAGGCTGAGGCGATCGCTGGTCGCAGTATAACACCAGTATGTGTGTATATACTTTTTAGGATATTTTCCAGCCTCCTATCAGTTGGCTCCTTGAGGGCGGCCGTATCTGGAGACGGTAACGCCACTTGTTTTGATAAGCGTGTGAGCGCCTTATCCACCCTAAGGGGTGTTTCCCAACGCGCCATAACTTCTGGCGGGAAAGGGTATACCGCCAATAATTTTCTATCGGGGGAAACCCACGCATCATCACACACTTCATTTAATTTATCTGATTCAGGAAAAACCACATGTAGTTTTTTCACACTCCACATAATACCCTTTTTTGTGGTACTTGTAGTATCAGAAATATGTAACATCTCCTTCATTGCCCTTAACAAGTAACGTGTGGCCCTAAAGGAAAATACGTTTGTTTCTTCACCGTCGACACTGGAGTCAGTGTCCGTGTCTGTGTCGACCGACTGAGGTAAAAGGACGTTTTAACGCCCCTGATGGTGTTTGAGACGCCTGGACAGGTACTAATTGGTTTGCCGGCCGTCTCATGTCGTCAACCGACCTTGCAGCGTGTTGACATTATCACGTAATTCCTTAAATAAGCCATCCATTCCGGTGTCGACTCCCTAGAGAGTGACATCACCATTACAGGCAATTGCTCCGCCTCCTCACCAACATCGTCCTCATACATGTCGACACACACGTACCGACACACAGCACACACACAGGGAATGCTCTGATAGAGGACAGGACCCCACTAGCCCTTTGGGGAGACAGAGGGAGAGTTTGCCAGCACACACCAAAAACGCTATAATTATACAGGGACAACCTTTATATAAGTGTTTTTCCCTTATAGCATTTTATTATATATATACATATCGCCAAATAAGTGCCCCCCCTCTCTGTTTTAACCCTGTTTCTGTAGTGCAGTGCAGGGGAGAGCCTGGGAGCCTTCCCACCAGCATTTCTGTGAGGGAAAATGGCGCTGTGTGCTGAGGAGAATAGGCCCCGCCCCCTTTTCGGCGGGCTTCTTCTCCCGTTTTTCTGAGACCTGGCAGGGGTTAAATACATCCATATAGCCCCCAGGGGCTATATGTGATGTATTTTTAGCCAGAATAAGGTACTATCATTGCTGCCCAGGGCGCCCCCCCCAGCGCCCTGCAACCTCAGTGACCGCTGCTATGAAGTGTGCTGACAACAATGGCGCACAGCTGCAGTGCTGTGCGCTACCTTATGAAGACTGAAAAGTCTTCTGCCGCCGGTTTCTGGACCTCTTCACTTTTCGGCATCTGCAAGGGGGTCGGCGGCGCGGCTCCGGGACGAACCCCAGGGTGAGACCTGTGTTCCGACTCCCTCTGGAGCTAATGGTGTCCAGTAGCCTAAGAAGCCAATCCATCCTGCACGCAGGTGAGTTCACTTCTCTCCCCTAAGTCCCTCGATGCAGTGAGCCTGTTGCCAGCAGGACTCACTGAAAATAAAAAAACCTAACAAAACTTTTACTCTAAGCAGCTCTTTAGGAGAGCCACCTAGATTGCACCCTTCTCGGCCGGGCACAAAAATCTAACTGAGGCTTGGAGGAGGGTCATAGGGGGAGGAGCCAGTGCACACCACCTGATCCTAAAGCTTTTACTTTTGTGCCCTGTCTCCTGCGGAGCCGCTATTCCCCATGGTCCTGACGGAGTCCCCAGCATCCACTTAGGACGTCAGAGAAACATTCAATACATGATTGTTGCTATAAAGGAGGTGTTAGAAGTTACAGAGCCCCCTCCTTTATCACAGGAGAAGGCTTACTTTAATAAAGAAAAGAAAATTAATGTAACTTTCCCTCCATCTCATGAGCTAAACAGTCTCTTTGAGGGAGTCTGGACTGACCCTGAAAAGAAATTTCATATTCCCAAAAGAATTCAGAGAGCTTACCCTTTCCCTGTAGAGGACAGGAAAAGGGCGGAGTCACACCCCATTTTAGACAGTGCCGTCACAGTTAACAAAAAAGATGATTCTCCCTGCGCCTGGGACGGCTTCACTAAAGGAGTCGGCAGACCGCAAGTTAGAGACTACGTTGAAATCTATTTATGTGACCAATGGGACACTACTCAGGCCTACCATTGCCTGTGCGTGGGTGAGTAGTGCTATTGAAAAGTGGTCAGAAAACATGTCATCAGACATTGGTGGTAATTCAAAGTTGATCTCAGCAGGAATTTTGTTAGCAGTTGGGCAAAACCATGTGCACGGCAGGGGAGGCAGATATAACATGTGCAGAGAGAGTTAGATTTGGGTGGGTTATATTGTTTCTGTGCAGGGTAAATACTGGCTACTTTATTTTTACACTGCAAATTAGATTGCAGATTGAACACACCACACCCAAATCTAACTCTCTCTGCACATGTTATATGTGCCTCCCCTGCAGTGCACATGGTTTTGTCCACCTGCTAACAAAGTTCCTGCTGCGATCAACTTGGAATTACCCCCCTTGACACAATAGAGACGAGATACTCCTAACGTTAGGTCATATCAAAGACGCTGCTGCATACATGCTGAAAGCCATGAAAGATATTGGTCTCTTGGAATCAAGAGCCGCTACCATGGCGATCTCAGCACGTAGGGCGTTGTGGATTCGCCAATGGAATGCCGACGCAAATTCCAAAAGGAATATGGAGGCTCTCCCGTATAAAGGCGAGGCCTTGTTTAGAGATGGCCTGGATGCCTTAGTTTCTGCGGCTACCGCAGGTAAGTCGACATTTTTGCCTAATGCTCCTGCACAGGCAAAAAAGTCCCAACACTCTCAGATGCAGTCCTTTCAGCCCAATAAATACAAAAAGGGTAAAGGTTCCCCTTTCTTTGCAGGTAAAGGAGGGGGAAAAGGTAAAAAGTCCACAGCATCTCCAGGATCACAGGAGCAAAAATCAACCTCTGCTTATGCCAAATCTTCAGCATGACGCTGGGGCTCCCTTGCGGGAGTCCGCTTAGGTGGGGGCACGTCTGAAACTCTTCAGTCAGATTTGGGTTCAATCTGGCCTGGACCCATGAGTCTTACAAATAGTGTCCCACAGGTACAAGCTGGAGTTTCAAGACATTCCCCCATGCCAATTTTTCAAATCGGCCTTACCAGCTTCTATCCCAGACAGGGAAGTGGTATCAGCAGCAATACAAAAATTGTGTCAGGAACAAGTCATTGTCCTGGTTCCCTTGTCACAACAGGGAGAAGGGTTTTATTCAAGCCTTTTCGTAGTTCCGAAGCCGGACGGCTCGGTCAGACCGATTCTAAATCTGAAAACACTGAATCTCTACCTGCAAAGGTTCAAATTCAAGATGGAATCTCTGAGGGCAGTGATTTCCAGTCTGGACGAAAGGGAATTCATGGTGTCAGTGGACATAAAAGATGCCTACTTACATGTTCCTATCTATCCTCCACATCAAGCTTATCTGAGATTTGCAGTGCAGGATTGTCATTACCAATTTCAGACGTTGCCGTTCGGACACCCCACGGCACCGAGGTGATGGCGGAGATGATGGTCCTCCTTCGACAGCAAGTGGTCAATATAATTCCTTACCTGGACGATCTCCTGATAAAAGCGAGGTCCAGGGAAAGGTTGGTGCAGAACATTGCACTCTCCCTGACAGTTCTTCAACAACACGGTTGGATCATAAATTTTCCAAAGTCACAGTTGGAACCGATGACAAGATTATCGTTTCTGGGGATGATACTGAACACAGAAGTACAGAGGGTATTTCTTCCAGTAGAAAAGGCTCTGGAAATCCAGAGAATGGTCAAACAAATTCTGAAACCAACGAGAGTGAGTGTCGATTCATCAATGCATTCGGTTGTTGGGGAAGATGGTAGGGGCCTACGAGGCCATATAGTTTGGCCGATTCCATGCCAGAGTATTCCAGTGGGACCTATTGGACAAGTGGTCCGGATCCCATCTACACATGCATCAGAGGATAATCCTGTCATCCAAAGCCAGAATTTCACTCCTGTGGTGGCTACACAGTTCTCACCTCCTGGAGGATTCAGGACTGGGTCCTAGTAACCACGGATGCAAGTCTCCGAGGCTGGGGAGCAGTCAACAGGGGGAAAGCTTCCAAGGAAGATGGTCAAATCAAGAAACCTGTCTTCACATAAATGTTCTGGAGTTGAGAGCCGTTTACAATGGCCTTCTACAAGCGGTACATCTTCAAGATCAACCCATACAGGTCCAGTCAGACAATGTAACAGCAGTAGCGTACATAAACCGTCAGGGCGGAACAAAAAGCAGAGCGGCAATGGCAGAGGTGACAACGATCCTCGTCTGGGCAGAAAGACATGCGAGAGCTCTGTCAGCAATTTTCATTCCAGGAGTGGACAACTGGGAAGCAGACTTCATCAGCAGACATGATCTCCATCCAGGAGAATGGGGCCTCCACCAAGAAGTCTTCGCAGAGGTGACAGGTCTTTGGGGAGATCCTCAAGTAGACATGATGGCATCTCGTCTCAACAAGAAGCTTCAGAGATATTGTTCCAGGTCAAGAAACCCTCAAGCAATAGCAGTGGATGCACTAGTGACCCAGTAGGTGTTTCGATCGGTGTAGGTCTTCCCTCCACTGATACCAAAAGTTCTCAAAATCATAAGAAGAACAGAGGTTCGAGCGATCCTCATTGTCCCAGACTGGCCAAGGAGGGCTTGGTATCCAGATCTTCAGGAGTTGCTCATAGAGGATCCTCGACCTCTTCGAGAGGACCTGCTGCAGCAGGGGCCGTGCGTGTATCAAGACTGCATGGCTGTTGAGCGCCGGATCCTAGCCCGAAAGGGTATTCCCAAAGAAGTAATTCCCACTCTTATTCATGCCAGTAAAGGAGTAACGTCTAGACATTCCCACCGTATTTGGAGAAAATATGTGTCTTGGTGTGAAACCAAGAAGGCTCCAATGGAAGAGTTTCAGTTAGGACTTTTTTTCCATTTTCTTCAGGCGGGTGTGGATGCTGGCTTACGATTGGGTTCAATCAAGGTCCAGATTTCGGCCTTGTCCGTTTTCTTTCAGAAACAATTGGCCTCCCTTCCAGAAATTCAGACGTTCGTGAAAGGGGTTCACGAACCTCCATTTGTGCCTCCTACGGCACCATGGGATCTTAACATGGTGTTGCAGTTCCTTCAATCAGATTGGTTTGAACCTCTCCAGGAGGTAGAGATAAAGTTTCTCACTTGGAAAGTGGTCATGTTGTTGGCCTTGGCATCCACAAGGAGGGTGTCTGAGTTAGGGGCCTTGTCGCACAAGAGCCCTTACTTGATATTCCATGAAGATAGGGCTGAGCTAAGAACTCGTCAGCAATTTCTTCCAAAGGTGGTTTCTGCTTTCCATGTAAACCAACCTATTGTGGAGCCAGTGGCAACTGACACCTTCGCTGGTTCGAAGTCTCTGGATGTAGTCAGAGCTTTGAGAATTTATGTCGCAAGAACAGCTTGGATACGGAAAACAGAGGCACTGTTTGTCCTGTATGTTCCCAACAAGATTGAGTGTCCTGCTTCTAAGCAGACTATTGAGCGCTGGATCAGAGGTACAATTCAGCACGCTCATTCCACGGCAGGATTGCCGATACCGAATTCAGTGAATGCCCATTCTACAAGAAAGGTGGGCTCATCCTGGGCGGCTGCCTGGGGAGTCTCGCCATTACAAGTTTGCCGAGCAGCTACTTGGTCAGGGACAAACACGTTTGCTAAGTTTTACAAGTTTGACACCTTGGCCGCTGATGACCTACAGTTTGGTCAATCGGTGCTGCAGGGACATCCGCACTCTGCCGCCTGTACTGGAGCTTTGGTATAACCCCATGGTACTAAAGTGGACCCCAGCATCCTCTAAGACGTATGAGAAAACAGGATTTTTATACCTACCCGTAAATCCTTTTCTCCTAGTCCGTAGAGGATGCTGGGCACCCAGCCCAGGGCGTACTTTACCTGCAGTAGTTCTTTTGTTATAGTTTTACACAGGTGTGTTAAAAAACGTTGCTGTAATGTTCATGCTGGTTGGCATGTGTTAGGTTGAATGCCATGTTGTGCAGCGTGGTTGAAGTGTGAGCTGGTATGAATCTCACCATTAACTTAAAAGTAAATCCTTTTCTTGAATTGTCCGTCTCCCTGGGCACAGTTCCTATACAGAGGTCTGGAGGGGCATAGAGGGAGGAGCCAGTTCACACTCTGAAAAAGTCTTAAAGTGCCTATGGCTCCTGCAGAACTGTCTATACCCCATGGTACTAAAGTGGACCCCAGCATCCTCTACAGACTAGGAGAAAAGGATTTACCGGTAGGTATAAAAATCATGTTTTCTCGTAGTCCGTAGAGAATGCTGGGGTCCACATTAGTACCATGGGGTATAGATGGGTCCACTAGGAGCAATTGGAACTTTAAGAGTTTAATAATGTGGGCTGGCTCCTCCCTCTATGCCCCTCCTACCAGACTCAGTCTAGAAACTGTGCCCGAGGAGACGGACATACTTCGAGAGCTAGTGGCGAGATTCATACCGGCTCACACACACAAGGCAAACCAGGCTAACTAGCCTGAAAACTCAGCAACAGCTGAAACATTACTGAACCCAGTAAACAAACACAGTACTGAACCAAAGAACCACTGCAGGATAACGAAGCGATGGGCGGGCGTCCAGCATCCTCTACGGACTACGAGAAAAGGATTTACCGGTAGGGAATTGAAATCCTATTTTCTCTTACGTCCTAGAGGACCATGGGGATGTACCAAAGCTCCCAGAACGTGAGGGAGAGCGCGGAGGCTCCTGCAGAACTGATTGACCAAACTTTAGGTCCTCAGAGGCCAAAGTATCGAACTTGTAAAACTTCGCAAACGTGTTCGACCCAGACCAAGTAGCCGCTCGGCAAAGCCGAGACACCCTGGGCAGTCGCCCAGGAAGACCCCACTTTATGAGTAGAGTGGGCCTTAACAGATGTTGGACACGACAATCTTGCCGTAGAATATGCATGTGGATAGTGAACCTGATCCAGTGAGAAATCGTCTGCTTAGAGGCAGAACACCCAATTTTCTTGGGATCATAAAGTACAAACAGAGAGTCCGATTTTCTGTGACGAGCCGTCCTCTTCACATAGATTGTCAAAGCCCTCACAACATCCAAGGACTTTGATGCAATTGAGGAGTCAGTAGCCACTGGCACCACAATAGGCTGGTTGATATGAAAAGCAGACACAACCGTTGGAAGAAACTGCTGACGTGTCCTGAGCTCAGCTCTATCTTCATGGAAGATTAAGTAGGGCCTTTTACAGGACAAAGCCCCCAATTCTGACACACGTCGAGCAGGAGCTAAAGCCAACAAAGTGACAGCCTTCCACGTGAGAAACTTGACCTCAGCCACCTGTAAGGGCTCAAACCAATCTGATTGCTGGAACTGCAACACCACGTTAAGATCCCAGGGTGCCGTCAGCGCCACAAAGGGAGGCTGAATGTGCAGAACCCCTTTCAAAAAGGTCTGAACCTCAGGGAGGGCAGACAATTATTTCTGGAAGAAAATGGATAAAGCCGAAATCTGGACCTTTATGGATCCCAAACACAGGTCCATATCCACACCTGCTTGCAGGAAGAGGAGAAACTGACCAAGTTGAAACTCCACCGCAGGAACCTTCTTGGATTCACACCAAGACACACACACTACTTTTTCCAAATGCGATGGTAATGTTTAGACATAACTCCTTTCCTAGCCTGTATCAGGGTAGGAATAACCTTGTTTGAAATGCCCTTCCGAGCTAATATCTGGCGTTCAATCTCCATGCCGTCAAACGTAGCCATGGTAAGTCTTGATAAGCGAACGGCCCCTGTTGTAGAAGATCCTCCCGAAGAGGAAGAGGCCTTGGATCTTCCAGCAGTAGATCCAGCAGATCCGCGTACCAAGCCCTCCTTGGCCAGTCCGGAGCAATGAGGATCGCCTGAACTTTTACAAGCTTTAGAATTCTTGGAATGAGTGGAAGTAGAAGGAACACATACACTGACTTGAACACCCGCGGTGTTACCAGGGCATCCAGTCACTGATTGTGGGTCTCTTACCCTGGAATAGTACCTCTGAAGTTGCTTGTTGAGATGTGAGGCCATCATGTCTATTTGAGGTACGCCCCAATGACTGGTCACCTCCGTGAACACCTCCGGATGGAGGCCCCATTCTCCTGGATGGAGATCGTTCCTGCTGAGGAAGTCCGCTTCCCAGTTGTCCACACCCGGAATGAAGATTGCTGACAGCGCCACTGCGTGCCTTTCTGCCCAGAGGAGGATTTTTGTTACCTCTGACATTGCAGCTCTGCTCTTCATTCCGCCCTGTCGGTTTATGTAGGCCACCATCGTTACATTGTCCGACTGCACTTGAATGGCCTGATCTTGCAGAAGTTGTGCTGCTTGTAGAAGACTGTTGTACACGGCTCTTAGCTCCAGGATATTTATTCGAAGAAGGGATTCCTGACGTGACCACCTTCCTTGGAAGGTTTCCTCTTGGGTGACTGCGCCCCAACCTCTGAGACTTGCATCCATGGTTAGGAGGATCCAGTTCTGAACCTCGAACCTGCGGCCCTCCAGAAGGTGAGGCAGTTGCAGCCACCAGAGGAGTGAAATCCTTGCTTTCGGTGACAGACGTATCCTCTGGTGCATGTGTAGGTGAGATCCCGACCACTTGTCTAGGAGATCCAGTTGGAATGACCAAGCATGAAATCTTCCATACTGTAGAGCCTTGTAAGAGGCAGCCATCTTCCCCAGAAGGCGAATGCACTGATGAACTGATACCCGGGCTGGTTTCAGGACATCCTGGACCATTGTTTGAATCACCAACGCTTTCTCCTCCGGTAGAAACACCATCTGCACCTCTGTGTCGAGGATCATTCCCAGGAATGACAATCTCCTTGTCGGCTCCAAATGTGACTTCGGAAGGTTCAGGATCCAACCGTGCTCCCTGAGTAGATGAGTCATGAGAGCAATGGACTGTAACAACTTCTCCCTGGATGATGCCTTTAACAGGTCATCCATATATGGAATTATGTTCAGTCCCGGTCTGCGGCGGAGAACCATCATCTCTGCCATCACCTTGGTGAACACCCTCGGTGCCGTGGAGAGGCCGAATGGCAGCGCCTGGAACGGATACTGACAGTCGAACAGTGCAAATCTGAGATAAGTCTGGTGTGGCAGCCAAATCGGAATGTGGAGGTACGCATCCTTGATATCCAGGGATACCAGAAACTCTCCCTCCTCCAGACCCGAGATCACCGCTCTCAGAGACTCCATTTTGAATTTGAATTTCTCAGATAAGGGTTTAACGATTTCAAGTTCAAAATCGGTCTGACCGAACCATCCGGTTCTTGAAACTCCAGTCTGTACCCCTGGGACACAATATCCTGTACCCAGGGATCCAGGTCGGACAACACCCAGACGTGGCTGAAACGTCTGAGCCTTGCACCCACCAGCCCATCTTCCAGTCTTCGCGGACCACCGTCATGCTGAGGATTTTTAGGAACCAGTAGCCGGTTTCTGGTCCTGGGAGCCTGCGGGTGGCAGGCTTTTTGGATTTTGCACGACCACCTCTAAAGAAGGTGGTAGGAGGCTTGGACTTGTCTTAGTGGTCCGATAGGACTGCGATGTGTCAGGCTCCGGCGCCTTACCTCCAGTGGGTACTCCCGCGGGTTACTGTCCCGCTGGTTGGCACAGCTGCAGGGAGCTGCTGGCGGCGGGTACTCCTGGACGGATGTGCGGCTGCCAGGGCTCTGGAGAGCCGGGCGCTGTGGCGGGTATTGCTGCGGTAAGGTCCTCTGGTGGTGGCACAGTATAGTGTGTCAGAGACAGAAGCAGCGGAGATAGTGGCTCGAACCCCTCAGGGCAGACACTACCCCCCACCCCCCTAAGCAGGGAGTCTGTTGCAAGCTGCCTCCCTTGCCTAACTCTTATAAAAAAATAAAAAAAAATAAAGTAGCTAGCTGTGACCGGCTCCTCTGGGCACATTTTCTAAACTAAGTCTGGTAGAAGGGGCATAGAGGGAGGAGCCAGCCCATACTATTAAACTCTTAAAGTGCCAATGGCTCCTAGTGGACCTGTCTTTACCCCATGGTACTAATGTTGACACCAGCATCCTCTAGGATGTAAGAGAAATTAACATGCATTCGCACTTTGGGAATTGAACCCGGGACTCGGAACACTTCACCACTCAGACACGTCGCCGAATGACAGATGCATAAGCCCATTGGTTTTGATTATGCTGTAATGGATACGGGATTTGGATGCTAACATATCCCTAACATCAATAGACCACACTATACCTGTAACACATTCGTTTGCGTCTGTGTACACTACTGGTTTTATTTGTTGATTTGTCTTCGGGACTTGGACGCTCACATATTCCTAGCGTCAGTGGAGTATACCGTGGCT
This sequence comes from Pseudophryne corroboree, assembly GCF_028390025.1. Taxonomy (NCBI): domain Eukaryota; kingdom Metazoa; phylum Chordata; class Amphibia; order Anura; family Myobatrachidae; genus Pseudophryne; species Pseudophryne corroboree. The sequence continues at coordinate 32,297,624 of NC_086453.1, forward strand.
TTATCACATTCGTTTGCGTCCGTCTGTATATACTGTACTACTGTATTTACGTCTGTACACTGTAATATCCTGTATGACATACTGTAGCGTGATGAGACGCACCAGTAAAGTAGTTCTTACTATGTATTTTGGTATTGTATTTTAATGGAGATCACACGCATGCGCAATGGTGATTTTAATAAGCGACATCTGGTGGATGATCACAGGTATTACACTTAAAGGTAACACCAAATGCTCTGTGCGCCTCCCTACGACTAGGCGCGCCTCATTGCGCCCAGGCACGTTGCGTATGCCCGATCGCGAATTTGACTCCTACAGCATATACAGGATTCTGCTAACTTTATGGTGGAGACCATAAAGGAAATTGGTTTACTCAATGCACGCACCACTGGTATGGCAGTGTCAGCATGCAGGGGGCTTGTGGCTATGCCAGTGGACTGCGGATGCGGATTCCAGAAAAGGCGTGGAAAGCCTACCTTTCACAGGTGAAGCCCTCTTTGGAGATGAACTGGATACATGGATATCCAAGGCTACGGTGGGTAAGTCTACATACCTTCCTTCCGCAGTTCCCCTGGCTAGAAAATCCTACACTGCTCCTACTCTGCAGTCCTTTCGGACAGCAAAGTTTAAAACCAAAACCAAAAGGTTCTTCTTCGGCCTTCTAAGGCAATAGAGGTAAACCCAGAAAACCAGCAACAGAACCCCTTCGGCATGAAGGTGGACCACACTGCCTGGGAGACAGGCAGGTGGGAGCTCGTTTTGAGATTTTTCAGTCACATATGGGCAACGTCAAAGCAAGGATCCCTGGGTCAAAGATCTTATAGCCCAAAGCTACAGACTGGAGTTTCAGGAACTCCCACCTCACAGATTCTTCAAATCAGGCTTACCAGCTTCTCAAGAAGCAAGTATGACTTTCCAGGAAGCAATTCAGAAACTGGTACAGACTCAGGTCATTGTTCCAGTTCCACTTCAGCTGCAAAACCAGGGTTATTATTCCAACCTGTTTGTAGTTTCGAAACCAGACAGTTCGGTAAGGCCCATTTTAAATCTCAAGTCATTGGACCCGTACTTACAGGTGTTCAAGTTCAAGATGAAGTCTCTGAGAGCGGTGATCTCAGGCCTGGAGGAAGGGGAATTCTTGGTGTCTCTGGATATCAAGGATGCGTACCTTCATATTCCGATTTGGCTGCCTCATCAGGCTTATCTAAGGTTTGCATTACAGGACCGTCACTACCAGTTCCAGGCCATTTGCCTCTCTACGGCACCGAGAGTGTTCACCAAGGTAATGGCAGCGATGATGTTTCTCCTCCACAAACAGGGAGTGAACATAATACCGTACCTTAAATTTGTTAAGGTGGAATTTAGACACCACCTTAGGAAGATACCCAGATTTAGTCCTGAGAACTGCTCTATCTGAATAAAAAAAAAATCAGAAATGGAAGAGGACATAATAATGCGCCTAAATCTGAAACTCTTCTAGCTGAAGCCATGGCCAGTAGAAAGAGAACCTTAGCTGTGAACCATTTAAAATCTACTCTTTTAAGTGGTTTGAATGAGGCAACTTGAAGGGCCTTTAGAACTAAACTTAGGTCCCAAGGCACTGTCAGAGGAACAAAAGGAGGTTTAATGCGCAGCATTCCCTGGAAAAAAAAGTGAGCACATCCTGTAGGTTGGCAATTTTCTTTTGGTACCATGGAGTTAGTGCTGACATCTGCACTCTCAAGGAAGCTACCCTTAAACCTTTATCCATTCCTGCCTGAAAAAAATACTAGGATTCTGGAAACTCTGAAAGACCTGCGGTCAAGTTTCCATTCACTGCACCATTGAATATAGGCTTGCCATATTCTGTGATAAATGCGAGCTGAGGAGGGTTTCCTTGCTCTGAGCATTGTTTGAATTACCTATTGTGAGAATCCTCTTGACTTCAGGATGGAGGTCTCAAGAGGCACGCCGTCAAAGACAGTCGGATCCAGATGTCTGTGATGACAGGGCCCATGAATAAGTAGATCTGGACGTTGAGGTAGTAGGAATGGAGCATCCATTGACATGCTCTGCAGATCTGTGTACCAATGTCTTCTGGGCCAAGCCGGAGCTATTAGTATCACAGCACTTTTTCCTTGTTTTACCTTTCTCACCACCCTGGGTAACAGGGCGATGGGAGGAAACACATAGACCAGATGAAAGTCCCATCTCACTGACAGGGCATCCACAAAGATCGCTTTGGGATCCTTTGTTCTTAATCCGTATGCTGGAACCTTGTGGTTCTGATGAAACGCCATGAGATCTTTCTCTGGCAACCCCCATCTGTCGTTCAGGGTCTGGAAGACTTCCGGGTGTAAAGCCCATTCGTTTACATGAATGGTGTGCCGACTGAGAAAATCCGCTTCCCAGTTTAGGACTCCTGGAACGAACACTGCGGACAAGGCTGGGAGATGACGTTCTGCCCACTTTAATGCGCAACTTACTTCTTTCATTGCTTTCCAGCTGCGAGTTCCTCCGTGATGGTTGAGGTATGCTACTGCCATTGCATTGTCCAAGCGGATCTGGACTGGTTTCACCTGACGGATGTCCTTTGCCTGATTCAATGCTATGTATATAGCTTGAAGTTCATATATTTATTGGCAGGAAACTTTCTTCCTTGGTCCACTGCCCCTGGAAGCAATTTCTTCCTGACACTGCTCCCCAGCCCTGAAGGCTGGCATCTGTTGTCAGAATTTCCCAATCTGATATCCAAAAGGGTGTCCCTTTGTCCAGCTGGGCTGTCTGTAGTCACCAGGCTAATGACCTCCTTACTTCCAGAGGAAGAACCATAGTATGTGTTTTTGTCTGATGGAACCCATTCCACTTGGTAAGGATAAGATGTTGCAGAGGCCTTGAATGAAACCGAGCATACTCTACCATGTAGAATGTTGACACCATTAATCCCACCACACGCATTGCTGCGTGAATGGATACTCTTCGACTGCAGAAGCTCCTGGATCCTTAACTGAAGTTTGGTTATTTTGGTCAGAGGTAAAATGACTCTCTGAAGGATCAAATCCAATACTGCTCCCAAGTGAGTCATCCGTTGTGACAGAACCAAAAGATGATTTTGCCCAATTTATGAGCCAACCGTGCTTCTGCAGACACTCTATTGTCTGTTGTAGATAACACAGAAGCAATTCGTCGAGGTATGGAAATATTCTTATCCCCTGCTGGCAGAGATAAGCTGCCATAATTACCATAATTTTGGTGAATACTCTGGGGGCTGTGGCCAGTCCAAATGGCAGAGCCTAAAACTGAAAATGCTGTTGGAGGATAGCAAACCTGAGATAGTGCTGATGGGACAGGGCTATAGAACATGCAGGTAAGCATCCTGTATATCCAGGGATACCATAAAATTCCCTGGTTCCATAGCCAAAATGATGGAACGTGTCTCATATGAAACCGAGGTACCCAAATGTACTTGTTCAGCATTTTTAGATTGAGTATGGGGCGGAACGACCCATTCAGCTTCTGGAGTAAAAACCGGTTGGAGTAGAAACCCTGTCCTCGTTGTGCAGGAGGAACCGGAATGGTTACTCCTGACTGAAGCAATTTCTGAACTGCCTCTTTCAAAGCCCTGGCCTTCGTTTCTACCAAAGACGGGCTGGTACAAAAAACCTTTGAGGGTTCTTCCTGAAAGCAAACGCATAACCGTGAGATACCGCTTCTTGCACCCAGGCACCCGTGGTAGACTGCTGCTAGATTTGTGCAAAATAAATAAGTCGACCCCTCACCCTGGGGTCCCGCAGATGGAGGCCTGCACCATCAGGCTGATGGCTTATCTTCTGTTTTAGAAGCCGGTCCTCTGGTTGTCCAATGCTTTTTAGTCTTACCAGACCTGATATACTGGGACTGTTTGCTATCACCCTTTCCTTTTCCTTGAGACTGAAAGGGCCAAAAAGCTGGAATTTTAGGCTTAAATTTGTAAGTAGAAGGAAACTTAACTTTCTTGGAGTCTGCTTCTGACTCCAAAATACTGGTTAACTCTTTACCAAAGAGAATGTCTCCAATAAAAGGTATCGACTCCAAAACTTTTTTGGATTCTGAATGAGCTTTCCAGGTGCGTAGCCATACTGCTCGGCAAGCGGCTACTGTTGAGGCTGATGCTTGAGAGGCAATAGTATCCATATCTAAGGCCGCTTCTTCCAAGAATATTGCAGCCTGTTTGATATGTGCCACATGGGATTTTTGCTCTCTAGATGTCACTGAAATTTCCCCTCCCAATGCATCTGCCCAGGCAGCCACTGCTTTAGCCATCCAGGTTGAGGCCATGGCTGGTCTAATAATTGCCCCAGACAGCAAACCATCTACTCTCCTATCCGTGACATCATTTAATGATGTTGAAGGCAGAGGTAATGTAGATTTTCGCACTAAGCGAATCACATGCGTATCTACTTTAAGAGCTACCTCCCTCTTTAAACAGTCCCCAGTTAGAAAAGGATAATTGGAATTCCATTTCCTAGGAATTCTACATTTCTTACTAGGCGTAGCCCAAGCCTCTTCCATAATTTCCACCTGTTCTCATCCAGGAAACTCAGTCTTAACTGTTTTGGGACATTTAAATACAGGCGCCTTGGATTTTAAAATGGATTTCATTGCAGTAATCAACTCAGATATGTCCACTGAGCTGAGACCTTCTTCCTCATATGCAAAACCAGAGTGTAATGAGTCTTCGTCCTCTGATGAATCCTCATCTGAAACATGTGTAGACTGTGAAGATGTTGTTTCGGGTCAAAAGGATTTACTTACCACTGGCTTTTCAGCCTGTTTCTGTTGAGAGGCTAATGCTACCCCTGCTGGAAATGATAAACCGCAGGTGGAATGCTGCACATAAGAGTTAATAGTGTAACCTATCGCTGGTACAGAAGTTGGAATTATCCACTAAGCTATACTGGATAATGTCTGTACAAACATAGCCCGTGGGGTGGGGGATCTACTTGCACCTATGTCTGCCTTGAATTTTTCAAGAGACCTCGGTGAAAGCTAAAACAGTTTGCACACAACCCATCCTGAACCAGATCCTGAGAGGTTAACTCAGCTTTACATGACAAACATGAGTGTCGCTGCTGCTGTGAGTGTGTTTTCCTCACCTTTGCCGCTCTTAGACATGATAAGTAACCAGACACTTTCACAGTGTAATACACAATTTGTGACTGTAATCACTTTAAATGTGTTAAAAAGACATACAATCCGATCCTACCCTGCTTAGCAACAGCATTGAGGATCGGAGTCAACAGAGAAAACTGACAGAATTTATAGCAAAGTCAGCAATCACACTAGCAGTCAGTCACAGGTTATACATTAGTATAATTAGCAATATGAGCACATATTTAACTACAGATACAGTTCAAGTATGTAGGAGAAACATATTACTGCATTACATTATAACAAAGTTTTAACCGTATTCAGACGCATAGCGAAAGAAACCACAGTAATATTATCAAACTCATATGCATTATGCACTTATCCAACTATTCATACTCAAAGGAATATAGAGACTTAGGGGCTAATTCAGACCTGATTGCTCGCTAACATTTTTTGCAGTGCTATGATCAGGTCAGAACTGCGCTTGCACCACAATGCGCAGGAGCGTTGCACAGGTACAAAGCGGATCGTTGCTGTACAATGGGTTTTACGAAGAATCCATTCGCACAGCCGATCGCAAGGTGGTTGACAGGAAGAAGGCGTTTGTGGCTGGCAACTGACCGTTTTCTGGGAGTGGCTGAAGAAACGCAGGTGTCCAACGTCAATTCCAACCCCGGACAGGCTGAAGTGAAGTTTTTTTGTACCGCTCGGCTGCACATGCGTTCGCACACTTGCAAAGCGAAAATACACTCCCCTTTGGGCGGCAACTATCTGTTTGCAGCAGTGCAAAAAAACCCTAGCGAGCGATCAGGTCAGGCCCTTAGTGCTGTATAGCCCGTACTCAGGAGAGTGGGATACAGGGAGACTTACCCCGCTTCCAGGATCGCTCAATATGTTTTCGAACGCTGAGTGGATCCAGACGCTATAAGTGTACACCACCGCTCCGTGAACCTATAGTGGACACAAACGCCCAAGTGAACACTGACACACCAGTAACACAGCCGTCCATGCTGCGACTGGGTCCCTTAGTACAAAGCGTCTTGGTCGGAAGTGGGAATTCAGTTCATGGCGGGAGACTCGGAGGAAACTGGTCATGAACCGTGGGGAGTGGCTACCAGGGGAGCGTCTGACTCCCCACTGCTGACATCAACCCTAGGGATCGCGGCCTCATGCTACTACTGGAGCCTATGATCCCTAAGGCCTAGCACTGGTGCACTCTCGGCGGCAGCGACTGTTTGGTGGCCTCCCCCCATACAGTGCAGTTGTGTCCATGTTCCCCCTCTAAGCGGAACTGATACCTTACCTCCCCCCGTGCTCCGGCCACAGACTGGTAACGTCTGCTGGACCTGCTAGTTTTATCCAACACAGACGCCAGCCGAAACAGCACTATACTTGTGGGTAAGCGTGGTCGCGACCCGGCGGGGAGTGTTGGAGCAACTCTTTCTAAGGTACATATAAGATGCTGTTTAGAAAGATCACTCCGAAAAAATAGTAAGACTAAAAATAAAATAAAAAAAGCATATGGCTTCTAAAAACCAGCAGCCCTTAGACCATGGTCTGGCTCCTGCCGCACCAAACAAAAAAAACTGATTTGCCTGAGCCAGGAGGCGAGGATATATGGACGGGCCCAATGCATGCTGGGAGGCCAGAAAGCTTAGGCCGATTGGTGAAAGATCCGGTGTCGCTCAACCATATCCCAATGTATCCTGTGGATACCCTGTGGACCCTGCAGGAGAAATAGGCAGCTGCTTTAAGAAACGTCTTATTTCCTTAGGAACAGCACTTACAGTGAGTCCCATGTAGCTTTGGCTCCAGGCTCAAGAGGGCAGAGTATGAGATGGGTAGAGACCCTTCAACAGGATGCACAAAAGAAAATAGACAATCTATAATAATTTATTGAAGTACTGCAAAAAAAAATTGATTTTCCTGGTGAAGGACAGAAATTTATTTCTCATCGAGAAGTATAGCTCTAGCAGTCATCACCAGGAAAGCCCAGTTGTTGTGCCCATGGATAGTAGGACCCACAATTAACCATGCTTCCGTATGTTGTGCTTTTAGGGAAGAACTGAACTCTGGGATTTAAAAAGTCACTGAAGTAATGCCCATTGCTAGCTGCAGAATAGGCGATACTGAAGTTCTCCTTAATCTTCCTTTCATGGGCACATCAGAGAATCAACAGTATTTTGGGCAATTTGGTTGTGACTATTTATAAACAGCCTTTTTGTACCTCCAGGGATAAACAAGATAAGCCATGGTCAAAGCCCTTGTGACTACTAGTGTTCAACCAACCTCCGCTGAACACAATGGGTGGCAGGAACATGGATGACGAGACATAGTAAACCCCTAGTGGAGCTGGAGGAGACCGTAAAGAACAGATTACATACCTTTTTGGATAAAGGAGGGAAGCAGTTTCTTCTGTTCTGGTGAGAGGGGCTTTTCTTCCAAGACTTTACTGCTTTTATAATAATACATTATAAACATCAGGAGCTTCCAAATCTGCCTAGAACTTTGGGGACTCAATCAATTTATTTAGGTAAGATATGGCCACATGGAGTCAGTACAGTGCATTCTGAAGATAACAGAGAAAGGAGATTCTTCTTTGAGCAACCGGACCTACTCAATTAGTAAGATTGCAATCCAACATCTCTAAGTCATCAGATTTACAGATGTGACTGATATACAGTGCATCCGGAAAGTATTCACAGCGCTTCACTTTTTCCACATTTTGTTATACCAAACTGGAATAAATTCATTTTTTCCCTCAAAATTCTACACACAATACCCCAGGGTGGTCTTCAGTATGCCAGCTGTCGGGATCCCGGCGCACAGTATACCGGCGATGGAATCCCGACAGCCGGCATACCGACACTTATTCTCCCTCGTTGGGGTCCACGACCCCCCTGGAGGCAGAATAAAATAGCGAGGCGCGCTACAGCGCCCGCAAGGGGCTCATTTGCGCTCACCACACTGTCGGTAAGCCAGCGGTCAGGCTCCCGGCGCCGGTATGCTGGTCACCGGAAGCCCGACCGCCGGCATACCATACTACACCCAATACCCCATAATGACAACTTTAAAAAAGTGTTTTTGAGATTTTTGTAAATTTATTAAAAACAAAAAAAAGACTAAGAAATCACAAGTACATAAATATTCACAGCCTTTGCCATGAAGCTCAAAATTGAGCTCAGGTGCATCCTGTTTCCACTGATCATCCTTGAGAGGTTCCTACAGCTTAATTGGAGTCCACCTGTGGTAAATTCAGTTGATTGGACATGATTTGGAAAGGCACACACCTGTCTATATAAAAGGTCCCACACTTGACAGTGCATGTCTGAGCACAGTGTCATGTCTGAGCATGAAGTCAAAGGAATTGTCTGTAGACCTCCGAGACAGGATTGTCTTGAGGCACAAATCTGGGGAAGGGTACAGAAAAATATCTGCTGCTTTGAAGGTCCCAATGAGCACCGTGGCCTCCATCATCCGCAAATGGAAGAAGTTCGGAACCACCAGGACTCTTCCTAGAGCTGGCCGGCCGTTTAAACTGAGCCATCGGGGGAGGAGGGCCCTAGGCAGGGAGGTGACCAAGAAACAGATGGTCACTCTGTCAGAGCTACAGCATTCCTCTGTGGAAAGAGAACCTTCCAGAAGGACAACCATCTCTGCAGCAACCCACCAATCAGGCCTGTATGGTAGAGTGGCCAGACAGAAGCCTCTCCTTAGTAAAAAGCACATGGCAGCCCGCCTGGAGTTTGCCAAAATGCACCTGAAGGACTCTCAGACCATGAGAAACAAAATTCTCTGGTCTGAGGAGACAAAGATTAAACTCTTTGGCATGAATGCCAGGCTTCATGTTTGGAGGAAACCAGGCAATGGAGAATGGTGGTGGTATCATGCTGTGGGGATGTTTTTCAGCAGCAGGAACTGGGAGACTAGTCAGGATAGAGGGAAAGATGAATGCAGCAATGTACAGAATACATCCTGGATGAAAACCTGCTCCAGAACGCTCTTGACCTCAGACTGGAGCGACGGTTTATCTTTCAGCAGGACAATGACCCTAAGCACACAGCCAATATATCAAAGGAGTGGCTTCAGGACACCTCTGTGAATGTCCATGAGAGGTGCAGCCAGAGCCCAGACTTGAATCGGATTGAACATCTCTGGAGAGATCTGAAAATAGCTGTGCACCAACGCTTCCCATCCAACCTGTTGGAGCTTGAGAGGTGCTGCGAAGAGGAATGGGCGAAACTGCCCAAAGGATAGGTGTGCCAAGCTTGTAGCATATTCAAAAATACTTGAGGCTGTAATTGCTGCCAAAGGTGCATCAACAAAGTATTGAGCAAAGTCTGTGAATACTTATGCACATGTGATTTCTTCGTTTTTTATTTTTAATAAATTTACAAAAATCTCGAAAAAAACTTTTTTAAAGTTGTCATTGTGGGGCATTGTGCGTAGAATTTTGAGCGAAAAAAGTAATTTATTCCAGTTTGGAATAAGGCTGTAACATAACAAAATGTGAAGAAAAAGTGAAGCGCTGTGAATACTTTCCGATGCACTGTATGTCTAGGATGGTGGCAAAATCCAAGACTAACAGAACAGGAATACACGGCAATCTGGTAAAATCTGAGACAAAAACACACTGGTGGGCTCAGCAACACAAATAGTCCTGAATATCCATGGCATATAACAGCAGTGAATGATCGGAGGATCCTTTCCATGGTAAAGAAAAAATACTCCACAACATCCAGCCAAGTGAAGAACACTCCCTAGGAGTTAGGGATATTATTATCCAAGTCTACCATAAAGAGAAGATTTCACAACATAACAGAGGTTTCACCACAAGACACTCAAACCTTTAGACTAGAAAGGCCAGATTAGGATTGCCAAAAAAAAAAAAAAGCCAACCCAGTTCTTGAACAGCATTCTTTGGACAGATGAAATGAAGATCAACCTGGACCAGAATGATGGGAAGAAAATAAAATATGGAGTAGGTTTGGAATGGCTCATGAGTATACCACATAATCTGTAAAACACGATGCAGGTAGTGTGAGGACATGTTTCTGCCTGACTTTCAATGGCACTGGGTCACTAGAAGCAGCCAGATTAAATCTGTAGAGAGATGCTCCGATTTGGCAAAGTTTTTTGGACGGTGCTTCACAGAACAGATGGACAATGACCCCGTAAGGCAAAGAAGTGGAATATTCTGCAATGGCCAAGTCAATCACTTAATCTCAATCTGAACGAGAGCACTACACTTGCTGAAGACAAAACTAAGGGCAGAAAGACCCACAAACAACTGAAGACCACCGCAGTAAAGGCCTGCCAAAGCATAACAAAGGAGGACATCCATGGGTTCCGGAATCCAAGTAGTCATTGACTGCAAAGGATTCTAAACAATGTATGAATATAAACATTTTATTTAGGATTATGTTAATTTATCCAACTACATATGAGCACCTGAATAGAGGGGATGTTGTATAACAATGGTTGCTTTTCCTAAACATTTCATGTAATACATTGTTCAATCCCTTAAATTAAAGCTGGAAATCTGCACTTCCATTGCATCGCATTTGTTTCATTTCAAAACCATTATGGTGGTTTACAGAGGCCAAATTATGGAAATTGTGTCAATGACCAAACATATATGGACCTAACTGTACGTGGCACATACCTCCTTACTGTACATGTTATTCGCTATTGATGGTGACTCAGTCATTACAGACACGGTCTAGAACAAATATAGGGCATCTGGAACAGATCGGGTGACTGCAGCGTCTCTATGCGTTTTGCATATGGTGACATCATACCGATACAATGAATGTGCCCCACGCTCAGCCCCTTGTATAAATTAAACAAATTACCCATAAATGCGATTCTCAGGTGGAGATAACAACTGATATACTGTACCTTCTAGGCCGAGCCACGTTGTACTGGTGAAGACAACTGGCCATTGTACTCAGCTTTGTTCTTCTTCCAGGGCTGAATTCTGCTATGTAATCCTCACCTTATTCTAGGGATGGCCATCAGAAACGAATGGTTGCCGACCATTGATGTTGCCAATTCAACGGAACTGGTTTTTCACTTTGCCACAAATTTTCATGTTCAGCTGCACATGCATTTTGTTTAACCACAATATAGTTACCTTATGAAAGCAGAAATTCCATCACTATTCGATGGCCATCCCTTCCTCCTTCACACCGACAGTGCATCCCACCACTCACAGGCTTCTATTCACCAGCCCAGCAGTGCCCTCTGTCTGTAAACTTATCGGAAGACACCTTTAGTTTCTTAGTATCCTTTAGCACTTACCTGGTTACTAAAACTGTAAAGGATATGCAAAATTCAGCTCTTACAATCCCACCACCAACTGGGTAAGAAGGGGACGAATAGACACCCACTCATTTTCCACTTGAAATGGTGAGCTTTATTGATTTGGCTGTTTGGCATTACAAGCACCTGGTGGGAGATGGGAAAAGGGCATCTTATAATGGGCAACCTACTTTCTGATGATTAATATATGTGTCCATTGCTGACCGTTGTTTATGGTCTTTAGCCAATGGAGAGAGTACAACCTTGGCTAAGTTATGTCTCAGGACACCATGAATAAAATAACTCCAGCAGATATAATAAATATCAGTCCTAGGTATTTTTCACTCCCTTCCTTCACTAAGAAAGCCTCTAGCCACAGTAACTAGTCTAGGATTCCATGCAAGGCATGTGACCCAAGAGGGAGGGGCTTGTATATCAAGTACAGGAACCAGAGGAGTGCAGGAGGCACTCACGGCATTAAGTTTTGTTTTATAATGGTGGTATCTGCTTGGCCAGCATCACCACCTACGCCAAATGCATTTGGTTTTTCTTTTAAGACATAAAAAAAAAAAAACAACACAAAAAAACTGCATGCTGCATTTAACTCCAGCAGGAAAACAGCTGAAGCAAAACATACGCTTACTACAAGTCTGTCAGTGTGTTTAAACTAGTGATGTGCACCGGACATTTTTCGGGTTTTGTGTTTTGGTTTTGGATTCGGTTCCGCGGCCTTGTTTTGGATTCGGACGCGTTTTGGCAAAACCTCCCTGAAATTTTTTTGTCGGATTCGGGTGTGTTTTGGATTCGGGTGTTTTTTTACAAAAAACCCTCAAAAACAGCTTAAATCATAGAATTTGGGGGTCATTTTGATCCCATAGTATTATTAACCTCAATAACCATAATTTCCACTCATTTTCCAGTCTATTCTGAACACCTCACAATATTATTTTTAGTCCTAAAATTTTCACAGAGGTCGCTGGATGATTAAGCTAAGCGACCCAAGTGGCCGACACAAACATCTGGACCATCTAGGAGTGGCACTGTAGTGTCAGACAGGATGGCAGATTTAAAATATAGTCCCCAAACAGCACATGATGCAAAGAAAAAATAAGATTTTACTCACTGGTAAATCTATTTCTCGTAGTCCGTAGTGGATGCTGGGGACTCCGTAAGGACCATGGGGAATAGACGGGCTCCGCAGGAGACTGGGCACTCTAAGAAAGATTTAGTACTACTGGTGTGCACTGGCTCCTCCCTCTATGCCCCTCCTCCAGACCTCAGTTAAGGAAACTGTGCCCGGAAGAGCTGACATTACAAGGAAAGGATTTTGGAATCCAAGGTAAGACTCATACCAGCCACACCAATCACACCGTATAACTTGTGATAACATACCCAGTCAACAGTATGAACAACAACAGAGCATCAGACAAACCTGATGCAACCATAACATAACCCTTATTTAAGCAATAACTATATACAAGTATTGCAGAAGAAGTCCGCACTTGGGACGGGCGCCCAGCATCCACTACGGACTACGAGAAATAGATTTACCGGTGAGTAAAATCTTATTTTCTCTAACGTCCTAGTGGATGCTGGGGACTCCGTAAGGACCATGGGGATTATACCAAAGCTCCCAAACGGGCGGGAGAGTGCGGATGACTCTGCAGCGCCGAATGAGCAAACACAAGGTTCTCCTCAGCCAGGGTATCAAACTCGTAGAACTTTGCAAAAGTGTTTGAACCCGACCAAGTAGCTGCTCGGCAAAGCTGTAATGCCGAGACCCCTCGGGCAGCCGCCCAAGAAGAGCCCACCTTCCTTGTGGAATGGGCTTTTACTGATTTTGGAGGCGGCAAGCCAGCCGCAGAATGAGCCTGCTGAATCGTGTTACAGATCCAGCGAGCAATAGTTTGCTTTGAAGCAGGAGCACCCAGCTTGTTGGATGCATACAGGATAAACAGCGAGTCAGTTTTCCGGACTCCAGCCGTTCTGGCTACATAAATCTTCAAAGCCCTGACTACATCTAGTAACTTGGAATCCTCCAAGTCACGAGTAGCCGCAGGCACCACAATAGGTTGGTTCAAATGAAAAGATGACACCACCTTTGGCAGAAATTGCGGACGAGTCCATAATTCTGCCCTGTCCATATGGAAAACCAGATAGGGGCTTTTACATTACAAAGCCGCCAATTCTGACACACGCCTAGCCGAAGCTAAGGCCAATAGCATGACCACTTTCCACGTGAGATATTTTAACTCCACGGTCTTAAGTGGCTCAAACCAGTGAGATTTCAGGAAACTCAACACCACGTTAAGATCCCAAGGTGCCACTGGTGGCACAAAAGGGGGCTGAATATGCAGCACTCCCTTTACAAACGTCTGAACTTCAGGTAGAGAAGCTAGTTTTTTATGAAAGAAAATGGATAGGGCCGAAATCTGGACCTTAATGGACCCCAATTCTAGGCCCAAAGTCACTCCCGACTGTAGGAAGTGAAGGAGACGGCCCAGCTGGAATTCCTCTGTAGAGGCATTCCTGGCCTCACACCCAGCAACATATTTTCGCCGTATACGGTGATAATGTTTAGCCGTCACGTCCTTCCTAGCCTTTATCAGCGTAGGAATAACCTCATCCGGAATCCCTTTTTTCTACTAGGATCCGGCGTTCAACCGCCATGCCGTCAAACGCAGCTGCGGTAAGTCTTGGAACATACAAGGTCCCTGCTGCAACAGATCCTGCCCTAGAGGCAGAGGCCATGGGTCCTCTGTGAGCATTTCTTGCAGCTCCGGATACCAAGTCCTTCTTGGCCAATCCGGAACAATGAGTATTGTTCTCATTCCTCTTTTCCTTATGATTCTCAGCACCTTGGGTAAGAGAGGAAGAGGAGGAAACACATAAACCGACTGGAACAAGCACGGTGTCACCAGTGCGTCTACAGCTATCGCCTGAGAGTCTCTTGACCTGGCGCAATACCTCTGTAGCTTTTTGTTGAGGCGGGATGCCATCATGTCCACCTGTGGCAGTTCCCACCGACCTACAATCTGCGCGAAGACTTCTTGATGAAGTCCCCCCTCTCCCGGGTGGAGGTCGTGCCTGCTGAGGAAGTCTGCTTCCCAGTTGTCCACTCCCGGAATGAACACTGCTGACAGTGCTCGTACGTGATTCTCCACCCATCGAAGAATTCTGGTGGCTTCCGCCATCGCCACCCTGCTCCTTGTGCCGCCTTGGCGGTTTACATGAGCCACTGCGGTGATGTTGTCTGATTGGATCAGCACCGATTGGTTGCGAAGCAGGGTCTCCGCTTGACTTCGGGCGTTGTATATGGCCCTTAGTTCCAGGATATTGATGTGAAGGCAAGTCTCCTGACTTGACCACAGCCCTTGGAAACTTCTTCCCTGAGTGACTGCCCCCCACCCTCGGAGGCTTGCATCCGTGGTCACCAGGACCCAGTCCTGAATGCCGAACCTGCGGCCCTCGAGAAGGTGAGTACTCTGCAGCCACCACCGGACAGACACCCTGGTCCCAGGGGATAGGGTGATTAACCGATGCATCTAAAGATGTGATCCGGACCACTTTGTCCAGTAAGTCCCATTAGAAGGTCCTCTCATGGAACCTGCCGAAAGGAATGGCCTCGTATGATGCCACCATCCTTCCCAGGACTCGAGTGCAGTGATGCACTGACACCTGTTTTGGTTTTAATAGATTGCGGACCAGTGTCACGAGCTCCTGAGCTCTCTCTATCGGGAGATAAACCCTTTTCTGGTCTGTGTCAAGGATCATGCCTAGGAGAGGCAGATGAGCTGTAGGAACCAACTGCGACTTTGGAATATATAGAATCCAGCCGCGTTGCCGTTACACTTCTAGAGAAAGTGATACGCTGTTCAGCCACTGCTCTCTTGATCTCGCTTTTATGAGGAGATCGTCCAAGTACGTGATAATAGGGACACCTTGCTTCTGCAGGAGCACCATCATTTCCGTCATTACCTTGGTGAATATTCTCGGGGCCGTGGAGAGACCAAACGGCAACTCTGAAAATAAGAATTTACTTACCGATAATTCTATTTCTCGGAGTCCGTAGTGGATGCTGGGGTTCCTGAAAGGACCATGGGGAATAGCGGCTCCGCAGGAGACAGGGCACAAAAAGTAAAGCTTTAGGATCAGGTGGTGTGCACTGGCTCCTCCCCCTATGACCCTCCTCCAAGCCTCAGTTAGGATACTGTGCCCGGACGAGCGTACACAATAAGGAAGGATTTATGAATCCCGGGTAAGACTCATACCAGCCACACCAATCACACTGTACAACCTGTGATCTGAACCCAGTTAACAGTATGATAACAGCGGAGCCTCTGAAAAGATGGCTCACAACAAATAATAACCCGATTTTTGTAACTATGTACAAGTAATGCAGATAATCCGCACTTGGGATGGGCGCCCAGCATCCACTACGGACTCCGAGAAATAGAATTATCGGTAAGTAAATTCTTATTTTCTCTATCGTCCTAGTGGATGCTGGGGTTCCTGAAAGGACCATGGGGATTATACCAAAGCTCCCAAACGGGCGGGAGAGTGCGGATGACTCTGCAGCACCGAATGAGAGAACTCCAGGTCCTCCTTAGCCAGGGTATCAAATTTGTAGGATTTTACAAACGTGTTTGCCCCTGACTAAATAGCCGCTCGGCAAAGTTGTAAAGCCGAGACCCCTCGGGCAGCCGCCCAAGATGAGCCCACCTTCCTTGTGGAATGGGCATTTACATATTTTGGCTGTGGCAGGCCTGCCACAGAATGTGCAAGCTGAATTGTATTACACATCCAACTAGCAAAAGTCTGCTTAGAAGCAAGAGCACCCAGTTTGTTGGGTGCATACAGGATAACAGCAAGTCAGTTTTCCTGACTCCAGCCGTCCTGGAACCTATATTTTCAGGGCCCTGACCACATCTAGCAACTTGGAGTCCTCCAAGTCCCTAGTAGGCGCAAGACACCACAATAAGCTGGTTCAGGTGAAACACTGACACCACCTTAGGGAGAGAACTGGGGACGAGTCCGCAGCTCTGCCCTGTCCGAATGGACAAACAGATATGGGCTTTTTTGAGAAAAAAACCCACCAATTTGACACTCGCCTGGTCCAGGCCAGGTCCAAGAGCATGTTCACTTTTCATGTGAGATGCTTCAAATCCACAGATTTGACTGGTTTTAAACCAATGTGTTTTGAGGAATCCCAGAACTACGTTGAGATCCCACAGTGCCCCTGGAGGCACAAAAGGGGGTTGTATATGCAATACTCCCTTGACAAACTTCTGGACTTCAGGAACTGAAGCCAATTCTTTCTGGAAGAAAAATCGACAGGGCCGAAATTTGAACCTTAATGGACCCCAATTTGAGGCCCATAGACACTCCTGTTTGCAGGAAATGCAGGAATCGACCGAGTTGAAATTTCTTCGTGGGGCCTTCCTGGCCTCACCACCACGCAACATATTTTCGCCACATGTGGTGATAATGTTGTGCGGTCACCTCCTTTCTGGCTTTGACCAGGGTAGGAATGACCTCTTCCTGAATGCCTTTTCCCTTAGGATCCGGCGTTCCACCGCCATGCCGTCAAACGCAGCTGCGGTAAGTCTTGGAACAGACATGGTACTTGCTGAAACAAGTCCCTTCTTAGCGGCAGAGGCCATAAGTCCTCTGTGAGCATCTCTTGAAGTTCCGGGTACCAAGTCCTTCTTGGCCAATCCGGAGCCATGAGTATAGTTCTTACTCCTCTACGTCTTATAATTCTCAGTACCTTAGGTAAGAAAAGCAGAGGATGGAACACATACACCGACTGGTACACCCACGGTGTTACCAGAACGTCCACAGCTATTGCCTGAGGGTCTCTTAACCTGGCGCAATACCTGTCCCGTTTTTTGTTCAGACGGGACGCCATCATGTCCACCTTTGGTAATTCCCAACGGTTTACAATCATGTGGAAAACTTCCCCATGAAGTTCCCACTCTGCCGGGTGGAGGTCGTGCCTACTGAGGAAGTCTGCTTCCCAGTTTCCATTCCCGGAATGAAACACTGCTGACAGTGTTATCACATGATTTTCCGCCCAGCGAAAAGTCCTTGCAGTTTTTGCCACTGCCCTCCTGCTTCTTGTGCCGCCCTGTCTATTTACGTGGGCGACTGCCGTGATGTTTTATCCCACTGGATCAATACCGGCTGACCTTGAAGCAGAGGTCTTGCTAAGCTTAGAGCATTATAAATTTACCCTTAGCTATATTTATGTGGAGAAAAGTCTCCAGACTTGATCACACTCCCTGGAAATTTTTTCCTTGTGTGACTGCTCCCCAGCCTCTCGGGCTGGCCTCCGTGGTCACCAACATCCAAAACTGAATGCCGAATCTGCGGCCATCTAGAAGATGAGCACTCTGTAACCACCACAGGAGAGACACCCTTGTCCTTGGATATAGGGTTATCCGCTGATGCATCTGAAGATGCGATCCGGACCATTTGTCCAGCAGATCCCACTGAAAAGTTCTTGCATGAAATCTGCCGACTGGAATTGCTTCGAAGGAAGTCACCATTTTTTTACCATGGCCCTTGTGCAATGATGCACTGATTTTAGGAGGTTCCTGACTAGCTCGGATAACTCCCTGGCTTTCTCTTCCGGGAGAAACACCTTTTTCTGGACTGTGTCCAGAATCATCCCTAAGCACAGGAGACTTGTTGTCGGGATCAGCTGCGATTTTGGAATATTTAGAATCCACCCCTGCTGTTGTAACAGTATCCGAGATAGTGCTACTCCGACCTCCAACTGTTCCCTGGACTTTGCCCTTATCAGGAGATCGTCCAAGTAAGGGATAATTAAGACGCCTTTTCTTCGAAGAAGAACCATCATTTCGGCCATTACCTTGGTAAAGACCCGGGGTGCCGTGGACAATCCAAACGGCAGCGTCTGAAACTGATAGTGACAGTTCTGTACCACGAACCTGAGGTACCCTTAGTGATAAGGGCAAATTTGGGACATGGAGGTAAGCATCCCTGATGTCTCGGGACACCATATAGTCCCCTTCTTCCCGGTTCGTTATCACTGCTCTGAGTGACTCCATCTTGATTTGAACCTTTGTAAGTGTTCAAATTTTTTTAGATTTAGAATAGGTCTCACCTAGCCTTCTGGCTTCAGTACCACAATATAGTGTGGAATAATACCCCTTTTCTTGTTGTAGGAGGGGTAATTTAATTATCACCTGCTGGGAATACAGCTCGTGAATTGTTTCCCATACTGCCTCCTTGTCGGAGGGAGACCTTGGTAAAGCAGACTTCAGGAGCCTGCGCAGGGGAAACGTCTCGACATTCCAATCTGTACCCCTGGGATACTACTTGTAGGATCCAGGGGTCCTGTACGGTCTCAGCGTCATGCTGAGAGCTTGTCAGAAGCGGTGGAACGCTTCTGTTCCTGGGAATGTGCTGCCTGCTGCAGTCTTCTTCCCTTTCCTCTATCCCTGGGCAGATATGACTCTTATAGGGACGAAAGGACTGAAGCTGAAAAGACGGTGTCTTTTTCTGCAGAGATGTGACTTAGGGTAAAAACGGTGGATTTTCCAGCAGTTGCCGTGGCCACCAGGTCCGATGGACCGACCCCAAATAACTCCTCTTCCTTTATACGGCAATACACCTTTGTGCCGTTTGGAATCTGCATCACCTGACCACTGTCGTGTCCATAAACATCTTCTGGCAGATATGGACATCGCACTTACTCTTGATGCCAGAGTGCAAATATCCCTCTGTGCATCTCGCATATATAGAAATGCATCCTTAAATGCTCTATAGTCAATAAAATACTGTCCCTGTCAAGGGTATCAATATTTTTAGTCAGGGAATCCGACCAAGCCACCCCAGCTCTGCACATCCAGGCTGAGGTGATCGCTGGTCGCAGTATAACACCAGTATGTGTGTATATACTTTTTATGATATTTTCCAGCCTCCTGTCAGCTGGCTCCTTGAGGACGGCCCTATCTATAGACGGTACCGCCACTTGTTCTGATAAGCGTGTGAGCGCCTTATCCACCCTAAGGGGTGTTTCCCAACGCGCCCTAACTTCTGGCGGGAAAGGGTATACCGCCCATATTTTCTATCGGGGGGAACCCACGCATCATCACACACTTCATTTAATTTATCTGATTCAGGAAAAACTACGGTAGTTTTTTCACATCCCACATAATACCCTCTTTTGTGGTACTTGTAGTATCAGAAATATGTAACACCTCCTTCATTGCCCTTAACGTGTGGCCCTAATAAGGAATACGTTTGTTTATTCACCGTCGACACTGGATTCAGTGTCCCTGTCTGTGTCTGTGTCGACCGACTAAAGTAAACGGGCGTTTTAAAACCCCTGACGGTGTTTTTGAGACGTCTGGACCGGTACTAATTGTTTGTCGGCCGTCTCATGTCGTCAACCGACCTTGGCGCGTGTTGACATTATCACGTAATTCCCTAAATAAGCCATCCATTCCGGTGTCGACTCCCTAGAGAGTGACATCACCATTACAGGCAATTGCTCCGCCTCCTCACCAACATCGTCCTCATACATGTCGACACACACGTACCGACACACAGCACACACACAGGGAATGCTCTGATAGAGGACAGGACCTACTAGCCCTTTGGAGAGACAGAGGGAGAGTTTGCCAGCACACACCAAAAACGCTATAATTATATAGGGACAACCTTATATAAGTGTTTTCCCTTATAGCATCTTTTTTATATATTTCTAACGCCAAATTAGTGCCCCCCCTCTCTGTTTTAACCCTGTTTCTGTAGTGCAGTGCAGGGGAGAGCCTGGGAGCCTTCCCTCCAGCCTTTCTGTGAGGGAAAATGGCGCTGTGTGCTGAGGAGATAGGCCCCGCCCCTTTTTCGGCGGCCTCGTCTCCCGCTCTTAACGGATTCTGGCAGGGGTTAAATATCTCCATATAGCCCCCGGAGGCTATATGTGAGGTATTTTTAGCCAAAAATAGGTTTTCATTGCCTCCCAGGGCGCCCCCCTCCCAGCGCCCTGCACCCTCAGTGACTGCCGTGTGAAGTGTGCTGAGAGGAAATGGCGCACAGCTGCAGTGCTGTGCGCTACCTTAAGAAGACTGAGGAGTCTTCATGCCGCCGATTCTGGACCTTCTTCTTGTTTCAGCATCTGCAAGGGGGCCGGCGGCGAGGCTCCGGTGACCATCCAGGCTGTACCTGTGATCGTCCCTCTGGAGCTAATGTCCAGTAGCCAAAGAAGCCAATCCATCCTGCACGCAGGTGAGTTCACTTCTTCTCCCCTAAGTCCCTCGTTGCAGTGATCCTGTTGCCAGCAGGACTCACTGTAAAATAAAAAACCTAAGCTAAACTTTTCTAAGCAGCTCTTTAGGAGAGCCACCTAGATTGCACCCTTCTCGGCCGGGCACAAAAATCTAACTGAGGCTTGGAGGAGGGTCATAGGGGGAGGAGCCAGTGCACACCACCTGATCCTAAAGCTTTACTTTTTGTGCCCTGTCTCCTGCGGAGCCGCTATTCCCCATGGTCCTTTCAGGAACCCCAGCATCCACTAGGACGATAGAGAAATTGGTAATGACAATCCCGTACCTCAATTCTGAGGTACGCCTGATGAGGTAGATAAATGGGGACATGAAGGTATGCCTCCTTTATGTCCTGAGTCACGATAAAATCTCCCCCTTTCAGGCTTGTAACGACCGCTCTTAGCGATTCCATCTTGAACTTGATCCTTTTCAGGTATATGTTCAGGGATTTGAAATTCAATATGGGTCTGACCGAACAGTCTGGTTTTGGGACTACCACATGGTCGAATAATAACCCCCTCCTTGTCGAAGGAGGGGAACCTTGACCACCACCTGTTGAAGATACAATTTGTGAATTGCAGTTAACCCTGTTTCCCTCTCGTGGGGGGAAGCCGGCAGGGCCGTCAGTGAGGAGGCATCTTCTCAAAGTCCAGCTTGTATCCCTGAGACACAATATCTATTGCCCAGGGATCTAACAGGGAGTGACCCACTTGCTGCAGAACTTACGAAAGCGTGCCCCCACCGGGCCTAGCTCCGTCTGTGGAGCCCCAGCGACATGCGGTGGATTTTCATACAGGCCGGGGAGGACTTCTGTTCCTGGGAACTAGCTGTGTTGTGCAGCTTCTTTCCTCTGGCCCCGCCTCTGGCAAGAAAGGACGCATCTCGGCCTTTCTTGTTTCTTTGTTCGAAAAGCTGCATTTGATAATGACGTGCTTTCCTAGGCTGTGCAGGAATATAAGGCACAATATCCGAATTACCAGCTATAGCCGTGGAGACCAGGTCCGAGAACCCTTCTCCACACAATCCTCAGCCTTCCATATGCCACTTAAGTTGGCATCATCTGTCCATTGCATATTCTACAGGACACGTCAAGCAGAAATCGACATAGCTTTGACTCTAGGACCCAGTTTACTCATGTCTCTTTGGGCATGTTTGATTATATATATCTCTTAAGACAGCATCTTTAATATATATATACATATCGCTCTCTCTCATATATATATATATATATATATATATATATACATACATACATACATACATACATACATACTAGGGTCTCAATTTCTGCTGATAAGGTACCTGTCCACGCCGCCCCAGCGCTATAAACCCATGCCGACACAATCGCCGGTCTGAGTAGTGTACCAGAATGTGCACGCTATCTGCAGGATCCCTGAGAATAGCTAGGGCTACCTTCTGGGCAAACGTGACACCCTAGGGCAGGCATGTCCAAACTGCGGCCCTCCAGCTGTTGTGAAACTACATATCCCAGCATGCACTGACACAGTTTTGCTGTCAGAGAATGCTAAAGCTGTGTCAGGGCATGCTGGGATGTGTAGTTTCTCAACAGCTGGAGGGCCGCAGTTTGGACATGCCTGCCCTAGGGGAAGATTCCCATCACATCCTGGCCCTAGTGGGGAAAGGATACTGCCTGAGAATTCTTTGTGGGAAGCTGCAGTCTCTTGTCTGGAGATTCCCGCTCTTTTTCCTCATGAGAGGAGGGAAATTTACCTCAGCTTTCTTCCCCTTAAACATGTGTACCCTTGTGTCAGGGACAAATGATTCATCAGTGATATGCAAATCATCTTTTATTACAATAATCATATATTGAATACTTTTCTGCCATTTTGGCTGTAACTTTGCATTATCGTAGTCGACACTGGAGTCAAACTCTGTGTCGATATCAGTGTTTATTATTTTGGATAGTGAGCATTGTGAGACTCTGAAGGTATCTGCGCCATAGGGACAGACATGGGTAGATTTCCTGTCTGTTCTCTAATCTTTTGTGCAATAAATTCACCTTAGCACTTACACATATCCAAACAGGTGTCGGCGTTGTCGACGGAGACACCCTCTCACACACATATTTGCTCTATCTCCTCCTTAGGGGAGCCTTTTACCTCAGACATGTCGACACACACGTACCGACACACCACACACACAGGGGATGCTCTATTTGAAGACAGTTCCCCCACAAGGCCCTTTGGAGAGACAGAGAGAGAGAGTGAGTATGCCAGCACACACCCCAGCGCTATATGACCCAGGAATTACACAGTAACTTAGTGTTAACCAAGTAGCTGCTGTATATATTGTTTTTACGCCAAATTTATGTGCCCCCCCTCTCTTTTTCACCCTCTCTATCTTGCTTCTGCAGGGGAGAGCCTGGGGAGCTTCCTCTCAGCAGAGCTGTGGAGAGAAAATGGCGCTGGTGAGTGCTGAGGAAGAAGCCCCGCCCCCTCAGCGGCGGGCTTCTGTCCCACGATTTTGTGTAAAAATAATGGCGGGGGCTCATGCATATTACAGTGCCCAGCTGTATATATGCTGCTTTTTGCCAGGAGGTACTCAATTACTGCCCATGGCGCCCCCACCTGCGCCCTGCACCCTACAGTGACCGGAGTGTGTGGGTTAGTGTGGGAGCAATGGCGCACATCTGCAGTGCTGTGCG
This sequence comes from Pseudophryne corroboree, assembly GCF_028390025.1. NCBI lineage: Eukaryota > Metazoa > Chordata > Amphibia > Anura > Myobatrachidae > Pseudophryne > Pseudophryne corroboree. Next base: position 32,321,000 of record NC_086453.1, read on the forward strand.
CTACCTCATATGAAGACAGGAGTCTTCTGCCGCCGATTTTGACGTCTTCTTGCTTCAACCCGCCGGCTTCTGTCTTCTGGCTCTGCGAGGGGGACGGCGGCGCGGCTCCGGGAACGGACGACCAAGGTTAAGTTCCTGTGTTCGATCCTTCTGGAGCTAATGGTGTCCAGTAGCCTAAGAAGCGCAACCTAGCCGCAGTTAGTAGGTTTGCTTCTCTCCCCTCAGTCCCACGTAGCAGAGAGTCTGTTGCCAGCAGAAGCTCTGAAAATAAAAAACCTAACTAAAATACTTTCTTAATAGCAAGCTCAGGAGAGCTCACTAAAATGCACCCAGCTCCTTCCGGGCACAGATTCTAACTGAGGTCTGGAGGAGGGGCATAGAGGGAGGAGCCAGTGCACACCAGTAGTACTAAATCTTTCTTAGAGTGCCCAGTCTCCTGCGGAGCCCGTCTATTCCCCATGGTCCTTACGGAGTCCCCAGCATCCACTAGGACGTTAGAGAAGAAGAGGTGCAATGAGGTAGCTGTGTGACTAAGCTAAGCGACCCAAGTGGCCGACACAAACACCTGGCCCATCTAGGAGTGGCACTGCAGTTTTCTAGCAAGAGGATGAGTGCTTCCATCCTCATGTGAATCTGAACCACTAGCCATGAACATAGGCCAGGGCCTCATCCGTTCCTTGACACTCCGTGTCGTAAATGGCATATTGGCAAGTTTACGCTTCTCATCAGACGCTTTTAATTTTGATTTTTGGGTCATTTAAATGAACTTTTGTAGTATACTTGACGACACAGAGGTAGAGCAGTGGACTACTGTACCATACTGCTATATATATATATATATATATATATATATATATATATATATATATACACACATACATACATACACACACACTGGTGGTCAGCAAAATTCTGCACTGTCCTCCTACTATATACTGCGCACAACTAAAATGCAGCACAGGTATGGATGCATAGTATACTTGACGACACAGAGGTAAAGCAGTGGACTACTGTACCGTACTGCTTTATATTATATACTGGTGGTCAGCACAATTATGCACTGTCCTCCTACTATATACTGCGCACAACTAAAATGCAGCACAGGTATGGATGCATAGTATACTTGACGACACAGAGGTAGGTAGAGCAGTGGACTACTGTACCATACTACTATACAATACTGGTGGCCACTGGTCAGCAAAAAGAGGATTTTGGTACTTACCGATAAATCCATTTCTCTGAATCCTCTAGGGGACACTGGAGTCTTATACAGTAGGGGTGTGAAGCTTGCAACCGGAGGTGTGGCACAATCTAAAATTAGCATTGTCTGCACAGCCGGTTCCTCCCCCTTCACAGCCCTCCTCCCTCAGTTTGGAAAATTTGACTGAGAGAATAGGACATGACACTTGAGCACATGGCAAGGAACCGAACCGTACAACCTATCAAACAGCACCCAAGAACTCTTAACTGGAAAATCAACACTGTTTGGAAAAACTATGTAAAATCCATATTAGGCACAGAGCCACAATGTGATTTGATCCTATGACCTTGTTTGTCAAAGTCCTGGGACTAACTACGTGGGTCACAAGAGTCCTTTGAACAGGAAGTGTGAACCCAGCAGACTGACAGCACCGAGGCGGGCGTCAAGTGTCCCCTAGAGGATTCAGAGAAATGGATTTATCGGTAAGTACCAAAATCCTCTTTTCTCTTTCATCCACTAGGGGACACTGGAGTCTTATACAGTAGGGGACGTCCCAAAGTTATCTCCCAGGGAGGGAGTGCTGTCAGTGGCCTGCAAAACTAAACGTCCGAACTTAGAGCGTCCGGACGCCAGGGCATCAAACTTGTAAAATTTCGCGAACGTGTGTGCTGAGGACCACGTCGCCGCTCTGCAAAGTTGAGTAGTGAAAACGCCTCTGATGGCCGTCCACGAGGCACCCACTGATCTGGTAGGAGCACCCGTCTGAACCGGAACCTGTTTGCTACAGGAAATATAAGCAAGTCGAATTCACCTAGACAAAGACTGCGTAGATGCTGGCCAACCCGTCTTTGGCCCATCATAAAGAACAAACAATGGTCCGACATTCTGAAGGACGACGTAACTTGTACGTATACCTGTAAAGCTCGGACAACATCCAAGGACACGTCCCCATCTGCGAGACCTCGGAAAGATGGGATCACAAGTGGCTGGTTTACGTGAAACCCCGAAACAACCTTAAGAAGGAAACCTGTTCTTGTACGGAGTTCTGCTCTAACTCCATGAGACATTCAAAGGACTCTAACACACTCAGGAACCCGCCTGGCGAAACCAAGGCAAGCAAGAACGTGACCTTCCAATAGAGATAGTTCAGGTCTGTTCTTGTCAACGACTCAAATGTTGGATATCTGAAAAATTCCAACCCAAATTTAAGTCCCATGGCGCCTTTGTAGGGCGAAAAGGGGGTTGTATCCTCAGAACCCCCTGTAAAAAAACTTGAACTTCTGGCAAGAATGCTAACTGCTTGCTGACCTAGGATGGAGAGAGACGAAATTTGAACATTCAGAGAGCCCAGTCTCAGTCCTACATCTAGACCGGTCTGAAGGAATAGTAGAAGTCTGGAATTCGCCGAATTCCACCCACGGTCTTGACACCAGTCCATGTACCTCTTCCAAATCCTGTAGTAGTGCAGGGCTGTGACCGGCTTCCTAGCGGTAATCATCGTAGGAATGGCCGTTCTAGGTATCCCTCTGTTTCTTAAGATCCGTGTTACAATAACCACGCCGTTAAACGCAGCCTATGCAGGTCTGGGTGTTGGAACAGTCCCTGAGATAGCAGGTCCTCCCTTTGAGGTAATCGCCAAGGATCTTCCACTAGTAACCCTCGCAGGTCAGGAGTACCAACTCCTTTGGGGCCAATCTGGTGCAATTAGAATTGCCCATACTCATTCTCGGTTCAACCGATTCAGAACCCTTGGTATGAGTGAGAAAGGTGGAGAAATGTAAACCCTCCTGTAACACCAAGGAAGTGTTACTGCGTCCACTCCTTCTGCTGCTGGATATTTTGTCCTGGACACAGATCTGGGAAGCTGATGGTTTCGCCGAGGCGCTATTAGATCGACTAGAGGTATACCACATCTCCTCACCACCATGTCGAAAATCCGTGGATGTAGGCACTACTCTCCCGGATGCATGTCCTGGCGGCTGAGATCATTTGCTTTCCAGTTTTCCACACCTGGAATGAACTCTGCAGAGAGGATGATGTTTCGCCCTTCTTCCCACAACAAGATCTTTGTGGCTTCCTTTAACGCCATCCTGCTCTTTGTTCCTACTTGATGGTTTATGTAAGCAGTCGTCGTGACATTGTCCGACTGTATCTTTGAGTGTTGACCCATGACTAGGTCTGCGGCTAAGAGAAGCGCATTGTAAACAGCTCTCAGTTCGAGAATGTATCTGGGCAGGCTGCCCTTCATGCTCTAAGCCCGCAATAACTGACTGGATTTATTCCATCCTGAATCTGCAAACCGTTAGGACTTTGTACCACTAGGACGGTATCCCAACCTCTGAGACTGGCGTCCGTTGTCAGGAGCCTCCAATCCCAAATGCCGAATCTCTTGTATGCTCCGAGATTCTTGTGCAACGACCACCAAATCCGTAGGGTCGTATGCGTGGTGGATGTTGGATTCTTTGATGTAGAAGCCAGTGCGAATCTGCTCCCTGAGCAATGAGTGTCATCTGGAATGGTCGGGAATGAAGTCTGTCGTACCGGAGCGCTGTGAATGACGCCACCCTCTTCTCTAGAAGTGGCACACAGAGGTGTAGAGAAACCCTCTGTGTCCTCCGTACCTGAGCCACTAACCTTTGTGGGTCCTGGATCTAGTGCTCTGGTAGGAATACTATCAATTGTATAGTGTCCAAGATGAGACAGAGGAATTGACTCCCTTGAGTTGGCATGAGGTTGGATTTTTGGAAGTTCACAATCCACCCATGTTGAATGAGAATTCGATGAGATGCTGAACATCCTTTATCAGCTGTTTCTGTGAAGAGGTCTTGAGCAGTAGATCGTCTTGATAAGGTATGATCGTGACCCCCAACTGTCTCAATCCTGTCATCGCTATTGTTATGATCTTTATAAAGAATCTTGGGGCCGATTATAGACCTAATGGCAGGGCCCTGATTCGGTAGTGATCCCACACCGGTGCAAATCTTAAGTAAGCTTGGTGAGGGGTCCGAATCGGAATATGAAGGTATTTTGCATTACCAAAAGTTTTGAATAAAATTCCGTTCCTCAGTGAGGATTAGGGACTGGCGACTTAAGCCTTTGTATGCAGGATTCTTGCCTTCTGTAACGCTCCTGCTCGCAACGGGCACCTTAGGCCCTCGCATTGTTAATAAACAGCCTGAGTGTACACTCTTGCACTTCTATCCAGTAACCCTGGGAAATATCTTGGTGACCCAGACGTCTGGTGATGTTTTGGCCCAGACGTCCCCAAGGTGGACCCCAGGTGAGCAGGAAGACCCTCCTGCCATAGGTTTGTCCTGCTTTTGTGGTGTCGACTGTCTTCTGGCTAGGTACGACAGCGATCGAATGAACTTAAACACTGGTCCCGAGCAACCTCCTCTAACGTGTGAAGTGGTGCTCGAGTAAGAAGTAGGTAGAAAGGTAGATTTCACTGTAGTTGCCTGCAAAATCCACTTGTCTAACTCCTAAAATAACATCTAACCCCAAAAATGGAACAGCCTCTACTCCTGGAATCGTAGACCACTAGCCATTCTCTGAGCCATAAAATTCTTGTAGTGTAAATGGCCAAAACAGAGATGCGGGACGCTGTGTTACTAGCGACCCTTGAAGTCTGGCACATATAAGTCGCTGATTCTCGGATATGCTCCGCTGAGAAATTTCCTCCAGGCGACTTTCTTACACCTAGCCCATGCTACAAATGTGCTGTTATAAAATGTGATTTTAATGCAGTGTGCACCCTGCGACAGGACATATCCTTTTAGGCGGTCACGTTAGGCATAGGTGACATTTGTCAACGAGGAGAGGGATATGAATAAATCGAAAAACACTCTGGTTCCTTAACTCCTTACGTCAGGAAACTTAGGATCTCCATAACCGCTTCTATAAGGGAATCTAAACTCCTGAACTAAGGCAGACTCAATTATCTCGCCCTTTCAACTATAAGACCCTCTTCCTCCTTCGTGTAAGGTGGGGAGGGTTCTCTGAAACGCCTTGCTCACATTGCATAATGCTTGCGCAAGAGGGATTCAGTTAAATCAGAATACCTCCATGGTCTCGGACATTTCTTTTGAAATCTTTGGCGGAACCTTGCTCCCGTGTTGAGCGCCTTTAACTAAACAGGAACGCATACCCGGGAGTCACCCAAACTAGCACTGATCTTATTACAGTTTGTGCACACATAATAAGCTCTTGGTAAGTGCTTTTAACATCTGAAGCCGCACCCCATAGAGCGCTTCTCAGTGCTTTCCACCTTTATAATAGGAACAGAAAGACCGTAACGGGTGATGGATATTAAAAGGTACACCAGATTCATCTAGCTGGATAATTTCATTATATACTACAGATGAGTCCCCGGTTATCTCGACTAGTTTTCTGCGCATAGGCACAACATGACTTCTTAGCATAAACCCTTCGGCTATTGTCTTCGAACAATACAGCAGGGGATTAAGTCCGACTGGCAAATCTCAGTAATCCTATTAAAGGTTAAGGTAAATGTGGACCCATACATAAAAAAAAATTAAAAGTAATAATAAGAATAAGAATAATATCACCAGCTGTTGCCACCCTCGCACACCCAACTGTACAGTTCTGGGGTCGGGTTTGTGATCCAGTCGTTCCCTTAATTTCGTCGGGATCTTTTGTGTAGAAGTCCCTTGAAAATATATAGCCAACTTTTTGTTAGAGTACATTGAAAATCCATTGCAGCAGAGTCCTACATATAAAATATAAACTAGAGGGAGCAGTGTTCTATCATAACAAAACCTGTTCCTTTGCTATGACTGGTCTGGAAGCCTAACTAGTCTAAAGGGGCGTATACCTTCTAATAGAAACTTTTAGGCACTTCTAATAGTTTTCAAATGGCCGCCACTATATATTTAATATATATATATATTATATATATATATATATATTTCACTAAAGTGTCACTCTGCCCCAGCCCGTTTTCTATACATTCCCTCCACATTTATTGTCTCCGCCAGTTCCCTCCATGTTGCGCTGGCAGCTGGAGGTCTATAAAAGAAGGGGGGCGGCGGGGGAGCTTGCTAGCCTGCCAGGTATTAAGTTATACGGCAGCCGCGTTGAGAAGCCGCTGCTGCTCTTTTCCCGTCAGATGTTCCAGCCCCCCGCGCCCTCGTACTAGCGCCGGGAGGCGTGTGGGGGGTACAGCCCAGGTCCCGGCGGATTGCAGGGGAAGCTGCGGCTGCTAGCCGCGATAGATCATTTCAGCGGGAGGCACTTTTGAAGTATCCCGCTGTGTTTAAGCGGCGGCGTTATACGGCCGTTGACAGCCGCGCTATGTCTCCCTCAGCCCTCCGTTTGTATAGGCAGGAGGGGCGGACGGGGGAGCTGACATGAAGCGGTATTTAAAAGTGATCCCTTGTCTATGCTGTCTCCCCTTGTGTCACAGCGCCAGAGGAAGGAGAGGGGCGGTGGGGAAGGCTGTGCTGCTGAGTTCCAGTGCTTAGAGCTAGAAGGTTAACAGCGTGTGTGGTCCACGGGAGGGAGACTGTTAAACTGGCTCCTGGATCCATGAAAAAGCTATTTGTTACTGTTCTTTTTATGCCCTGTATCTAAAGTTTAACTATAACTAGGCCCCTTTTACAACCAGTACTCACTGCTGACTCTGTGCTCCGGATTTTCTGAGGAGAGATGCAGATCCCCTTTAGTAGGGATCATTGTCTCTCTATTGTTAAGACTTTCATCCCCCTTTTCATTAGGTTAACTCAGTCTCAGTTTTGAAATGGAGCAGGAGCTCCTTCTGTGCCTGTTACCTCCTTGGCACAATTTTTCAAACTGAGGGAGGAGGGCTGTGAAGGGGGAGGAACCAGCTGTGCAGACAATGCTAATTTTAGATTGTGCCACACCTCTGGTTGCAAGCTTCACACCCCTACTGTATAAGACTCCAGTGTCCCCTAGTGGATGAAAGAGAAATTCTGCACTGTCATCCTACTATATACTACAATGCAGCACAGATATGGAGCGTTTTTCAGGCAGAGAACGTAGATATTTGCAGCACACTGAGCACAGATATTTGCAGCACACTGAACACAACTGAGAGAACGCTGCACGTCCTCTCCCTATCATCTCCAATGCACGAGTGAAAATGGCGGAGACGCGCGGCTCCTTATACAGAATACGAATCTCGCGAGAATACGACAGCGGGATGATGACGTTCAGGCGCGCTCGGGTTAACGGAGCAAGGCGGGAGGATCCAAGTCTGCCTCGGAACCGTGTAAAATGGGTGAAGTTCGGGGTGGGTTCGGATTCCGAGGAACCGAAACCGCTCATCACTAGTTTAAACTGCTACAATAAAGATTTTTGGAAGTGATCTTTTTATTAGAATGAAAAAAAAAAAAAAAATCATTGAGAGATCCGACAACGTTTAGTTCTTGCTTGTTCCTTGGGTGACACTAGCCGTTGCAAGTTGCCATCTTTTTCTCACACAAAAAAAAAAAAAAAACCAAAAAAAAAAAAGTTAAAACTCACAAGTTACTAACTTTAATGAATAATGACCTGGCAACAGCATCGATATTTTTTTTCACAAGAAATATTTTACAAGCAATATAATGGTAGCCGCTTGATCAATTTAGTTATACTTCTTAGGTGCATGAAAGGAAGGAGTTATTCTAAAACAGAAAAAAAGAAGAAGCTTTCCCCCAGCACCCGAAGTGGTATCAGCAATAAGACTTGAACGCAGCATGATAGAAAATTCAGAGATCGTATTAGCATAGATCTGTTTAAGCCGCCACACCTCGCCAAGTCTTCTGATACTGGTGGTCCCTAACATTACATGATAATAGCGCCTACTCTGGGCCAGATAATTGGTTATGGTTATGCACTTGCAAAAATATCTAAATTGAGAGCCAACTCACCTGAAGTCATCCCTAGATCCTCCAAATGGCACTACAAAAACCAGAATGTCGTCCAAATGCTGATCCTATCTGTGGAGGTCATGCTGGTTCTTGTAATGTCATTTAAAGGATCTAGAGGTGACTCCAGGTAAGTAGGCTCTCAATAGGGAGATATATTTTTGTATGCAATGTTATCATGCAGCATAATAGTAAGCAATTATATAGGATGGGTGCTATTATCATATGGCGATAGGGACCACCAGTATCAGAGAAGACTTGCTGAGGCCTGGTGGCTTAACTAGATCTTTGCAAATATATGCAAATAAGACCTGATTTTTTTTTATCATCATGTAGTGTTCAAGTCTTTAAGCCGATACTTCTTGGTGTGCTGGGGGAAAAACTCCCCGGTTTAGAAATATTTTACCAGTTTACAATTGCATCAGGATTTATTTTTGTAGATGAAGAATTTCTTAGATGAGATTACAGAGCTAGTTTAAGTCTGTGTGTGTAATGATCGCTCTCCAAAAGTCCTGGAGTGATTGCAGTTTGTGTGCTCCACATTTATGACACTATGGCAGGCCTGGCCAACCTGTGGCTCTCCAGCTGTTGTAAAACCACAAGTCCCATCATGCTTTGCCACCGTTTTGCTATTAAGGAATGCTAAAACTGTGGCAGGGCATGCTGGGATGTGTAGTTTCACAACATCTGGAGAGCCACAGGTTGGCCAGGCCTGCACTATGGGGTCTTTTCAATTCAAGTCGGAATTCACGACTTGTCGGATAAACGTCACTCTACGACAAGTTAAGGTCAAATCCAGATTCGACCTATTCAAACAAACAGAAATTCCGGACTTGTCGGAAAACACATGGATCGGCGGATTAGCAGCGGATCCACGTGTATTGTCGGATTCACGGCCAAATCGGACAGGTTTTAGCCCAGTTTTCAACAATATCAATCCGACTTTAAAATAAAAAAAAGTTTTTGGCCGCAAATTGAATACTGAAATGCTGGAAAGGATCCGATTTCAATTGAATATACCGCTATTTTTGCTATATTTTGTTTGTTCTTTATAAGCAGTATTAATGCTATGGAGAAGGACAGTCACGACTGACTTTTCCACTTTCCATTTAACCCACCCTTTTTATTTTGAGAAAGCAGAAAACAAAAACAGCTGTGAATCAGTATAAATAAAAAACAAAATGCAGTTTTATACAAGTGAAAGTCAAAGAGAAAAATGCAATATAAAATACAAAAGTGTAAATGGTAGAATAATAAAAAAGTGTCTGTTTTATTTAAGCTCATTTAGAAAGTCACAGTCAGTCACTTATATAAAACAGTACATGAGAAATGTTCACAACAAGATTGTGTACATGCTGTCACACATTTGATGTGGGGTAACACATCTGCCAATATACAAGTATATTTCCGGTCACCTCTGAGTTCTATACTTGTTACTTTTGTGCAGTTATATTGTAGAGCTTAGTGACTTGTGATACACACGTGTGCACTGTGGAAGGTCTATTTACATGTAGTGCTGCACTTTCATTCTTAATTCATATTAAAAGGGTCTATAAGACACAAATCCAGGCTGGTGCGCCAAGAATCATTAACCAACACGTTACATATCCAAAGCAGCAAATCAGATATCCGTTTTTGGAGTCCAGATAGCCAGAATGATGAAAATGAAAATCTGATTGGCCGCTATGGGTTATAGAATATTTAATAGTGCTCTTAGCCAACATAAGCTGTACAGTGCAATATATACATAGAAGATCCTATACCAGCCCGAGAGGACGGCAAAGTTATTACATGATGACTTGGTAGTTACCATACTACTAGCTCCCTAGTGTTTGACGTAAACGTATCAATAGAAAGTATGTTCTACCTAGGAACAAAGGGTGTGCTCTTTGATCAAACCACTTCATGTTACTAACCTATGTTCTAATTTTTCCAGCCAAGTTTGGTTATGCGCATACTAACACCAAACTACAATATTTCTTTCTGATGAAGCAGGTAGCTGGCACATGAAACGTGTCAAAACCACATTGACTTTATTTGGTAGTTGAAACGCTCTTGTCAAAACCAGACACAAATCACAGGATCATTGTCTCTGGGACACTGTGAGCTATTCTGCTTTCTGCTCTACGTTTTTAATTGTCCATCATTCGAACTTCACAGCGAGAATCCATTTACCGCAAATTATCAAGCATTAATACATAGTGTACAGTATTCAGTTTAATTTCTTTCTTTCTTTCTGCTATACCTGCTCCCCCCAAAAAACCCTTCTCAATACTTTGGTAAGAACGAACAGGTCATTGGCCTTCCACAAAGCCAACGCTCATCTCCTGAACTAGTCTGCGCTGCTGTAAATAGTCCACTGCTCTGATTGGCCAAAATACGTTTCAACTCTAGCACTGACCACTTCAAAACTGGGGACACAATTCTATATAATGACTGAAAAAGGTCAATAAAAATCCGCTTTATCGCTAGACTAATTCACCATAAAAAAAAAATGTATATTTACAAATATTTGAAATAGACAATGCACTAAATTTAAGACAAAAATAAAATAATCCAAGCAATAACTGTGTACGGGAATGTATAGGGTACAAAATGTGTCCCCATAACAGCTCTCATGACGTAAAAGACAACTCATTTAAAAAAAAAAAAACCACTATTTTACATAGTAAAGTTCATATTTTTGTATCCTCGCCAGCAATTATTAAATAAAAAAAGGTTTCTTTACAACGAGTAATAAAAATGTAAAATAAACAGGTTAAGGCACTTTTTTTCTTTTTCCTGTTTCCTGTTTTGTTTACCCCAGATCTTTTGCCTGGGATATAGCGCCATTCCTGCACGAAGTCAATTTTTGCAATATAAAGGATTTAGTCCACTTTCCATATCGAAGTTTTAGACCACCAGGCTCTCTCGGCTCATAGCTTCACCCTGAAAAACAAATTTTAAAAATTTAAATATTTTAAATATCCAGCCAGATTATGTAACATCAAAAAGGTATATATTTTCACCAGTTGGAAAATAAATAAATAAATAAATATATATATATATATATTTATATATATCAGCCTATAATAATTTATATAGTGCCATTATCCCAAGAAGTGAGTACATATAACCTCCACACAGATGTGTTGGGACTCAGTGCTGTGAGGCAGCAATGCTGAACACTCTGCCACAGGAATGTTTGCTTTTATTACAAACACATATACCTAAACACACGTAGCAGCAGCAATGTGAATTTTAAGTTACCCTTTTCATCTTTTTCCCTCTGGAAGAGACTGACTCTGTTTCAGTATATGGAGGAGGCGGTGGTGGAAAGTCATCATCATTATTATTGCGTTTTCTTCTCCCGTCAGAACGGTTAGAACTGGCAACGCTTTCTACACCGTCTCGATTGCCTGCCTTCTGACCCTTCTTTCTCAAAACATCATCAAGAAATCGATCATCATATTCAGGTTCCTGGCGGGAGCGTCCTAAATCCCAGAGGTCATCTCTACTCCTGCTTCTTCTACCACCGTAATAGTCATCACGGGGGTCAGGGGAGCGGGTGTCCCGGCCTCTACCGTATCCCCTGCTGCCAGCGTCCTCGTCAGAGTTGCGTCTTCCACGATTTCGGCTGTCAGAGGGAGGATCACGGTAAGGAGCTCGTTCTCTCCTATCGTAATCGTCCAGGTCGTCAACGGAGTGAGCCCGAGCCCGTCTATCAAGGACTGGCCCACCACGGAATCGGTCATCTCCATAAGGATCTTGCCGAGGTGGTAGCGGACGCCTGTAGTCACTTCCGAGAAGACTTTCCTCCTCTACATCCCGGATGGGAGTCATGGCTTGATTCCGCAAGCGACCAAGGCCGTTCTTTAAGTTGTTTCTCTGGTCCTCCTCATGCAAGGAACTGACCTCACTCATTGCGGAGGCTGGAAGGAAACAAGAACGGAGATTAAGTAAAACTTGCGTGGGTATCTTAGGGCATTTGAACCTAGTAACAAAAATTAGCAAAGTGCTCACCGTTCTCAAATCTTCCGTTGGCTTGTCCTGGTCTTGATGGATCAAAGTTGGCCAGCTCCTTCTCCATGTAGTAGAGGACCCTCATTGAATCATCCTGTTGGTTAGCTTGTATGCGGTAGCCACTTCTGACTATATATACCAACAGAAGTAAACACAGAGGAGAAATAAGAAAAGTCTGATGTAGTGCCGACATATATAACAGAATAGCAAAGGGTATCAACAAGTTTGATGCAATGCACTCGCAGGAGGATCATTCTAGAGATCTGTGTACAATCGAGACCTCTGCTGCAGTTTGGTTTGTAAAATCCATGTTTCAGGTGGAGGAACATCCAATACTCTACAGGCTGGTTGTCTTACGATGTTCTCCTGCTGCCAACAGTCGCAGGTGGAGAAACATTTGGTGCCTTTTTAGCAGACTGCCAAGTCTCTGCACTGAGCAGGTGGCAAGACATAGTAGCTGGATGTCATCTGTACAGAGGTCTGATCAATTTTACAGAGGCTACCAAGAAATGGGCACGCATTTGTTTTTGAAGCCTTGAAGCGGTCACCATTTATATATTTATTTTAAAATGAGCCAAACTTTATTCAACCTGGAATCACTGCTACGGGTGGAACAGGGCTCAGCAGTTTCAGTGAAACCCATTTACAGCTGGGCATTAACTGTATGGAGAGTGAGTTGTCCAGATCTGGACACACAGGAAAGTATCACATACATTAGGTGTCCAGTTGCCTCTCTTAAATAGGCAACACTCTAACTGCTGATTTTTAGATTTACGCTAAATAACCAATGACCTGTTCTACTGGGTGCATGAACAGGAGATAAAACCTTCTATATGGGACAGATTCTTCTTAAACCTGCATATAACTGTGGCAGTGAAACGGTCACACACTGCTCTATGAAATCACATTAGATGTATATATATTTATACCTGAATGTGGAACGTCACTGTCGTGAATGAGTGGAGCCTGCGAGCTGTGCCCTCCCACTGGGAACAAAAAAGGGTCACAATATAAACAGTCATTATTGCGAAGATTCTCAAATGAGTTGCGTTATGCGCATCTACTATAGAAACACGTAACGGCAGATAAGAACCACTTACACCAATTAGTCCACCCCTCTCATCCCTAATAAATTCAAGTCCCATCTGATCCGGTCTTCTGCCAGCCTCCTAATAGCCGTGTGAGTTTATATCCCACCCTCTCTGCTGGTGGGGGGCTTATTCATCTCTGGGACCCCCAATACACCCATCACCCTGCGGTTCTAGTACATGTCCTCTTTTTTCCAAATCCCCTTCTGTAGAATGCTTCCAGCCCTTCATTCATGAAAACACCTCTCCCCACTGTAAGCCATGTACTATTTTATCTGACCAGCTTTGCATAGTTATGTCCTTCTGTAGATGTGGCCACCAGAGCTGAACACCATACTCTAGCTGGGGTCTCACCAACGCCCTGTGCTGGGGTCTCACCAACTTCCTTGATGCTGCTTATTCCTATCCTTATAGAGCCCACCTCCTGCATTCCCCATTGCTTCTGTACAAGGTTTGATTACTTAGAAGTCACCCGAAATGGTCACTAGACACCCCCCCCCCTCCCTCTCAGTAGTTTTCAATTTGGAGTCACTAGGTTATATTAAGCCTTTGGGTTTTGAGAGACAAGTGCCTAATCTGCGGCAGTAACTCTAGTTGGCCAACATCGATCATTCCTATATAAGGTGATGTGAAATTAACTCGAATTGCATTAAAAAAAAATTCAGTTCCTGTTCTATTAAACCCAAAGCATGAATTATATCCGGTCAATGGGCCCCTGGCCCTAGAAATGCACATATTGTTTTGTATTTGTCTAATGTAGATACTAAGGGATGACTATAAAATACACATTATTGCTGTAATACTTTACCTAGTATCTATGAAGGAGCTAGTAAGCCCGCTTTAGGATCTCACCCCGTTATTACAGTCCCTTCCCTGTTATCGCCCTTATCTTCTCCCCGAGCTCTCCTGCCACTGACAGGAGTGCGATAATTCTCCCACAATACTGTAGTAACGAGGCTGTAGCCTAATGGTAGGTGGCGTGTATACGGCCAGGACCAGAACGGCCCATACACCACACAAAAGCATCAGACAACCCCCTGAGTTTGGTCATCACTGCACAGAGAGGTAACGTGATAACGCTACAGTATAGATAACGATGGAGCACTGGTTATACAGGAGAGGCAACCGCTGGCGTAACGCAAATCTGCTGCCACTTACCGGAGCTTGCGGCATCATATTCCACCCCGTAGCCATTGTACATAGGTTGTATGGGACCCATCTGAATGACCGATCCCGGCGGAGGCATCTTTCCCTGGCTCGGGTGAGAGTAAATGGATGGGGCGTAGACACTAGGGGCGTACATACTGGGTACCCCGGCAGTCGCCGCTTTTCCAGCTTCATACACTGTGGGAGAAGAGTGTACGTTATTATACAATCATACATATTACACAAAGCAGGGGCCGCCGTTCAGGATTCCCAATATAATAGACAGATCTGATCAGTGACTAACTGGCTGTGTGTATGGGCAGCTTAAGTAGTTACGCGATGCTGGTGCAAGTCGTGAAAGGTGGACTGCGCGCGATGCAAGTCGTGAAAGGTGGACTGCGCGCGATGCAAGTCGTGAAAGGTGGACTGCGCGCGATGCAAGTCGTGAAAGGTGGACTGCGCGCGATGCAAGTCGTGAAAGGTGGACTGCGCGCGATGCAAGTCGTGAAAGGTGGACTGCGCGCAATGCAAGTCGTGAAAGCTGGACTGCGCGCAATGCAAGTCGTGAAAGCTGGACTGCGCGCAATGCAAGTCGTGAAAGCTGGACTGCGCGCAATGCAAGTCGTGAAAGCTGGACTGCGCGCAATGCAAGTCGTGAAAGCTGGACTGCGCGCAATGCAAGTCGTGAAAGCTGGACTGCGCGCAATGCAAGTCGTGAAAGCTGGACTGCGCGCAATGCAAGTCGTGAAAGCTGGACTGCGCGCAATGCAAGTCGTGAAAGCTGGACTGCGCGCAATGCAAGTCGTGAAAGCTGGACTGCGCGCAATGCAAGTCGTGAAAGCTGGACTGCGCGCAATGCAAGTCGTGAAAGCTGGACTGCGCGCAATGCAAGTCGTGAAAGCTGGACTGCGCGCAATGCAAGTCGTGAAAGCTGGACTGCGCGCAATGCTGATGCAAGTCGTGAAAGCTAGACTGCGCGCAATGCTGATGCAAGTCGTGAAAGCTGGACTGCGCGCAATGCTGATGCAAGTCGTGAAAGCTGGACTGCGCGCAATGCTGATGCAAGTCGTGAAAGCTGGACTGCGCGCAATGCTGATGCAAGTCGTGAAAGCTGGACTGCGCGCAATGCTGATGCAAGTCGTGAAAGCTGGACTGCGCGCAATGCTGATGCAAGTCGTGAAAGCTGGACTGCGCGCAATGCTGATGCAAGTCGTGAAAGCTGGACTGCGCGCAATGCTGATGCAAGTCGTGAAAGGTGGACTGCGCGCAATGCAAGTCGTGAAAGGTGGACTGCGCGCAATGCAAGTCGTGAAAGGTGGACTGCGCGCAATGCAAGTCGTGAAAGCTGGACTGCGCGCAATGCAAGTCGTGAAAGCTGGACTGCGCGCAATGCAAGTCGTGAAAGCTGGACTGCGCGCAATGCAAGTCGTGAAAGCTGGACTGCGCGCAATGCAAGTCGTGAAAGCTGGACTGCGCGCAATGCAAGTCGTGAAAGCTGGACTGCGCGCAATGCTGATGCAAGTCGTGAAAGCTAGACTGCGCGCAATGCTGATGCAAGTCGTGAAAGCTGGACTGCGCGCAATGCTGATGCAAGTCGTGAAAGCTGGACTGCGCGCAATGCTGATGCAAGTCGTGAAAGCTGGACTGCGCGCAATGCTGATGCAAGTCGTGAAAGCTGGACTGCGCGCAATGCTGATGCAAGTCGTGAAAGCTGGACTGCGCGCAATGCTGATGCAAGTCGTGAAAGCTGGACTGCGCGCAATGCTGATGCAAGTCGTGAAAGCTGGACTGCGCGCAATGCTGATGCAAGTCGTGAAAGCTGGACTGCGCGCAATGCTGATGTAAGTCGTGAAAGCTGGACTGGGCGCAATGCTGATGCAAGTCGTGAAAGCTAGACTGCGCGCAATGCTGATGCAAGTCGTGAAAGCTGGACTGCGCGCAATGCTGATGCAAGTCGTGAAAGCTGGACTGCGCGCAATGCTGATGCAAGTCGTGAAAGCTGGACTGCGCGCAATGCTGATGCAAGTCGTGAAAGCTGGACTGCGCGCAATGCTGATGCAAGTCGTGAAAGCTGGACTGCGCGCAATGCTGATGCAAGTCGTGACTGCTGGACTGCGCGCAATGCTGATGCAAGTCGTGACTGCTGGACTGCGCGCAATGCTGATGCAAGTCGTGAAAGCTGGACTGCGCGCAATGCTGATGCAAGTCGTGAAAGCTGGACTGGGCGCAATGCTGATGCAAGTCGTGACTGCTGGACTGCGCGCAATGCTGATGCAAGTCGTGAAAGCTGGACTGCGCGCAATGCTGATGCAAGTCGTGACTGCTGGATTGCGCGCAATGCTGATGCAAGTCGTGACTGCTGGACTGCGCGCAATGCTGATGCAAGTCGTGAAAGCTGGACTGCGCGCAATGCTGATGCAAGTCGTGAAAGCTGGACTGCGCGCAATGCTGATGCAAGTCGTGAAAGCTGGACTGCGCGCAATGCTGATGCAAGTCGTGAAAGCTGGACCGTGCGCAATGCTGGACTTGTGCGATACTGGCGTAAAACGTACATGCTCTGGGGCAGCAGCACTTCTCCGGGCAGCATGGGCACCGCACATAGCAGCAGCAGGTGTGTGGGCAGCACTGGCACCAGCAGATTCCAATCAGCATCAGAAGAAATAATCCACCGAGGACAACAAGTATGACAAACAGCCAGTCTGGAAAACACAAGGGAGAGAAAACACACAACCGTCACAGCCCGTGTCTGCAGGAGTAACGCGGAGGGAGCACAGCAGGAGGCATCAGTGCACCAGTCAGCACGGGGAGCAGGCTGGCAGGTAACGTCTGGCTATAATACGCTACATCACGCTTTCCAGACACCCAGCTATTATTACACAGGTCCAGACAGACGCACATTCTGTGGCCAAATAATTATTAACCATGCAGAGACTAGATGTGTCTGAACAGCTTACTGTATTAGTATTCAATGACGGTTATAAGCAGACTATTCAGCTACATGCGCTAGAAGCAGCCATTTTGTGGGTCAAACCAACGCCCAAGTCTATTAATTCATCATTAGGAACCACCAACATCACTCCGTGAAGAGGGACAAAATGCCTCATACCTCAGGGATGCCTCTAATTTGTAATTAATGAATAGGCTGCATTCCAATAAAATATGGCAGGGGTGGCCAAACCCCGCCCTCAAGGACCAATAAACCATTTGTGTTTTACGGAATACCTGTGGATCTTTTAAAAACACGTCTAAGGGAAACATCTGCTCACCAGCTTGGTGATCTGGAAAACATGAATGGTCAGGGGTTCCTTGAGAGTAGAGTTTGGTCACCCCTGAAATAATGGGCCGGTCCACAAAATGGCTGCCTTTAATGTTGTGCTGTAATGGACATTACAGTAGCAGCAACACTCACTACAATCCTCTAGGTGGCACTAGTGTTCATTCATTTTCTTGATGGGCCATTACTAATGCAATTCTCACTTTGCACATGAAAAGTAATAAACATAAAACGCAATACCATGTGTGTATAATAAAAGCAGAGGTAATGAGAACACCATGCATTGGAGGGAAGGAAGGAAGGGAAGGAAAAGATTATATGACTAATTCCAGTGCCAAGTTCAGTAGTTCATTAATAAGTGAACTCAAACAAGTTCCATCAATGAACAGAATTAAGAGAACAGGATCTTCCACCAAAACCAGCTTGTCCCACACCCTCCCACTCCAATATAATTTCCACGTGCGCTACAAACACCATGCTCCCTATTCACAGCCTTCCCTGCTGCATCCCAAGACCGGTCAGATCACACATCACAAATAGTAATGTGTGCAAAGTGACCCTACAGAGAACAAGTCCTCACAAACCGTATAAACTTCAACCTAGGAAAGAGGGAGGATGGAAACCGCCACATAAGAACTTTGGGTATGTGTCCTGTGAATAAAAGGAGAGACTTTCCACTATGCCAAGAATACCATCCGCAAAGCGATGTACAGAACTTATACTGTAACCGTAGCAGCAAAGCATTGCATAGCCATCCATTACCGGCAGCCGTCGGCTTAATTGCAGCAGAATAAACACTTTGCCGAAGCGGACAACCAAACCACTAGAGACATCATCACGCAAGAGCTAACCACTGTGAAAGACTCTTTTAGAGAGACTGAGCACCAAACATTAACCTCCCATTTAATATTAGAACGGAGGTGGGGGGGATGGGGGATGTTGCCTGGTTGTAGATCCAGTAGCTGCGCCGGCAACGAGACAGCGGCACGTATTGTGCGGAGATGCTTTCTGGAAGGGCCACAGTCTAAAACGCAAGTTGATTCGATATTAAAAATAAATGCATTTAACATTCACAAATATGTCTGTACAAGTCCCCAATGACAGATTGCCAAACTTGAATGTGCCCTTGATACAGAAATAAAAAGCCAGCCACCGCCCTCGGTTACAGGCCAGGCTCGGTTTAAATTCCGCGCAGAGTCTCTGAATAAACAAGCCAGATCTGTATCGGAGACTAGGGCACGGGGGCTTTCCGTTCTCTGACGTTTTAAAGGGCTGGATTTAAAAGAGCAGTATTGATACACTCAAAACCAGCCCTCAAAGGCGCAGAGATTGGTGGCTTCTGAAGAGCCGATCCTTAGTAAATCTACCCCCTAGGGCTTCTCACGTGATCCCGGCATTATCCCAACATCACTTCACAAAATAAAAAGATCCCGAAACTTGGGCAAATATATTTGGGAATGTTATTCGTGGCTGCTTTATATATTAATAAACTTGTATTTGAGTTTGGGTAAGTTAAGTGCGAGTATCTAATATAGGGGCCAATTATAGGCGGAAATAACCCACTGCTCTATATATATTTGGTCATGGAACAATTACCTTCCATGTTATCTATCTGAAAGCCTGGTAATAGTTCATAGACCTCTGATGTTTTACCTAGAGGACAAAAGAAAGACAAGTTACCAAAGAGAGATTTGTACTACAAGGCTTCATATAAAGGAGGGGGAACAAAACTAGTGATGAACCGTAGAATATATATTGTTAAATAGGAGAACTGCCTCTGAAACCAAACGTAAAACAATAATGACAAATGCGATCTGACCAGTTAGGGATCTATAACTGAATGATCCTCAGTAATCCAGCAGAGCTAACGTCTATGTATGTTTAGTAGAGTGACTTTGCCGCTACTATGTCAGATAATGACGACGGAACCTTATATTGTACAGTAAATAGCAGACAAGACTTGGCCCCAATTTTGCCTAACCAGCCCGTGGCACTATGTAATAGGTCACCGGCTCATTGCTAATCCCAGTACCAGAAAATGTCATTGCCTTTCCCAAATTCAAACACTAGATGGCAGCATTTTCCTACCTAGCCCAGTCCAGTGAGACGCAACTGTGACCGACACAAACAGCAGATCGATAAAATGAGTCAGATTAGTGCAATGACCACCAGCATGCACCCATAAAAGCCTGGCTTCTACAAAAGCAACGTCAGACAGATTTAGTCCAACCAACAAACACTAAATGATGGCTCCGGAAACGAAACAGAAATCCACCTGTAAATGCCTGGACCATTTCATTTTCATACCAGGTTACTTATAATGATAATATGCATGGTTCCCATTAGCACCACAGTACGGTCAAATACTGGACAGTGTGTACCTAGCTTAGGACCTGTTCCCAATATAGTCTGTAGAAGAACAAGTCCCTGATCTCTTGTACTACACTCATGAAAGGACAGCGTGAAAATGACACTAAACAGCCAGTCACACTAATGCAGTCTTTACATTACACACTGACAGACGCCAATCCTGGTACAGTGAGTAAGGCAGAGTACACACTTGATAAGATCGTACGAGCATGCAACTATATATCAGTAGCGCATCGACAGGTGTGTACAGACGATATGTCTGCAAACTGTCCTGCACACAGACATATCAGGTTAGCCCCGCAGCACAGGTGATGCCAATATATGTATGCCTGGCTGTGTACGGTCAACACACCGACCATCCCATATACCGGTTTCTGCTACTGCCGACAATATCACAGCAAGGCAGGCAAATTCAAATACCTTAACCGACACATTGGGGGGTATTCAATTGTTTGAAAATTCAGTTGGGTGTCTGTTTTTTCCTATCTAATAGACATGAAAAAACAGACACTCAACTGACTTTTCAAACAATTGAATTCCACCCAATAGGCCGCTCAGATGGCAAGATGGCAGCTCGGCCGGATTTGTCGCTCTAGTAGTGTGTATCCAGCTTACGTGTATAGATAAAAGCAAACTTGGCCACCACGATTATAAAATTATTATGTTTTGTTTTTGTTTGTTGTTATTTTGTTTAATAGGCTACATTTATTTTGGGAGACCTCCAGCTACCATAAAGAGATGTACTGTTCAAATCAACAATGGCTGCTCTATGAAAGATCTGCGACTGAGCCCCCCACAGCCTGCGTACATTTTGATCCTTGCTGCAGATGAGCCTCTTGGTTTCAAATACCATAATGCACTACTCAGTGATCGCTATGGCGTTCAAGGAACACTGGGGGACATTCCGAGCTGATCGCTCGCTATTTTAGCAGTCGTGAAAACGCATAGTCGCCGCCCACAGGGGAGTGTATTTTCGCTTTGCAAGTGTGCGAAGGCCTGTGCAGCCGTGCTCTGCAAAAACAGTTTGTGCGGTTTCTGAGTAGGTCTGAACTTACTCAGCCGCTGCGATCACTTCAGCCTGTCTGGTCCCGGAAATTGACGTCATACACTCGCCCTGTGAACGCTTGGACACGCCTGCGTTTTTCCAAACACTCCCAGAAAACGGTCAGTTGCCACCCACAAAAGCCTTCCTCCTGTCAATCTCCTTGCGATCGGCTGTGCGAATGGATTCTTTGTTAAATCCATCGCACAGCAATGAACTGCAAAAAACGGCTGCGTGCAATCAGGTC
The DNA here is from genome assembly GCF_028390025.1 of Pseudophryne corroboree. Taxonomy (NCBI): domain Eukaryota; kingdom Metazoa; phylum Chordata; class Amphibia; order Anura; family Myobatrachidae; genus Pseudophryne; species Pseudophryne corroboree. The sequence continues at coordinate 32,342,257 of NC_086453.1, forward strand.
GGAATAACCCTCATTAACAACAAGAGATACGGGAGAGAAGTGCTTGGCTGCACTCGTTTGTTACCCACCCGTTTCCTATCCAGTTGCTGAGGCAGGTTTTTTTTTTTACTATACATGTCAAAAGAAAAAAAAAAAAAAAAAAAAAAGTCTAGCATCCACCACAGATAAAGCCTTTATTTTATTACGCACAAATATTATTGGGGAAGGGGGGGGGGTGTTGCACCTTTTCTGCAAAAATGCCAGGTCTGACCTGCGTTTCCTAACAGAGGTCCAGCCGTGCCAGATAACATTCACACCGCAGGCTAGACCCGGCATATTGGCGGGTAGACCCCTTACAGACTGTACCAGTGCAGTCTCTCTGTTCAGCCGGCGCTCGGAGATGACATGTCCAAGTGCCGTAATTGGCTTTCTGGACCCTTTTCCACCAAGCTGCGACCCAGGTAGATCAGGCAATAACCCAAGTTTTTGTGGCAGTGGAAAAGGAGTATTAACACATGACATGGAGTTCAAAGTTACACAATAAAAAGTTACAATCAGTTCCTTTCTCCAGATGCACTCAGTCTACTTGCTGTTCCACGGGACCATTCATGCCCGTCAAGTCCACATAAACCAAAATCCCCACACACACAAAAAAACACCCTGGCATAATGGCTTTGATGTGTACATGCAAAAACTTCCAACTCGTAGAAACCTTGGTTAATGCAGAGGCGCGTTTCACTCAGTTCTGAGCACGTTTCACCCCATAACAGTTCTGCATGCGTTTCATAGGAATCTCAGACAGGAACATAGAATTGGAAGGAAGACGAGACCCTATAGGTCCATCTATTCTGCCATTTTTGGTGAGCAATCTTTAGTTTTGTGTTTAAGCATTTTTTTGTGTGTGTGTGTGTATGTATGTATGTATGGGTGTGGTATGGAAGGTAGATAGTAACTAAATCGACAGTGTCTAGGTCGATAGTAACTAGGTCGACAGGGTCTTTAGGTCGACATGTGCTAGGTCGACAGGTCGAAATTAGTTTTTTTTATGTTGTTTTTTTTTGGTGTTTTCGTCGTAGAGTGACCGGGAACCCCAATTAGTGCACCGTGTTTGCTCGCCATGCTTCGTGCAAGGTGCCTCGCTCCGCTACCGCTCGGCACAGATTACCGTTCCCAATTGTAGTCCACGTGGATCGTTAAGTATGAAAAGGTTAAAAAAGAAAAAAAAAATTGTGAAAAACTCATGTCGACCTAGAACATGTCCACCTAGAGACCCTGTCGACCAATAGTGGTCGACCTAGAGACCGGATCCCGTATGTATAGTCTCTTTCAAACTAGCTTTTTTAAATTCTCCTCCAAATGGGTCTTCACCTTATCATTGCAATAAAGACAACAGCTCTTGGGGGTCATTCAGAGTTGTTCGCTCGGTAATTTTCTTCGCATCGCTGCGTTTTTCCGCTAACTGCGCATGCGCAATGTTCGCACTGCGACAAGTAAATTTGCTATGCAATTAGGTATTTTACTCACGGCATTACGAGGTTTTTTCTTCGTTCTGGTGATCGTAATGTGATTGACATGAAGTGGGTGTTTCTGGGCGGAAACTGGCCGTTTTATGGGAGTGTGTGAAAAAACGCTACCGTTTCTGGGAAAAACGCGGGAGTGGCTGGAGAAACGGAGGAGTGTCTGGCCGAACGCTGGGTGTGTTTGTGACGTCAAACCAGGAACGACAAGCACTGAACTGATCGCACTGGCAGAGTAAGTCTCGAGCTACTCAGAAACTGCACAGAGAAGTCTTTTCGCAATATTGCGAATCTTTCGTTGGCAATTTTGAGAAGCTAAGATTCACACCCAGTAGGCGGCGGCTTAGCGTGTGCAAAGCTGCTAAAAGCAGCTTGCGAGCGAACTCGGAATGACCCCCCTTATTGGGGAAAGCCTCTTTCACTACCCTGTACTCTCTACAGTCTCCACGCCTCTGGGTTCTCACTTTCCGCCATATCACAACACATACACCGCAGCCCCGTCCTGACATAACCACACACAGGCAGCTCTGTGCCTCGCACCACGTCAGTCTCTTGACTGGCCGCAGGTTATTCTATAACCGCTCACTTCACCTCCTGCTCATCCTCCGTAGTGTCCTCAATTTTGAAAAAGAAGAAGGGGGATCCTCAAGCCTTATTCCAAAACTACAATCAGAACACGTTTTATATAATGTGTTAAGGCCCATACACACGGTGAGGTGAGATTCGGGCTATACTCGATTCTCACTATGCGACAGGGGCTAGGTCGGCACATAGTCAGTATCGCAATCACACTCATTATGTGCTTGCGATACTGACTATTTGCGATTTTGGCTTAGTGTTCTTCTATAGAGATAGTCAAAATTGACTTGCCTGCGATGCCGACCGCGCATCAGCATCGAATTGGGTTCGCAAGGTGACTTTCACCTTGCGATCTGCACTAACTTTTCTTACGATTTTGACTATATAGTCAAAATCGTAAGAAAAAATCTCACCGTGTCTACACACCATTATGAAGATTAGCTGGTGGACTTTTAAACATGAAGGTCCAAGATTATTCATGTATAAAGTCCCTTCTACTGCATAACATCTTAGCCATTATAATTCCATGGTCTTCGTATGTGGGGTGGAATAGATCAGAGAATTTTAATCGGGAATTTTGCATGGTAACCCACCGAAGAGAAAAGCCATTTCCTCGCTTCCAATATTCTCTTAAATTGCAGCTTCCTCCGCTTTGTTCTCCTACTTACTGGGATCTTTGTTACGATATTGCCAATTTGACTATTTGTATAGCTCCGATAACTCATCCCTGTAGGTATTACCGCCATATGTACATCAATATCTGCGTCACAGGCGCCCTCTACGGTAGTCGCGTGTTGTTGGTGCGTATTGCGTTCTGTACAGCGACAAAGCCCTGTTAGATCACTGGAAATCTGACATTGGTGATTGACATTCTTCCACTTAAATGGTGAATAATAAAGGAGGAATGAAGTTTCAGGTTACGTTTCCTTATTACGCTCCTCTACTCCACACATTGGGACATTACAAAGGACCGACAGGGACACTCAGTGGATGTTAAACAGGTACCTGTATAAGGATACACAGTATGGGTATTCAACACAACTCAGCATGCCCTGCTAGGGGTTTAACGTGCGCTGACAGCAACTAAGGCAGGGCATGCTGGGATGTGTAGTTCCACAGCAATTGGAGGGCCGCACGTTGAATAACCCTGATCCGCAAGCGTTTCTGCTACCAGGACAGAGAAAATAAGAATTTACTTACCGATAATTCTATTTCTCGTAGTCCGTAGTGGATGCTGGGGACTCCGTCAGGACCATGGGGAATAGCGGGCTCCGCAGGAGACAGGGCACATCTAAAAAGCTTTTTAGGTCACATGGTGTGTACTGGCTCCTCCCCCCATGACCCTCCTCCAAGCCTCAGTTAGGTACTGTGCCCGGACGAGCGTACACAATAAGGAAGGATCTTGAATCCCGGGTAAGACTCATACCAGCCACACCAATCACACCGTACAACTTGTGATCTGAACCCAGTTAACAGTATGATAACAAAACGAAGTAGCCTCCGAAAAGATGGCTCACAACAATAGTAATAACCCGATTTTTGTAACAATAACTATGTACAAGCATTGCAGACAATCCGCACTTGGGATGGGCGCCCAGCATCCACTACGGACTACGAGAAATAGAATTATCGGTAAGTAAATTCTTATTTTCTCTAACGTCCTAGTGGATGCTGGGGACTCCGTCAGGACCATGGGGATTATACCAAAGCTCCCAAACGGGCGGGAGAGTGCGGATGACTCTGCAGCACCGAATGAGAGAACTCCAGGTCCTCCTTAGCCAGAGTATCAAAATTTGTAAAATTTTACAAACGTGTTCTCCCCTGACCACGTAGCTGCTCGGCAAAGTTGTAATGCCGAGACTCCTCGGGCAGCCGCCCAGGATGAGCCCACCTTCCTTGTGGAATGGGCATCTACATATGTCGTCTGTGGCAGGCCTGCCACAGAATGTGCAAGCTGAATTGTACTACAAATCCAGCGTGCAATAGACTGCTTAGAAGCATGAGCACCCAGCTTGTTGGGTGTATACAGTATAAACAGCAAGTCAGACTTTCTGACTCCAGCCGTCCTAACTATATTTTTTATATATATATTTTTTTTTTTTAGGGCCCTGACCACGTCTAGTAACTTGGAGTCCTCCAAGTCCCTAGTAGCCGCAGGCACCACAAGAGGTTGTTTCAGGTGAAAACGCTGACACCCCTTTATGAAGAAACTGGAGACGAGTCCCAGTTCTGTCCTGTTCAAATGGAAAATTTTAATATGGCTTTTGTAAGACAAAGCCGCCCATTCTGACAATCGCCTGGCCGAGGCCAGGGCTAACAACATGGTCACTTCCCATGTGAGATATTTGTCAACAGCATGGTCACTTTCCATGTGAGATATTTCAAATCCACAGATTTGAGCGGTTCAAACCAATATGATTTTAAGAAATCCCAACACTATGTTGAGATCTCACGGTGCCCCTAGGGGCACAAAAAAGCTGTATATGCAATACATCCTTTACAATCTGGACTTCAGGAACTGAAGTCAATTCTTTCTGGAAGAAAATCTACAGGGCCGAAATTTAAATGTTAATGAACCCCAGTTTGAGGTCCAAAACACTCCTGTTTTCAGGAAGTGTAGAAATCGACCTAGTTGAATTTCCGTCGTGGAGCCTTCCTGGCCTCACCCACGCAACATATTTTCACCCCATGTGGTGATGACGTTGTGCGGTCACCTCCTTCCTGGCTTTGACCAGGGTAGGTATGACCTCTTATGGAATGCCTTTTCCCTTCAGGAACCGGCATTCAACCGCCATGCCGTCAAACGCAGCCGCGGTAAGTCTTGGAATAGACATGGTACTTGCTGAATCAAGTCCCTCTCAGCTCCCCAGGCCCTTAGTCCTCTGTGAGCATTTCTTGAAGTTCCGGGTACCAAGTCCCTCTTGGCCAATCCGGAGCCACTAGTATAGTTCATACTCCTATGTCTTATAATTCTCAATACCCTGGTTATGAGAAACAGAGGAGGGAACACATACACAGACTGGTACACCCACGGTGTTACCAGAACATCCACAGCTATCGCCTGAAGGTCTCATGACCTGGCGGAATACCTGTCCCGTTTTTTGTTCGGGCGGGACGCCATCATGTCCACCTTTGGTCTTTGCCAACGGTCCACAATCATGTTGAAAAACTTCCCTATGAAGTTTCCACTCTCCCGGGTGGAGGTCATGCCTGCTGAGGAAGTCTGCTTCCCAGTCGTCCACTCCCGGAAAGAACACTGCTGACAGTGCTATCACATGATTTTCCGCCTAGCGAAAAATCCTTGCAGTTTTCACTGCCCTCCTGCTTCTTGTGCCGCCCTTCTGTTTACGTGGGCGACTGCCGTGATGTTATCCCACTGGATCAATACCGGCTGACCTTGAAGCAGAGGTCTAGCTAAGTTTAGAGCATTATAAATTTGCTCTAAGCTTATTTATGCGGAGAGAATTCTCCAGACTTAATCACACTTCCCTGGAAATTTTTTCCCTGTGTGACTGTTCCCCAGCCTCTCAGGCTGGCCTCCGTGGTCACCGGCATCCAATCCTGAATGCCGAATCTGCGGCCCTCTAGAAGATGAGCACTCTGTAATCACCACAGGAGAGACACCCTTTTCCTTGGATATAGGGTTATCCGCTGATGCATCTGAGGATGCGATCCGGACCATTTGTCCAGCAGATCCCACTGAAGAGTTCTTGCGGGAAATCTGCCGAATGGAATTGCTTCGTAATAAGCCACCATTTTTACCAGGACTCTTGTGCAATGATGCACTGACACTTTTCCTGGTTTTAGGAGGATCCCGATTAGCTCGGATAACTCCCTGGTTTTCTCCACTGGGAGAAACACGTTTTTCTGGACTGTGTCCAGAATCTTCCCTAGGAACAGTAGACGTGTCGTCGGAAAAAGCTGCGATTTTGGAATATTTAGAATCCACTCGTGCTGTCGTAGAACTACTTAAGATAGTGCTACTCCGACCTCCAACTGTTCTCTGGACCTTGCCCTTATCAGGAAAGCGTCCATGTTTCTTTTAAGAAAAATCATCATTCCGGCCATTACCTTGGTAAAGACCCGGGGCGCCGTGGACAATCCAAACGGCAGCGTCTGAACTGATAGTGACAGTTCTGTACCAGGAACCTGAAGTACCCTTGGTGAGAAGGGCAAATTTGGACCTGTAGGTAAACGTCCCTGATATCCAGTGACATCATATCGTCCCCTTCTTCCTGGTTCGCTATCACTGCTCCGAGTGACTCCATCTTGATTTGAACGCTTGTATGTAAGTGTTCAAATATTTCAGATCTCACCGAGCCGGTTGGCTTCAGTACCACAATATAGTGTGGAATACTACCCCCTTCCTTGTTGTAAGAAGGGTACTTTGATTATCACCTGCTGGGAATACAGCCTGTGAATTGTGTGAGGGGGAGACGTCTCGAATTTCCAATGTACACCTGGGATATTACATGTAGGATCCCGGAGTTCCCTTGCGAGTGTTGCTGAAACTCTTGAGATGACCCCCTACCGCACCTGAGTCCGCTTGTACGGCCCCAGCGTTATGCTGCGGACTTGGCAGAAGCCGTGAGGAGCTTCTGTTCCTGGGAATGAGCTGCTTGCTGCAGTCTTCTTCCCTTTCCTCTCCCCCTGGGCAGATATGACTGGCCTTCGCCCGCCTGCCCGTATGGGGACGAAAGGACTGAGACTGAAAAGACTGTGTCCTTTTCTGCCAATATGTGACTCGGGGTAACAAAAGGTGGATTTTTCAGCTGTTGCCATGGCCCCCAGGTCCAATGGACCGCCCCTTTATACGGCAATACTTCCATATGCCGTCTGGAATCTGCCTCACCTGACCACTGTCGTGTCTTCGTCTGGCAGATATGTACATCACATTTACTCTTGATGCCAGAATGCAAATATGCCTCTGCGCATCACACATATATAGAAATGCATCCTTAAAATGCTCTATAGACAATAAAATCCTGTCCCTGTCAAGGGTATCAAAATTTTCAGTCAGGAAATCCGACCAAGCCCCCTCAGCGCTGCACATCCAGGCTGAGGCGATTGCTGGTCGTAGTATAACACCAGTATGTGTGTATATACTGTTATGATATTTTCCAGCTTCCTATCAGCTGGCTCCTTGAGGGCGGCCGTATCTGGAAACGGTAACGCCATGTTTTTTATAAGCGTGTGAGCGCCTTGTCCACCCTAAGGTGTGTTTTCCAACTCGCCCTTACTACTGGCGGGAAAAAGGGTATACCGCCCATAACTTTCTGTCGGAGGAACCCCACGTATCATCACACACTTCATTTAATTTATCTGATTCAGGCAAAACTACAAGTAGTTTATTCCCACCCTACAAAATACCCTTATTTGTGGTACTTGTGGTATCAGAAATACGTAACACCTCCTTCATTGCCCTTAACATGTAACTTGTGGCCCTAAAGGAAAAATACGTTTGTTTCTTCACCGTCGACACTGGGGTCAGTGTCCGTGTCAGTGTCTGTCGACCGACTGAGGTAAATGGGCGTTTTTACAAGCCCCTGACGGTGTCTGAGACGCCTGGACCGATACTAATTTGTCTGCCGGCTGTCTCATGTCGTCAACCGGCTTGCAGCGTGTTGACATTATCACGTAATTCCATAAGTAAGCCATCCATTCTGGTGTCGACTCCCTAGAGAGTGACATCACCATTACAGGCAATTTTCTCCGTCTCCTCACCAACATTTTCCTCATACATGTCGACACACACGTACCGACCTACAGCACACACATACAGGGAATGCTCTGATAGAGGACAGGACCCACTAGCCCTTTGGGGAGACAGAGGGAGAGTTTGCCAGCACACACCAAAAGCGCCATAATGTATATAACAACCCTAGAAGGTGTTGTTTCTATATATGGGCTCTTAATATATAATTATATCGCCAATTTATGCCCCCCTTCTCTTTAACCCTGTTTCTGTAGTGCAGGGGAGAGTGGGAGCCTTCCTCACCAGCGGAGCTGGTCAGGAAAATGGCGCTGAGTGCTGAGGAGAATAAGCTCCGCCCCTTTCACGGCGGGCTTTTCTCCCGGTTATTAGGAAAACTGGCCTGGGTTAAATACATACATATAGCCTTAATGGCTATATGTGATGTATTTATTTGCCAAATAGGTATTTATATTGCTGCCCAGGGCGCCCCCAGCAGCGCCCTGCACCCTCCGTGACCGTGTCAGTGAGCCGTGTAGCAACAATGGCGCACAGCTGCAGTGCTGTGCGCTACCTCTCTGAAGACTGAAGTCTTCTGCCGCCTGTTTCCGGACCTCCGTTCCGCCGTCTTTCTTCAGCGTCTGTAAGGGGGATCGGCGGCGCGGCTCCGGGACGAACCCCAGGCTGACCTGTGTTCCGACTCCCTCTGGAGCTCAGTGTCCAGTAGCCTAAAACTTCAATCCTCCTGCACGCAGGTGAGTTGCAAGTCTCTCCCCTAAGTCCCTCGTTGCAGTGATCCTGTCGCCAGCAGGAATCACTGATTAGAAACCTAAAAAAAACTTTACTAAACAGCTCCTTAAGAGAGCCATCCAGTTTGCACCCTTCTCGGACGGGCACAAAAACCTAACTGAGGCTTGGAGGAGGGTCATGGGGGGAGGAGCCAGTACACACCATGTGACCTAAAAAGCTTTTTAGATGTGCCCTGTCTCCTGCGGAGCCCGCTATTCCCCATGGTCCTGACGGAGTCCCCAGCATCCACTAGGACGTTAGAGAAATTTGTCTAGGGGCTGAATTTCCAAAAACGAATGATACTCGCATGCATTAGCGGGGTCCAGCCTGATCTGGAAGCAAAGCTAAGAAAGAAAGTAAATTTACACCCAGACAAACCATGGTGGAATGTAGGTGGGGCAGATACACATTACTTTACCTGCAGGGTAAATACTGGCTGCTTTTGCATGCAGCCCACAAATGCAGGGCAGCTTTAGTTTTACACTGCAATGTAGGTATGAGTTTGGACACTCCCCTATCACATCATCTCTCTGCACATGTTACATCTGCCCCTGCAGTGCAGCAGGTGCAAAGTTACGTGCTCCCCCCCCCCCCCCCCCCCCCTTTACTCCCAACTTAGTCAGCCCCAGTTTCTCACTACTCATCGTCATTGACTTCTCATCTCATGACATGTCCAGTCTGTATCACTGGCCAGATAACTGCACCAACTCTTTGCTAGGGGGTGTATTTGCTACGTGTGGCTTGTTTGTTAGCAGTTCTGGTTGTGGGATTTAAATGGCCAATAACATTAAATACGAAACACTCCTGGTTGTGCATTTAAAATGATGAATCATTTTAAAAACTGCCACAAGCGGTAATGCATTAACCCTATGACTGCATTAATTCCATAAAGTAATATTATATAGAAAAGAATAGGAAATACTATATATTATAATATTTAAACATACCTGCAGAACAATAAGCCGTGGCCTCCTGAGGAGCGGCTTGTGTGCTCGGCACAATGATCACTAAATCAAAGTATTTTCAGAAACACTAATATTACTGATATTCTTACCCAGTACCAATAACTCAGCGTAAGCCTCAGAAGTTCCCGATAGGTCCTGTGCGGAGATCACATTGCAGTAATACACACCACTATCACCCCACACAGTCTGGTCGAAGGTGAGATCCGCGTCTGCAAACACGAAAAGAGAGGACAAAATTACAATCAGCGCTGGCAAAACAGTGTGACATCTAGGGTCAAAATTCAACAGATCACAGTGGAAGCAGAATTGCCAGCTCTCTGTGAAGTGGGCAGCCCGGGGCGGGGGGGTTTGATAAATCCTGCCCCCTGCTCTGTAAAAAGCCACAAATAGCACTCTGGTGTGGATGCTCCCTCTGGGACTTATACCCCTTTAATCGCACCCAGAAGCCTGAGACGGGAACTCCCAGTGTGCGCCCCTTTCACACCGCAGACTGAACCTGACAATGTGCCTGGTTGGTGATGTGGCGTGGGCGGTGCTGGGAGATCACATGATCTCCCAGCACCGCCCATCCACACACTGAACGGGAAACGGGTCGCACTGACCCGGCTCCCGTTGACACCGCACAGCGAGCCGGGTTGAATACGCGTTCAACCCTGCTCGCTAGCAGGGTTGAAATACCGGGTCTCTCAACCCGGTATATTGTCCCTGGAACCTTTCACACCGCACAGGAACATGGGATATGCACGCTCATGTGCCAAGAACTCGTGTTCAAAGCTGCTGGTGTGAAAGGGGTATTAGCGATGCAGAGTATACATTACTGTCCACTCCCGGGCAAATACCAGAATAAGGGACCACAATACATGTGCGCAGGCACCGAATAACAAATTAACCCGCAATCCTCAGGCTGGGTACACATTTTATACAAATAAAAGGAAATTGTTCTGATTAGTAACAATCCAGGACAGGCAAGAACCAGCGACCTACAATTGGTTATGGTGATTTTGCGGCCCTGGTAGAAGTCTCCCAGCGTGACCGAGTTGCCTTGCTTGGTGGCCACAATGCGCACCGTCCTAGAGCTGTCTTGACAGTCCACGTAGGGGTTGTAGCCGGGGTTGGCTTGCTGCAGCTGGTTGCTGATCTGGGTGTCCTGGCTGGTCGGGTTGAACGCATCGGTGATACGGTTCCTGCAGTAGGATTTGTACTTCCACGTTACAATAGGCGGCTGGGTGGCGCTGGTCGAGTAACTGCACTGCAACGTGATGGGCTGGAATAAAATCACCACGTTGAAGGGGTTTGTCACCGTCACCTGCATTCCAGTGCTGGACCCTAAAAATAAATAATTTTCAATTAATTTTCCCCGATTCCATTTTATTGCGCGTAAAGCCCCCCAAACCTGCTCCTTGCACTGGTTCTACAACCAGTAACACCGTCAGTAGGTACCAAGGGGCAGATGTATTAACCTGGAGAAGGGATAAGCGTAAGTTGATAACGCACCAGCCAATCGCTGCGGATTTGAAAAATGACAGGAGCTGATTGGCTGGTGCGTTACCACCTTGCACTTATCACTGCTTTATCCCTTTTCCAGGCTTACATCTGCCCCCCCAAGTGTTTTTTTTTTTTTTTTTTTAGAAGTACGAGGTTATACAGTTTTTATTACTCTGCTAGGCATCACCACCCGGATGACCCGGAACTGGCACCAGGGGCGTGTGCGTCATAGGGACTACAAATTCCCACATGTCCTGCCCACTCTATACAGGAAATCGAAACACCCCGCAGTCGTCACATGTCACTACACGCTATCAGCGACAGCTGGCAGAGAGATAAGCGCTAACATGGGTGCTAGGTAAAACAGTAAGACACCATGGAGAAGGTTGGAAAATGGCACAATATACATCTAGGCGACAGGTTTAATAGACAGATAAGAACACGTACAGCACAATACACATTTACCAGATTAAGGGGGATATGTACTAAGCAGTGATAAAAGTGGAGAAGTTGCCCGTGGCAACTAATCAGCTGCTCTGTATACTTTCAAAGTATGCAAATAATAAATGCTGATGGGTTGCCATGGGCAACTTCTCCACTGGCTCACTTCTCCAATTTAATCACTGCTTAGTAAATCTTCCCCAAAGTTCTATATTCCCTGACGGATGTATTTCTCAGCAGACCAGCACATTAACTATAGAGTGACAGCATGCAGCGCTGCATTGCTCTGGGACAGGTTATTCATTGCCACACAGGGTTACGGAAGGGCGGCTGCAGTGGCGGGGAGTGACTGGCAGAGGGCAGTACTGGCATGGCCCGGTTCCCAGGTGTCTGCCTATTGTGCATGCACCGAGCCACATCCAGCCCCCCCTCCCTCACTGCAGGGATCCCATTCAGCAGCTCCCCCCTCCCCCTGGGACAGTCTTGGAAAGGCATCACCCCTCCCCCAACTACAAAACTAACAGGAAGAGAGGTTTGCAACATAGACAAAGTGTTATTCATGCAGGTTATTCATATAGCGCACACATATTCCGCAGCGCTGTACAGAGAATGTATCACTCACCTCTGCCCCAGTGAGCTTACGCTCTATGTTAAATAGAATGTGGAAATACAAACACATGCTTTGAAATATCATAAGCCAGTTAATGTAGCAGTATGTTTCTGGGGAGTGGGAGGAAACTGGAGCACCCGAAGGAAACCCACGCAAGCAGGGGGAGCACGTACAAACTAGCGCCGCGAAAGTGGGACTTACACAGGGAATTACACTACCTCTGTGTAATACTAAGCGGCAACACATGGCATTGGTGGGGGTGGCAGAGACCCCCATATAATATAAGCGGGTGATCCTTCAAGATAGAGAAATTATATTATATATATATATATACACACATACATACATACACATACACACACACACACACACACACACACACACACAGGATATGCGGCACCTGTGACTCCCCGGCGGGCCGCCGCCCCCCCCCTAGGTGCGGCCACCTCACCCCCTCACCTGTCAGGGCCAGCAGCAGGCACAGGAGGGCGGAGGTCCCGGAGCCCCAGTCCGCCATGATCAGCGCCCGTCCTCTGGGGAGGCGATCCCGGGCAGGCAGCCGGGGGGAGAGCAGGGGGATCCGGCCTCGGAGTTACACGCAGGACGCAGAAGTTTCCCGGGCGGCTGCTGGCGGGGTCCCGGCCGCTGTGTGATCACCTGTCCGCCTGGCGGAGGCCTCAGGAGGCTGCTGGGTGTATGAGGCGGGGATGGGATCCTGCTGGGGGCGGCGGCTGCACAGGTATCCCGGCCCTGCCCTCCTCCCAGTCCTGCACCTCCAGCCCCTCCCACTCCCAGTCCCTCCCAGCACCGGTGCTGCTGCCATCCTATCCCTGTGCACTATCCCTGTATTATACATACACCTGCCTCATATCCCTGTATATACCCCATACACCTGCCTCATATCCCTGTATTATACATACACCTGCTCCATATCCCTGTATATACCCCATACACCTGCCTCATATCCCTGTATTATACATACACCTGCTCCATATCCCTGTATTATACATACACCTGCTCCATGTCCCTGTATTATACATACACCTGCCTCATATCCCTGTATTATACATACACCTGCTCCATATCCCTGTATTATACATACACCTGCCTCATATCCCTTTATATACCCCATACACCTGCCTCATATCCCTGTATTATACATACACCTGCTCCATGTCCTTGTATATACCGCATACACCTGCTCCATGTCCCTGTATATACCCCATACACCTGCCTCATATCCCTGTATTATACATACACCTGCTCCATGTCCTTGTATATACCCCATACACCTGCTCCATGTCCCTGTATTATACATATACCTGCTCCATGTCCTTGTATATACCCCATACACCTGCTCTATGTCCTTGTGTATACCCCATACACCTGCCTCATATCCCTGTATTATACATACACCTGCTCCATGTCCCTTTATATACCCCATACACCTGCTCCATATCCCTGTATTATACATACACCTGCTCCATGTCCCTGTATATACCCCATACACCTGCTCCATATCCCTGTATTATACATACACCTGCTCCATGTCCCTGTATATACCCCATACACCTGCTCCATATCCCTGTATTATACATACACCTGCTCCATATCCCTGTATTATACATACACCTGCTCCATGTCCCTGTATATACCCCATACACCTGCTCCATGTCCATTTATTATACATACACCTGCTCCATGTCCCTGTATATACCCCATACACCTGCCTCATATCCCTGTATATACCCCATACACCTGCTCCATGTCCATTTATTATACATACACCTGCTCCGTGTCTCTGTATTATACATATACCTGCCTCATATCCCTGTATATACCCCATACATCTGCTCCATGTCCCTGTATATACCCCAAACATCTGCTTCATGTCCCTGTATATACCACATACAACTACTTCCCCCATACGGGTGGTCTTCTGTATGCCGGTGGCCGGGCTCCCGACGTCCAGCATCCCAGCGCCGGAATCCCGACCGCCGGCATACCGACATTTATTCTCCCTCTTTGGGGTCCACGACCCCCCTGGAGGGAGAATAAATAGAGTGGCGCGTGTAGCGCGCCACCGTGCCCGCAGCGTGGTGAGCACAGTGAGCCCGCAAGGGGCTCATTTGCGCTCGCCCAGCTGTTGGTATGCCGGCGGTCAGGATTCCGGCGCCGGTATGCTGGTCGCCGGGAGCCCGGCCGCCAGCATACACTACTACACCCCCCCATACACCTGCTTCATGTCCCTGTATTATACATATACCTGCTTCCCTAAGAGAACTGCTACTATATACCCCATATATCTGCGTCACCCATACATCTGCTTTATGTCCCTGTATATCCCCCATACACCTGTATCATATCCCTATATATACCCCATACACCTGCTTCATGTCACTGTGTATCCCCCCATATACCTGCTTCATATCTCTGTATATCCCCCCATATACCTGCTTCATATCCCTGTATATCCCCCATACACCTGTATCATATCCCTATATATACCCCATACACCTGCTTCATGTCCCTGTGTATCCCCCCCATATACCTGCTTCATATCTCTGTATATCCCCCAATATACCTGCTTCATATCCTTGTATATCCCCCATACACCTGCTCCATGTCCCTGTATATCCCCCCATATACCTGCTTCATATCCCTGTGTATCCCCCCATATACCTGTTTCATATCTCTGTATATCCCCCCATATACCTGCTTCATCATATCCTTGTTTATCCCCATACACCTGCTCCATGTCCCTGTATATCCCCCCATATACCTACTTCTAGTGTTCACTCTAGGATTTTTTTTAGGGCAGGGTGCTGATCACGGGTAGGGCACATTTTTCAGTTAGAAGGGCAAAATTAGGTACATACTATAATGCTTGGTCCTCCCATTCCCACACGATAAAGAATGGGCAGTGCGCGCCAAAGGCGCGCAGCAAAAATTTAGGGGCGTTGTTTTTCGTGGGGAAGGGGCATGGCCACATAATAGTGGCAATTCACATTACACCACACAATAGTGCAGCTAATACACACTGCACCAGGTAGAATCTCCTATACACACTGCGACAGGTAGAGCACGTTATACATATTGCGCCAGGCAGAGCACATTCTACACTTTGCGCCAGGCAGAGCACGTTATACACATTGCGCTAGGTAGAGAGCACTGAGACACAGTGCACCAGGTAGAGAGCACTGAGACACACTGCACCAGGTAGAGAGCACCGAGAAACATTGCACCAGATAGAGAGCACCGAGAAACATTGCACCAGGTAGAGAGCACCGAGTAACATTGCACCAGGTAGAGAGCACGTTATACACATTGCACCAGGTAGAGAGCACTGAGACGCATTGCACCAGGTAGAGAGCACCGAGACACACTGCACCAGGTAGAGAGCAATGAGACACACTGCACCAGGTAGAGAGCACCGAGAAACATTGCACCAGGTAGAGAGCACCGAGTAACATTGCACCAGGTAGAGAGCACGTTATACACATTGCACCAGGTAGAGAGCACTGAGACGCATTGCACCAGGTAGAGAGCACTGAGAAACATTGCACCAGGTAGAGAGCACGTTATACACATTGCACCAGGTAGAGAGCACTGAGAAACATTGCACCAGGTAGAGAGCACTGAGAAACACTGCACCAGGTAGAGAGCACTGAGAAACATTGCACCAGGTAGAGAGCACGTTATACACATTGCACCAGGTAGAGAGCACTGAGACACATTGCACCAGGTAGAGAGCACTGAGGCACACTGCACCAGGTAAAGAGCACTGAGACACACTGCACCAGGTAGAGAGCACTGAGGCACACTGCACCAGGTAGAGAGCACTGAGACACACTGCACCAGGGAGAGAGCACTGGGAGCGAGGGGAGGACGGGCAGATGCAGAGCAGCACTCACCGTTGCAGCGGGTCCAGTCTCTTGATGCTGACGGCGGAGCCCAGGTCGCCGTGGTGAGGGGGAATGGCCGTGCAGCGCCGTGGTGAGGGGGAATTTCAAACCATGCCGGAGGACTGGCGGGCGGGAGACACCGCAGGCTCTGATTGGCTGCTCCTCCACGCTGCACGCTGACCCTGTCTCCACCTTCAACTGAGAGCTATCAGCGCGGCGGGGGGAGGAGTAACAGTGCGGCGGCGGGAGAAATGACAGCACACTGGCGCGGGGAGAAGTGACAGCGCTGGCGCGGGGAGAAGGCAGTCCTTTGGTGATTAACAGGGCAGCAGGGCGGGCACAAA
The DNA here is from genome assembly GCF_028390025.1 of Pseudophryne corroboree. Classification (NCBI taxonomy): domain Eukaryota; kingdom Metazoa; phylum Chordata; class Amphibia; order Anura; family Myobatrachidae; genus Pseudophryne; species Pseudophryne corroboree. Next base: position 32,358,563 of record NC_086453.1, read on the forward strand.
CGGGCAGGGCGCTTTCTGTCACTCAGAAAAGGGGCAGGGCGCAGCGCCCTGCGAAAGAAGCTTAGAGTGAACACTATACTTCATGTCCCTGTGTATCCCCCCATATACCTGCTTCATATCCCTGTATATCCCCCCATATACCTGCTTTTTATCCCTGTATATACCCCCATACACCTGCTTCCCCCATATACCTGCTTCATGTCCCTGTAAATCCCCCCCTTCACCTGTCGCCAGCAGAATTGTCACTCTGTCTCACTTGTTGCTGCAGCACTGTCCCCCTGCCTCTCAGCTGTTGACACAGCACTATTTGTCTCTCACCTGTTACCACAGCGATGTCTCTTACCTGTCACTGTAGCACAGTCCCTCTCTGCTTCACCTATCGACACAGCACTGTCTCTCTATTTCTTACCTGTCGGCACATCTCTGTCTGTCTATATCACATCTGTCACTGCAGCACCATCTTTCTATCTCACCTGTCGCTAAAGCACTGTCACTCTTTGTTTCACCTGTCACCAAAGCACTGTCCCTCTGTATCCTACCTGGGCCACAACACTGTCCCTCTGTCTCTCACCTGTTACTGCAGCACCGTCTTTCTGCCTCTCACCTGTCACAGCAGCACTGTCCCTCTGTGTCTCACCTGTCGCTGCAGCACTGTCCCTCTGCCTCTCACCTGTCACTGCAGCACTGTCCCTCTGTGTCTCACCTGTCGCTTCAGCACTGTCCCTCTTTGTCTCACCTGTCGCTAAAGCATTGTCACTCTTTGTCTCACCTGTCACCAAAGCACTGTCCCTCTGTATCCCATCTGTCACTGCAGCACTGTCACTCTGTCTCACCTGTTGCCTGTCCCTCTATATCACACCTGTTGCTTCAGCACTGTCCGCCTGTCTCTCAGCTGTTGACACAACACTATCTCTCTGTCTCTCACCTGTCAACACAGCAGCGTCCTTCTGTTTCTCACCTGTAGCTTCAACACTGTCGCTCTGTATCTCACCTGTTGCTGCAGCACTGTCCCTCTATCTCACCTGTCGCTGCAGCACTGTCCCTCTGTGTCTCACCTGTCACTGCAGCACTGTCCCTCTGTGTCTCACCTGTCGCTGCAGCACTGTCCCTCTGTGTCTCACCTGTCGCTGCAGCACTGTCCCTCTGTGTCTCACCTGTCGCTGCAGCACTGTCACTTTGTGTCTCACCTAACGCTGCAGCACTGTCTCTCTGTGTCTCATCTGTCGCTGCAGCACTGTCCCTCTGTGTCTCAACTGTCGCTGCAGCACTGTCACACTGTGTCTCACCTAACGCTGCAGCACTGTCCCTCTGTGTCTCACCTGTCGCTGCAGCACTGTCACTCTGTGTCTCACCTAACGCTGCAGCACTGTCACTCTGTGTCTCATCTGTCGCTGCAGCACTGTCACTCTGTGTCTCATCTGTCGCTGCAGCACTGTCACTCTGTGTCTCACCTGTCGCTGCAGCACTGTCCCTCTGTATCTCACCTGTCGCTGCAGCACTGTCACTCTGTGTCTCACCTAACGCTGCAGCACTGTCCCTCTGTGCCTCACCTGTCGCTGCAGCACTGTCACTCTGTGTCTCACCTAACGCTGCAGCACTGTCACTCTGTGTCTCATCTGTCGCTGCAGCACTGTCCCTCTGTATCTCACCTGTCGCTGCAGCACTGTCACTCTGTGTTTCACCTGTCGCTGCAGCACTGTCCCTCTTTGTCTCACCTGTCGCTGCAGCACTGTCACTCTGTGTCTCACCTGTCGCTGCAGCACTGTCACTCTGTGTCTCACCTTTCGCTGCAGCACTGTCACTCTGTGTCTCACCTAACGCTGCAGCACTGTCCCTCTGTGTCTCATCTGTCGCTGCAGCACTGTCACTCTGTGTCTCATCTGTCGCTGCAGCACTGTCACTCTGTGTCTCATCTGTCGCTGCAGCACTGTCACTCTGTGTCTCACCTGTCGCTGCAGCACTGTCACTCTGTGTCTCATCTGTCGCTGCAGCACTGTCACTCTGTGTCTCATCTGTCACTGCAGCACTGTCACTCTGTGTCTCATCTGTCGCTGCAGCACTGTCACTCTGTGTCTCATCTGTCGCTGCAGCACTGTCACTCTGTGTCTCATCTGTCACTGCAGCACTGTCACTCTGTGTCTCATCTGTCACTGCAGCACTGTCACTCTGTGTCTCATCTGTCGCTGCAGCACTGTCACTCTGTGTCTCATCTGTCGCTGCAGCACTGTCACTCTGTGTCTCATCTGTCGCTGCAGCACTGTCGCTCTGTATCTCACCTGTTGCTGCAGCACTGTCCCTCTATCTCACCTGTCGCTGCAGCACTGTCCCTCTGTGTCTCACCTGTCGCTGCAGCACTGTCCCTCTGTGTCTCACCTGTCGCTGCAGCACTGTCCCTCTGTGTCTCACCTGTCGCTGCAGCACTGTCCCTCTGTGTCTCAACTGTCGCTGCAGCACTGTCACTTTGTGTCTCACCTAACGCTGCAGCACTGTCCCTCTGTGTCTCATCTGTCACTGCAGCACTGTCACTCTGTGTCTCATCTGTCACTGCAGCACTGTCACTCTGTGTCTCATCTGTCGCTGCAGCACTGTCACTCTGTGTCTCATCTGTCGCTGCAGCACTGTCACTCTGTGTCTCATCTGTCGCTGCAGCACTGTCACTCTGTGTCTCACCTTTCGCTGCAGCACTGTCACTCTGTGTCTCACCTAACGCTGCAGCACTGTCCCTCTGTGTCTCATCTGTCGCTGCAGCACTGTCACTCTGTGTCTCATCTGTCGCTGCAGCACTGTCACTCTGTGTCTCATCTGTCGCTGCAGCACTGTCACTCTGTGTCTCACCTGTCGCTGCAGCACTGTCACTCTGTGTCTCATCTGTCGCTGCAGCACTGTCACTCTGTGTCTCATCTGTCACTGCAGCACTGTCACTCTGTGTCTCATCTGTCGCTGCAGCACTGTCACTCTGTGTCTCATCTGTCGCTGCAGCACTGTCACTCTGTGTCTCATCTGTCACTGCAGCACTGTCACTCTGTGTCTCATCTGTCACTGCAGCACTGTCACTCTGTGCCTCACCTGTCGCTGCAGCACTGTCACTCTGTGTCTCACCTAACGCTGCAGCACTGTCACTCTGTGTCTCATCTGTCGCTGCAGCACTGTCGCTCTGTATCTCACCTGTTGCTGCAGCACTGTCCCTCTATCTCACCTGTCGCTGCAGCACTGTCCCTCTGTGTCTCACCTGTCGCTGCAGCACTGTCCCTCTGTGTCTCACCTGTCGCTGCAGCACTGTCCCTCTGTGTCTCACCTGTCGCTGCAGCACTGTCCCTCTGTGTCTCAACTGTCGCTGCAGCACTGTCACTTTGTGTCTCACCTAACGCTGCAGCACTGTCTCTCTGTGTCTCATCTGTCGCTGCAGCACTGTCCCTCTGTGTCTCAACTGTCGCTGCAGCACTGTCACACTGTGTCTCACCTAACGCTGCAGCACTGTCACTCTGTGTCTCATCTGTCGCTGCAGCACTGTCACTCTGTGTCTCACCTGTCGCTGCAGCACTGTCTCTCCATGTCTCACCTAACGCTGCAGCACTGTCACTCTGTGTCTCATCTGTCGCTGCAGCACTGTCCCTCTGTATCTCACCTGTCGCTGCAGCACTGTCACTCTGTGTCTCACCTAACGCTGCAGCACTGTCACTCTGTGTCTCATCTGTCGCTGCAGCACTGTCCCTCTGTATCTCAACTGTCGCTGCAGCACTGTCACTCTGTGTTTCACCTGTCGCTGCAGCACTGTCCCTCTTTGTCTCACCTGTCGCTGCAGCACTGTCCCTCTGTATCTCACCTGTCGCTGCAGCACTGTCACTCTGTGTCTCACCTAACGCGGCAGCACTGTCACTCTGAGTCTCATCTGTCGCTGCAGCACTGTCACTCTGTATCTCACCTGTCACTGCAGCACTGTCACTCTCTGTCTCACCTGTCGCTGCAACACCTGTTCTTCTTTGTATCACCTGTCGCTGCAGCACTGTCCCTCTATGTCTCACCTGTCACTGCAACACTGTCCCTCTGTATCTCACCTGTCGCTGCAGCACTGTCCCTCTGTATCTCACCTGTCGCTGCAGCACTGTCACTCTGTGTTTCACCTGTCGCTGCAGCACTGTCCCTCTTTGTCTCACCTGTCGCTGCAGCACTGTCCCTCTGTATCTCACCTGTCGCTGCAGCACTGTCACTCTGTGTCTCACCTAACGCTGCAGCACTGTCACTCTGTGTCTCACCTAACGCGGCAGCACTGTCACTCTGAGTCTCATCTGTCGCTGCAGCACTGTCACTCTGTATCTCACCTGTCACTGCAGCACTGTCACTCTCTGTCTCACCTGTCGCTGCAACACCTGTTCTTCTTTGTATCACCTGTCGCTGCAGCACTGTCCCTCTATGTCTCACCTGTCACTGCAACACTGTCCCTCTGTATCTCACCTGTCGCTGCAGCACTGTCCCTCTGTATCTCACCTGTCGCTGCAGCACTGTCACTCTGTGTTTCACCTGTCGCTGCAGCACTGTCCCTCTTTGTCTCACCTGTCGCTGCAGCACTGTCCCTCTGTATCTCACCTGTCGCTGCAGCACTGTCACTCTGTGTCTCACCTAACGCGGCAGCACTGTCACTCTGAGTCTCATCTGTCGCTGCAGCACTGTCACTCTCTGTCTCACCTGTCGCTGCAGCACTGTCCCTCTATGTCTCACCTGTCACTGCAACACTGTCCCTCTGTATCTCACCTGTCGCTGCAGCACTGTCACTCTGTATCTCACCTGTCGCTGCAGCACTGTCACTCTCTGTCTCACCTGTCGCTGCAGCACTGTCCCTCTATGTCTCACCTGTCACTGCAACACTGTCCCTCTGTATCTCACCTGTCGCTGCAGCACTGTCACTCTGTATCTCACCTGTTGCTGCAGCACTGTCCCTCTGTGTCACCTGTCGCTGCAGCACTGTCCCTCTATGTCTCACCTGTCACTGCAACACTGTCCCTCTGTATCTCACCTGTCGCTGCAGCACTGTCCCTCTGTATCTCACCTGTCGCTGCAGCACTGTCCCTCTGTGTCTCACCTGTCGCTGCAGCACTGTCACTCTGTGTCTCACCTGTCGCTGCAGCACTGTCCCTCTGTATCTCACCTGTCGCTGCAGCACTGTCACTCTGTATCTCACCTGTCACTGCAGCACTGTCACTCTCTGTCTCACCTGTCGCTGCAGCACTGTCCCTCTATGTCTCACCTGTCACTGCAACACTGTCCCTCTGTATCTCACCTGTCGCTGCAGCACTGTCACTCTGTATCTCACCTGTTGCTGCAGCACTGTCCCTCTGTGTCACCTGTCGCTGCAGCACTGTCCCTCTATGTCTCACCTGTCACTGCAACACTGTCCCTCTGTATCTCACCTGTCGCTGCAGCACTGTCCCTCTGTATCTCACCTGTCGCTGCAGCACTGTCCCTCTGTGTCTCACCTGTCGCTGCAGCACTGTCACTCTGTGTCTCACCTGTCGCTGCAGCACTGTCCCTCTGTATCTCACCTGTTGCTGCAGCACTGTCCCTCTTTGTCTCACCTGTCGCTGCAGCACTGTCCCTCTGTATCTCACCTGTTGCTGCAGCACTGTCACTCTGTGTCTCACCTGTCGCTGCAGCACTGTCCCTCTGTATCTCACCTGTTGCTGCAGCACTGTCCCTCTTTGTCTCACCTGTCGCTGCAGCACTGTCCCTCTGTATCTCACCTGTCGCTGCAGCACTGTCACTCTGTATCTCACCTGTTGCTGCAGCACTGTCCCTCTTTGTCTCACCTGTCGCTGCAGCACTGTCCCTCTGTATCTCACCTGTCACTGCAACACTGTCACTCTGTGTCTCTCCTGTCGCTGCAGCACTGTCCCTCTGTATCTCACCTGTTGCTGCAGCACTGTCACTCTGTGTCTTACCTGTCGCTGCAGCACTGTCCCTCTGTGTCTCTCCTGTCGCTGCAGCACTGTCCCTCTGTGTCTCACCTGTCGCGGCAGCATTGTCCCTCTGTATCTCACCTGTCGCTGCAGCACTGTCCCTCTGTATCTCACCTGTCTCTGTAGAACTGTCCCTCTGTGTCTCACCTGTCTCTGTAGAACTGTCTCTCTGTGTCTCACCTGTTGCTGTAGAACTGTCGCTCTGTGTCTCACCTGTCGCTGCAGCACTGTCCCTCTGTGTCTCACCTGTCGCGGCAGCATTGTCCCTCTGTATCTCACCTGTCGCTGCAGCACTGTCCCTCTGTATCTCACCTGTCTCTGTAGAACTGTCCCTCTGTGTCTCACCTGTTGCTGTAGAACTGTCTCTCTGTGTCTCACCTGTCGCTGCAGCACTGTCCCTCTGTGTCTCACCTGTCTCTGTAGAACTGTCTCTCTGTGTCTCACCTGTTGCTGTAGAACTGTCTCTCTGTGTCTCACCTGTCGCTGCAGCACTGTCCCTCTGTGTCTCACCTGTCTCTGTAGAACTGTCCCTCTGTGTCTCACCTGTTGCTGCAGCACTGTCACTCTGTGTCTCACCTGTCTCTATAGAACTGTCACTCTGTGTCTCAGCTGTTGCTGCAGCACTGTGTCTCTGAGTCTCACCTGTTGCTGCAGCACTGTCACTCTGTGTCTCACCTGTCTCTGTAGAACTGTTCCTCTGTGTCTCATCTGTCTCTGTAGAACTGTCACTCTGTGTCTCACCTGTTGCCGTAGAACTGTCCCTCTGTGTCTCACCTGTTGCTGTAGAACTGTCCCTCTGTGTCTCACCTGTTGCCGTAGAACTGTCCCTCTGTGTCTCACCTGTTGCCGTAGAACTGTCTCTCTGTGTCTCACCTGTTGCTGTAGAACTGTCACCCTGTGTCTCATCTGTTGCTGTAGAACTGTCACCCTGTGTCTCACCTGTTGCCGTAGAACTGTCCCTCTGTGTCTCACCTGTTGCTGTAGAACTGTCACCCTGTGTCTCACCTGTTGCTGCAGCACTGTCCCTCTGTGTCTTACCTGTTGCTGCAGCACTGTCCCTCTGTGTCTCACCTGTCGCTGCAGCACTGTCCCTCTGTGTCTCACCTGTTGCTGTAGAACTGTCCCTCTGTGTCTCACCTGTTGCCGTAGAACTGTCACTCCGTGTCTCACCTGTCTCTGTAGAACTGTCACTCTGTGTCTCACCTGTTGCTGCAGAACTGTCCCTCTCTGTCTCACCTGTTGCTGCAGAACTGTCCCTCTGTGTCTCACCTGTTGCTGCAAAACTGTCCCTCTGTGTCCCTCCAATATACAAATTCTAATTAAAATTATTTTAATAAAACACCGTACATAAAAAATAGTACTTTAGCACTGATTTGTAACGGGGTTCTCAGTACATTCCTTTAGCGAGCAGGGCCCTCTCTCTTCTTTGTTTCTATACGTATTAATGATGTAATTTCAGTAATGTATTTATGCTTTTATGTAAAGTTGTGAACTTGTCTGTTTTGTTTGTTATCTATATCTACATATGTAACTTGTTTTGTTTATGTATGGAAAATGTTTTACGTTGTAATAAATAAATAATAAAATGAAACAATAGGGTTTCTATTTAACCATTATTGGTTCCATGTGTTTGAGTAAATCTCTGAAGCAACTGACGGGTTGGAGATTCCGATTAAACGATCGCCACCACGTCAGAGATAACCAGTTGCGATGCGGATGCACAGAGAAATTATCTCAGGAGTTCACCTTGAAATTATCCATAGGCCCATAAACTGAAATCATTTAGAGATGGGAAAATTATTGGTTTATATTTAAGGCTTAACCATTAATCAGGCCTGTCTAGACCTGGATTTAATCTTTTGACCACCGATGCTGGTGTTGTGCACCATTGCTGGAGCCGAGTCCTGCATAAAATAGTTGACTCTGGTGGCTAGTGTAGAAAACAGGACCCAGACTTGGTGGCTAGTGTAGAAAGCAGGCTCCAGACCAGACCAATCAATGACCTGAGGCTGTCCAGTGGATCTGTGTTCTCCTTCAAATCCTTGCTATGATACATCACCCATTGTTTCTCCTGAAATGATTATGATGAAACTTTATTTATAGGGGGCGACACATGTGGTCCGCAGCGCTGTGCAGAGGGCAGACAAGACAGTACAGGGTAGCACAGTCACAATATAGTAAACTGTACAATACAGTATACAATTATCAAACAAAACTACGACTCCATACAGTTGCAGAGACAAGGGGAAAAATTCAGCGCAAGCTGAAACGGGATGCCGCCCTGTGGAAAGCCGGACAGTCGGCATGCCGACTGACAGGGACTATTCCCACTCGTGGGTGTCCACGCCACCCATAGAGTGTGAACAGAACCTGTGGCGAGTGCATAGAACAATGGGCTTTGTTGCGCTCGCCCCCGCCGGCAATCTAAACACGGGGATCCCAGCGTCTGTATGGTGACCCAACTGCAGGTCACCCATACCCAACCCCTGTGCCCTTAGGCTTGGGCACAACTAACAGGTTTTAGAGGCACTGAAAGAGGTACGAAACAAAGACAAAGAAGGGGTGGAGTCCAGGGGGCAGAGAGCCCAAGGAGGAGAGGTAGAGTGTAGCTGATGGGAAGGAGTAGTAGGTGATCAGACTAAAGGGAGGAGGGCCCTGCTCACAGGAGCTTACATGCTTACACCAGTTCTTGTGTTTAGCACAGATAGCACATAGCTACTGTTTGAAACCTCTTTGTTATTTAAGCGCTTTGCGGTCTATTTACTAAGACTTGGACGGATATAAAGTGGATGGAGATAAAGTCCCAGCCAATCAGCTCCTAACCGTCATTTTTTAAACCCAGCCAGTGACATGGCATTTAGGAGCTGATTGGCTGGGACTTTATCTCCATGCACTTTATCTCCACCCAAGACTTAGTAAATAGGCCCCTTTGTGAGGTCTGTGTCTGATGTATCTTTATGATGTCAGTAGCTGGGGGCGGGGCCAATATGGAGTGACATGTACAGGTGGATGTTCCTTCTGATGTGGCCTCCCTGGAAATCCAGGTTTGACTACATCTGATTGTCCCATAACTCCAGATTATCGTTTACCCCACTTATTTTACCATCTGAGACTGCAAAGTCCTCTTTGCTCCAAGGTAAAGGCCGATATACGACCGCAACAGGTTTAAGAACATTGAGTTATGGATTGAATCAGAATATGAATGTGTGCCCATCATCAGCATTCTATGTTCTCATCCATTCCACAGTTAGTTCAGTAGTGGAACAGGCACTCCGTGTGGGCCCTAACAGGGGGTAAATTATAGGCAAGTCAATGACACAGGAGCTCCATACAATATTTATGGTGATCTTAGTTCTTGAGATTACATCTGTTAGGGGTGGGGCAGATATAACGTTACAATGCCCAGCTCATCGGCCCTGTAGAACTGCTTTTGCGTCATATAATCCTGTAATCCTAAAATGCCAGGACAGGCCCAAAAACACCTTGATTTCTTGGCAGTATCTTGATGTTTACCAACCCCATGCCCAGGCTGTGACTTTCATACAAAGTAACGGTTCAGTTCCACAGAATAATGAGCAAGAGCAGTTAAAGGCCCTGGATTTGATGTCACGATCTAAGCTGGTATCTGGAGATCTTCAGATGTTGTCCCCAAGAGTAGAGGACACCGGAGTGTACACCTGTAAGGATGGGGAGAAACACCTGGCCTATTATGAAGTTGATTTCCAGGATGTTAAGCACATTTACATCTCTCATGCTAGTCTCAGACAGAGGGTCCAGCCTAACACGACTGTTGACCTTGGAAATGAAGGAACAATGAAGATATTTACTGTATGGACCGACTGGCAACCTTGTGACCGCTGTCAAGGTCTTGGCGAAAGAAAGAAAGTAGGTTTTTGCTATGCAGAAATGACTAAGGATTCAGTGGTTTCTGAGGGATCCACACCATGTGGCCTTTTAAGGTCCACTCTCAGGCAGGTGCCCTTCCTTCACCCACCTGAACTAAGGATTGAGATGTGCAGGAGGCCTTGTGCTGCAATCCCATCTATGGATAAAGAGATTCCGTATCTACACCTGGACAATTATCTTACTTATCTCCATGCTGACGCCTTGTTTAAATGTCCTACTGCCTCCATCTACAGGTAAGCCTGAACTTTCTTTACGTTGTGGTTAGAGCACTATAAGTCATGTACTGGACCATCAATGGTCCTATGGAATGTTCCCTCTCAATGTTCCTGTCGCCTGTTGCCTCCTTCTTCTCAGTGTCAGCGGCCAGAGCCCTTTGTGGTAGCACCTTTTGGGGTATTAAAAACGGGTGACATTACGGCCCTAACCCTAAGTCGCAAGCAGCTCCGTGTGCGGCCACAACTTGCGAGGGTTAGCAGACTGCGGTTGTGTGGTAGCGAATATCCGCAACTATGCCTCCTGCAGTGAGATTGGACGGATCTCAACCGGTTCTCCGCGCGTATGAAATAGGCGGTTCTGGATGTCAACTGAGCTGCAACATTGAGAACGTGCGTGAGTGGACCACATCGTGGTTGTGACGTAAGTGTGCAGCCAGTTTTCCAAGCTGTTCTGAGGCAAGCATATGACGAAGGGATGTCCGTTTCAGAGAGATCTCTTGCACTCAGCGTGGGGTAGGGGTAATTGTTGATACTATTGATAACGGTTGCAACTGCGGACCGGAAAAGGGTGTCCGGTGCGCAGAGCCGGCCCTAACTAATATGATGCCCTAGGCAAGATTTTGGCTGGTGCCCCCTAGCACCGCCGCTAGTTCTGCAGGAGATACCTGGCATGAGTCAGTTGGCAGCTCTGCAAACGTTGGGCGCCTTTTGTTTATGAAAATGTATCTTATCTGCATTACTATGTGGCTAGGACGCACAAGCAGCTTCTGCTGATTAAAATTATATGCAGCATGCCTATATTCTGTGTGCGACTGTGGCTGTATCTGCATATGAAATGTTACATTGCAGTGATTTCCAGGAATACACTGCAACATAGCATTTCGTATGCTGATACAGCCGCAGTCACACACAGAATATAGGCATGTCGCATATCATTTTAACGAGCAGAAGCTGCTGGTGCCCCTAAGCATACCAAATGCCCTAGGCATTTGCCTAGTTTGCCTATGCCTAAGGCCGGCTCTGCCGGTGCGACTGTATGCATGAAGCCATGCAGATACTCCCAATAGCATAAGGATTCAAACCTGGCTGCAATGCCTGGCTATATGTACCTGAAGTTTATTGGGGAAATGTATTGCTTGACTTTTTACATAACTGATTGCGTTTTCATTTGCAGACCCGTGTACTGGGAACATGGAAAAAAATCTTTTACGCGCTTACTACAGCTGACTAAGAAGATGTCGTATGTTTTGGACGGAACGACTGGAGGTGGGGTCCTGTCTATTACATTGCTCAACAAATCAGACGAGGGAGTCTACAGATGCTACGTAGATGGTGTCGAGACTGGGAGGTTCCAGGTGACCTTCCCTGACACCCGGGATACCGCAGTGCAGCAGTCTTACTCCCTGGTTGATTATCTGCTTATCGGGCTGTTTGTCTTTGTGGTTTTCTTGATATTTTTTTCCATTTTCCTGGTTTGCCTGACCCGTCACGATTAACACAAAGCACAACGCAGTTATACACTCTGAATAAAGTGTAACATTGTCTTGATGTGTTGCTGCCAATGTGTGTGTTTTTATTTTTATCTTCTTTATTACTACATTCAGTATTACACGGTCGAGTCACATAATTATGACCACCAGGTAATAGCCAGAGTAACCGGCGTGTGCAACTCGGACAGCAGCTAGACGGGCTGAAATGTCACTTTAGACACACGTCTGGTAGCCCCCAGGTTCATTTTGATGGTGAGCTGCTCCACTGTAGTGCGTCGGCCCTCACGCACCTTCATGGCCGACGTTCCCTTCTCACATCAGTGGCACGTGGTGCTCCACAGTTTCCACGTCGGTTATCCGCAATGGTGTCACTTGTCCAGTCACGATACACCTTCACCGCAGCAGCACGTGAACTGTACATAAACTGCGCTGTTTCAAAAATGCTGCCACCCTTGGCCCGACAGTATTTAGTGTTGAGGGTGGTGGCAGTGCCCAGCAGGGGACAGAGCAGTGGGCAGACTGAAGTGACCCGGAGTATGCCTGTGTGCGGATGACTAGATTGGCTGCATTTTTGGCACAATGTAGAGTTGAACGCAGGCTGTTTGCGGCTGAATCTCGAGTGTCTTTGATCTGTGAATACTGCCTGTCTGAGCATACGGGACATTCATACTTGTACATAACTCGGTCACTAATCTGCAGGCTAGTAAGGGTGATAGTAGGACGCAGAATGGCCACGTAGATGTAGGCTGAGACGTGACCCGAAAATGTCTCTGCAAACACGGATACCTTTTAATAAACAGAAAGCAATAATGAGGATACAGGGGGTTATTCGGGTTTCTAAGCAAACCAAAAAAGCACACTAATGGGCAAAACCATGTGCACTGCAGGTGGGGCAGATGTAACATGTGCAGAGAGAGTTAGATTTGGGTGGGTTATACTGTTACTGTGCAGGGTAAATACTGGCTGCTTTATTATTACACTGCAATTTAGATTTCAGTTTAAACACACCCCACCCAAATCTAGCTCTTTCTGCACATGTTACATCTGCCCCACCTGCACTGCACATGGTTTTGCCCAATAGTGTGCTTTTTTGGTTTGCTAACAAACCTGAATAAGCAAATTTGCTAGCAGTTGGGCAAAACCATGGGGGTCATTCCGAACCGATCGCTCGCTGCAGTTTACCTCAGCGCAGCGATCGGGTCGGAACTGCGCATGCGCCAGCGCCGCAGTGCACCGGTGCATGCCAGACGGCCGAAGGCCGTCGTTGCCTAGCGATCGCCTCTAAGGCAGAGGCAGTCGCTGGGCAGGAGGGGGCTGGACAGCGGTGTCAAGTCGCCGTTTCGGGGACGCGGTCCGGCCAATGCAGGCGTGGCCAGACCGTTGGGGGGGCGGGCTGCGGCGGCTGCGTGACGTCACACGCAGCCGCTGCGACCCGGGGCAGCGAAGAAGTTCTCCCGGCCAGCAGCAGGAGCTGTGCTGGCCGGGAGTAATTTCTGAAATGCAAAAGCATCAATGCTGTGCGATGCTTTTGCATTTCTGCGGGGGGAGGCCGGCACTGACATGCAGGGCGGACTAGCCCTGTGCTGGGCGTCCCCCCCCTCCCCCCCGCATGTCTGAGTGCCTGATCGTAGCTGTGCTAAATTTAGCACAGCTACGATCAACTTAGAATGACCCCCACATGTGCACTGCTGGGGGCAGATGTAACATGTGCAGAGAGAGTTAGATTTGGGTGGGGTGTGTTCAAACTGAAATCTAAATTGCAGTGTAAACATAAAGCAGTCAGTATTTACCCTGCACAGAAGCAAAATAACCCACCCAAATCTAACTCTCTCTGCACATGGGGGGTAATTCCAAGTTGATCGCAGCAGGATATTTTTTAGCAGTTGGGCAAAACCATGTGCACTGCAGGGGGGGGCAGATATAACATTTGCAGAGAGAGTTAGATTTGGGTGGGTTATATTGTTTCTGTGCAGGGTAAATACTGGCTGCTTTATTTTTACACTGCAATTTAGATTGCAGATTGAACACACCCCACCCAAATATTACTCTCTCTGCACATGTTATATCTGCCCCACCTGCAGTGCACATGGTTTTGCCCAACTGCTAAAAAATTTCCTGCTGCGATCAACTTGGAATTACCCCCATGGTTTTGCCCAACTGCTAACAAATTTGCTGCTGCGATCAACTCTGAATTACCCCCATTAAGTTAATGCAAAGAAAGCTGGTGTGCGGGGTAAGCAGCACACGGCAAGAATATACCTTTCATCAACTGGTATACGGATAAGTGTCGTGAAAATGGGGTCAGAGTTGTCCATCTGAAATCACAGGTCCTAACAGAAGGCAGGTATGTGACTACCTATGGTTCTGCAGGGCCAGGTGAGAAGACAGCTGCTGGAGGATATGCGGTCAGTCTGTCCTATGTAACCGTGCAGTGTCGGACTGGGGCAAGAAGGGCCCACCGGGGAAATGCCGTGGTAGGGGCCCATGCTTAAGGGTGTGGCCAGGCAATAGTGGGGGTGTGGCCAACCACCACAGAGTCCAGGCCAACCAGTAGAGAGTGCATGGGCTGGGCCACCATGATAAATATATATATATATATATATATATATATATAGTGTATATATATATATATATACACTGCTCAAAAAAATAAAGGGAACACTAAAATAACACATCCTAGATCTGAATGAATTAAATATTCTTATTAAATACTTTGTTCTTTACATAGTTGAATGTGCTGACAATAAAATCACACAAAAATTATCAATGGAAATCAAATTTATTAACCCATGGAGGTCTGGATTTGGAGTCACCCTCAAAATTAAAGTGGAAAAACACACTACAGGCTGATCCAACTTTGATGTAATGTCCTTAAAACAAGCCAAGATGAGGCTCAGTAGTGTGTGTGGCCTCCACGTGCCTGTATGACCTCCCTACAACCCACACACGTGGCTCAGGTAGTGCAGCTCATCCAGGATGGCACATCAATGCGAGCTGTGGCAAGAAGGTTTGCTGTGTCTGTCAGCGTAGTGTCCAGAGCATGGAGGCGCTACCAGGAGACAGGCCAGTACATCAGGAGACGTGGAGGAGGCCGTAGGAGGGCATCAGCCCAGCAGCAGGACTGCTACCTCCGCCTTTGTGCACAGTAAGACTCGCCTCTAGTCTCCAAACCTTTAAATGTTCCCTGAAAACTCACCTCTTCAGACAAGCCTATCAAATTCCAGACCCACCCACATAACCTTCAGTGCTTCCCTATCTAATTACATCCTCTGTAGAGTATTCATAACATCACATATCTTGTCTTTCTTTAGTCTCACACCCTCCTGACACTTGGATAACTTTGTGGGGTATCATCATACAACCCATTAAGAACCTAGCAATCTGGTGCACCATTATGCAATAGGTAGCATCTATCCTTGTGTATCTATGCCTATCTCCCTATAGATTGTAAGCTTGCGAGCAGGGCCTTCCTACCTCTATGTCTGTCTGTTTTTACCCAGTTTTGTTCTATTACTGTTGTTCTAATTGTAAAGCGCAACGGAATATGCTGCGCTATATAAGAAACTGTTAATAAATAAATAAATAAATAAGGAGGAACAGGAGGAGCACTGCCAGAGCCCTGCAAAATGACCTCCAGCAAGCCACAAATGTGCATGTGTCTACTCAAACGATCAGAAACAGACTCCATGAGGGTGGTATGAGGGCCCGACGTCCACAGGTGGGGGTTGTGCTTACAGCCCAACACCGTGCAGGACGTTTGGCATTTGCCAGAGAACACCAAGATTGGCAAATTCGCCACTGGCGCCCTGTGCTCTTCACAGATGAAAGCAGGTTCTCACTGAGCACATGTGACAGACGTGACAGAGTCTGGAGACACCAAGGAGAACGTTCTGCTACCTGCAACATCCTCCAGCATGACCGGTTTGGCAGTGGGTCAGTAATGGTGTGTGGTGGCATTTCTTTGGGGGGCCGCACAGCCCTCCATGTGCTCGCCAGAGGTAGCCTGACTGCAATTAGGTACCGAGAGGAGATCCTCAGACCCCTTGTGAGACCATATGCTGGTGCGGTTGGCCCTGGGTTCCTCCTAATGCAAGACAATGCTAGACCTCATGTGGCTGGAGTGTGTCAGCAGTTCCTGCAAGACGAAGGCATTGATGCTATGGACTGGCCCGCCCGTTCCCCAGACCTGAATCCAATTGAGCACATCTGGGACATCATGTCTTGCTCCATCCACCAACACTACGTTGCACCACAGACTGTCCAAGAGTTGGCGGATGCTTTAGTCCAGGTCTGGGAGGAGATCCCTCAGGAGACCATCCGCCACTTCATCAGGAGCATGCCCAGGCATTGTAGGGAGGTCATACAGGCACGTGGAGGCCACACACACTACTGAGCCTCATTTTGACTTGTTTAAAGGACATTACATCAAAGTTGGATCAGCCTGTAGTGTGTTTTTCCACTTTAATTTTGAGGGTGACTCCAAATCCAGACCTCCATGGGTTAATAAATTTGATTTCCATTGATAATTTTTGTGTGCTTTTGTTGTCAGCACATTCAACTATGTAAAGAACAAAGTATTTAATAAGAATATTTAATTCATTCAGATCTAGGATGTGTAATTTTAGTGTTCCCTTTATTTTTTTGAGCAGTGTATATATATATATATATATATATATATATTAAACACTGCTTGTGTGTGCATGGTAATGTAGAAGATTAATAACAGGAGGAGTTGGGCCCACAGGCAGTGGGGCCCACTGGTGGTTTCCCCTGTTCCCCTGTGGGCCAGTCCGACACTGTAAACGTGTGAGCTATGTAACTAATTGCTCCTAGCAGGTCCCCCCCAGAGGAGAAAATGACTCTATAACAAGGCAGACAATGGCTCCTTGTAGGGGCCAAGTGTCATCATATAGTGCATTGATGATGTCCCTAACAATGACTAATGTTTATGACTCATGGGCTCTCGCTAATAATCTGACTCTTTGTTTAGGTGACATACACCCCCTCACTGTTACCCCAGCAGTGACAGACGGTGCCGGCACAAAGTAACCTGCCGCTGAGCCACACGTGTGCGCAGAGCAACTTATATAATGGGCTGCAATAATAAACGTATACATCCTCAGAAAGACACATTACATCCCTGCCTGTGATATTAGGGCTATCCAGGCACCGGAACCTTCGCATACGGGATCGCAGTGGCAGCCTGAGGCATGCCCTGAAAATGATTGCAACACACCTGCGTTACTGCAGACACTCCCAGTATCACCCTCAAAGGGTCACTGACTGTCAATCACGTTGCAAAGAAATCCTCACTGGTCTGCAGGAAGGCACAGTTACGGTTAGGCTGTGGGAGGGGGAGATTAGGGTTATACTGTGGAGAGGGGTGGTGGTTAGGTTTAGGTTGTGGGGTGGAGGGTTATAGTTAGGCTGTGGGTGGGGCGGTTAGACTGGTCATCTGCTAGCCCTTAGCTGTCCTTGAGCGCTCAGAAAGGTGGAAGAAGTGAGTTTGAAGAATGGGCACTTCCCTGCGTATGGTTCTGAGTGCGTATAGGGAAGGATCTTGCCGATCTTACGGTTGACTGATAATAGCATCTGATGGTTGGCCCTAGACCATCAGTAACAGCAAAAACTCCAGTAACTTAGGAGAGTTCCTTGGAAAGCTCTGGTAGTGGTCAACAAATCAGATGGTGGCAAATTTGGCTTTCTGCTGGTAGGAGCCAGGAATCAGGAGATTTCGGTGATGTCCAATCACCCACTTTGTGATCTGCAAGATCGGCCAGGCAGGGTAAAACAAGACCAAGGCTCAATCCAGCAGGACAGGCCCAAAGTCTGGTGGGCGACCTACAAGAAAAGCATCTTGGTAAGCTGTCCAACCAAGGTCCACAGGTTTCTTTAAATCATCTGGCACTCTACAGTGGATACTGCAAGTCATGAGGTACAGTAGGAAACGCGGAAGCCTAGCATTCGACTACGACTACCACCAACCCTCGGCCCAGCATTGGTGATTTTATGTGGCACCACAGAGCTTTTAAGTCAGGCCGTATGGTTAGAAACACGTATATGTCACACGTGGCCAAGAAAACAGTGTTTTTCATCAAATGTGGACCATAATATACCAGACCTTGCTCCATGCATTGTAAATAAACCACACTACACCTGGATACTTATGATAAAACCCAGTGTATTTAAAAAAAACAAAAACAAAAAAACAACAACTTATTGTCAGTAGTTAAATGGAACATGAATGAGGGTCCAACTAAGATGTATCTTGGGTAAACATTGATAGTCTTAAACTAAAGATGGGTGGCCTGGTTAGTCTGCTAAGTTCATAGAGCTTTAACATAAGCATCTTAAAATGTTTTTTAGGCTTTTAAACATCTTGGAAGTTGGTAGCGGACATCCAAGTGACATACTGTTGTTTTCATTCCTAAAGTGTTTATATACTGGTCTCTTTCTCTTTCTCTGTATCCTCATTCATCTTCTGCTGCTCAGGTCCAGAATCCTGAGAGAATCAGAGGTTAAAGGAACCGAGTGCAGCCCACACAAAGCTCTGCTTGTGAGTTACAAGGAGACTTGGTCGGTGGGGACAATCCTGACCGCTCCTTTGTTCCAGGCAGAGGGTGGTATCGCTTGGTACTGTTGGTGTGTAGACCAGGGATGACAGAGGGAGCATCACATTGTGACTGGCAGAGGATATGGCAAGCCTTCCTGACTGATCGCTGGTGAGTGCGTCTTATGAAAACCCTAAACTTAGTAAAATATGTTTTGTATTTCTTTTATTTCTCATATTTGTGTTATTTAGAGAAACAAACCTGTTTATTGCAGGGTTGTCTGTCAATGTACAAAGGCATCGGGATGGAACTGTTAGGCAACCTATATCCTCACTTTTAGTAAGTTGTTCTTGATGTATAGATAGAGTATAATGCACAATCCCTGCAAGTTTGTTTAATTTTACCCATTGCTGCTGTAGTGGTCTCATTATAGTGTTGGTAGACCGGGGACTGTAACCAGTTATTTAAAAATTCTAAACTTTGTGGGGTATATTTACTAAAAGTCGGGTTACTTGGGTCGATGTTGATCGATTTTTGGTCAATGTCGAGTCGATGTTGGATCGATTTTGTGTTTCAGGGTCTAAATCGCACTTACTCACAGATGATTTTTGACACTGTTTAAAAAAAACTGTGTCAAAAATCATCTGTTAGTAAATGTGGGATTATGGGCAGATGTATTAAGCCTGGAGAAGTGATAAAGCTGTGATAAGTGCAAGGTGATAATAAAGCACCAGCCAATCAGCTCCTGTCGATTTACATGTTGGAGCTCATTGGCTGGTGCGTTATCACCTTCACTTATCACTGTGTTATCACTTCTCCAGGATTAATACAGGACTTCATACAACACGACTTGTATGTTATTGTATTATATTTTCAAACGATATAATTTCATTTACAACATACAGTACAGTAGATGATCGTGTCGATAATGTGCAGTATGCAAGAATATTTAGCAGCAGATATACTAAGCCTTGGCGGGGGGGGGGGGGGGGGGGGAAGATTTATCAGAGTCTTAAGAGAAATAAAGCGGAGAGAGATAATGTACCAAACACTCAGCTCCTGTCATTTTACAGGCTGTGCTAGAAGTATTACAGAGGAACTGATTGGTAGTTTATCTCTTTACTTTATCTCAATTTTCTCTCTTTTTCTCTCCAAGTGCTGATAAATCCTAAAGCCTGCTATGAATCCCTGGAAGTTTATGTCTTGCTGTGAAATGTGCAATAGCACCAGTGTCTCTTCTGTCTTTTACTTGGAGGTGTTAGTACTGTAGTTGTATACTTACAACTGTGTAAAGTGAGCTGTATTATGGGGGTCATTCCGAGTTGTTCGCTAGCTGCTTTCGGTCGCATCGCAGCGATCAGGCAAAAAATCGGCACTTCTGCGCATGCATATGGGGCGCAGTGTGCACGCGCATCGTACTTTCACAAAAGCTGACGTAGTTTCACACAAGGTCTAGCGACGCTTTTCAGTCGCACTGCTGGCCGCAGAGTGATTGACAGGAAGTTTTCAGGGAGTGTGCAGAAAAACGCAGGCGTGCCAGATAAAAATGCAGGCATGGCGGGGGAAACAGAGGCGTGGTTGCCCGAACTAAACAGTCTGAAGTGATCGCAAGCTAGGAGTAGGTCTCGAGCTACTCAGAAACTGCACAATCTTTTTTTTGTAGCAGCGCAGCGATCCTTTCGTTCGCACTTCTGCTAAGTTAAGATACACTCCCTGGGTCTGGGACTCAGGGTCGACAACAAAAATTTCGACACACCTTAGGTCGACGCCAATTGGTCGACACACCTTAGGTCGACATGGACAAAAGGTCGACAGGAACAAGGTCGACATGGAAAAAGGTCGACATGCGTTTTTATGTTTTTTTGGTGTCGTTTTCTTCGTAGAGTGACCGGGAACCCCAATTAGTGCACCGCGTCCCCTCGCATGGCTCGCTTCGCTCGCCATGCTTCGGGCATGGTGCCTTCGCTCCGCTACCGCTTCGCTCGGTACAGATTACCGTTCCAATCGTAGTCCACGTGGATCGTTAAGTATGAAAAGGTTCAAAAAAAAAAAGAAAAAAATCGTGAAAAACTCATGTCGACCTTTTTCCATGTCGACCTTGTTCCTGTCGACCTTTTGTCCATGTCGACCTAAGGTGTGTCGACCAATTGGCGGCGACCTAAGGTGTGTCGACCTTTTTGTTGTCGACCTGGAGTCCGGATACCCACTCCCTGAGGACGGCGGCCTAGCGTTTGCACTGCTGCTAAAAGCAGCTAGCGAGCGAACAACTCGGAATGACCCCCTATGGACATTTGTGTGTGTGTATGTGTATGTATGTATTTGTGAACACATAAAGAAAGTATTTTGTTGCTCTATTGCCTTTGGAGACAGAAGGTATACAATCAGTGTAATGTCTATTACTTTATTTTGACTTACAAGTGACTTATCCAGTATGGTTTAGTTGTTTTTTTTATCAGCATAGGCTTTAAAAAACAGCAGCCAATCAGATTTTGGCTTTCATAGTCTCACTTGCACTACACGGATACAAGCTGATAACTGATTAGGTTCTGTGGTTTCAGTGTTTCTTTGCATTTCTAACACTCAGTGGGGCAGATGTATTAAGGGGGTAATTCAGACCTGATCACTGCTGTGTGTTTTTGCACAGCGTGCGAACAGATCTGAACTGCGTCTGAGCCACAATGCGCAGGCGCGACGGACCGCAGCAGCGGGGATCGCCGGTCAGCGATTGGTTTGTGTGAAGGATCCATTCGCACAGGCGTTCGCAAGGAGATTTACAGGAAGAGGGGGCATTTGTGGGTGACAACTGACCATTTTCAGGGAGTGTCTGGAAAAACGCAGGCGTGTCCAAGCGTTTGCAGGGCGGGTGTCTGACGTCAATTTCGGTCCTGAACAACCTGATGTGATCGCAGCGGCTGAGTAAGTCCTGGCCTGCGCAGAGAATGCATAAAATCAGTTTGTACAGCTCTGCTACACATACGATCGCACACTTGCCCAGCTAAAATATACTCCCCCTGTAGGCGGCGACTATCTGATCGCAGCGCTGCAAAAATCGCAGCCTAGCGATCAGGTCTGACTTACCCCCTAAGCCTGGAGAAGTGATAAAGCAGTGATAAGTACAAGGTTATAAAGCACCAGCCAATCAGCTCCAATATGTAAATTGACAGGAGCTGATTGGCTGGTGCTTTATCACCTTGCACTTATCACTGGTTTATCACTTCTCCAGGCTTAATACATCTGGCCCACTACTGTTAGTAAACAGCACGCAACGTCTAGAATGGAAATCTTAAAATATTTCTTTCTTCCAAATACATAGAGGTATAGTAACTTGTTCATGTACTGTAATTGGGCCCCTGGATTCCTTGTGGCACCATATATATAAAGCATAATAACAATACTAATATACTGTGGGGGTCATTCCGAGTTGATCGCACGCTA
The DNA here is from genome assembly GCF_028390025.1 of Pseudophryne corroboree. Classification (NCBI taxonomy): domain Eukaryota; kingdom Metazoa; phylum Chordata; class Amphibia; order Anura; family Myobatrachidae; genus Pseudophryne; species Pseudophryne corroboree. Next base: position 32,380,111 of record NC_086453.1, read on the forward strand.
GCTATTTTTTGCAGCGCTGCGATCGGGTCAAAACTCGGCAAAACTGCGCATGCATATGCACCACAATGCGCAAGCATGTCATACGGGTACAAAGCGGATCGGTGCTGGGTGATGGATTTAACGAAGAATCCATTTGCACAGCTGATCGCAAGAAGATTGGCAGGAAGAAGGCGTTTGTGGGTGTCAACTGACCGTTTTCTGGGAGTGTTAGGGAAAATGCAGGCGTGTCCAGGCGTTTGCAGGGCGGGTTCCTGACGTCAATTCCAGGGACCGGACAGGCTGAAGTGATCGCAGCGGCTGAGTAAGTCCAGAGCTACTCAGAAACTGCACAAACTGTTTTTGTACCGCTCAGCTGCACACGCGTTCGCACACTTGCAAAGTGAAAATACACTCCCCTGTAGGCGGCGACTATCTGATCGCAGCGCTGCAAATAATAGCTTGCAAGCGATCAACTCGGAATGCCCCCCCCGTGTACTCTTTTACTTGCAAACCAGCAACGGACCTTAAATTAGGTTTACAATGGTTATTCTACTCTTTTTTGAATAAACTCGACACCCATGTATATCATATGGAGGTTCTCTCCAGGTACACCCCATTTGCCTGAAGCCAGCAGCCATCTTTGCATTGATCACACTATGCAGAAAATGTACACGGCCAATAATCTGATCACCTACAGTGGGACATTTCCATCTACAACCCATCATATGAAAGCTGATAGGATTTGAGATTTTGCAGTCAAGTCCATTGGTCCTGTAACCGTCCCACATTTTAGAGGAAGGTAGAGATGACCAAAATTGTGGTGTCATTCGATTTTCCTGGCAGTACAGGTGTTTTCCAGATGAGTTTCGGCGTCGGACCTTCCAAGTTCTGCTTTTCCATTTCACGTAACTGCCCAGATTGCCAAAGATAACACATGATCCTTAATTGCATATTGATTGTGATTGTGTAAAAGAATGGAATTGTTCAGCCAGCTAGTAACACTAACCAGAGCCGGCCCTAGCCAATATGATGCCCTAGGCAAGATTTTGGCTGGTGCCCCCTAGCACCACCACTGGTTCGGTCTCTGACCTTGCACCTCTTTCTCAGCACCATCACCCCTCATCCATAGCAGTCCTTATTTTGGGGTTTGTACCCCTATATTTTAAATAGGAACAGTTTGCACATTTGGTGCACAGCCCAAAAAGGGGTGTGTTTTTGCTGGCAAGGGGCATGGCCACACAATAGTAACCCCAATTCCAATTACTCCACACAGTACTGCAACTTTATTCACATTTGATCATGCGATAGTGTCCATAATTCATATTACATCCCACAGTAGTATCACTTTACCTTATAAACGTTACTCCTCACAGTAGAGCCCCTTATTCACATTACATCACACTGAATTGCTCCTTATTCACATTACACCATACCCTATTGCTCTTTATTCACATTAGATGACACAGTAGTGCTCTTTCTATACGCAACACCACATAGTAGAGCAAATTATACACATTATGCCACACAGTAATGCCCCTTACACATATGAGACACATTATTAATGTCCTTATAAACAAAATGCGCCTTACACATTATGACAACCTTTATTAATGCCCTTTTACACGTAATGTCCCTTACACATATGCCGCACACTATTAATGCCCTTATACACATAATGACACACATAGTGCTCCCTACACATTTGCTGCACATTATTAGTGCCCCTATACACATAATGACACACATACAGTAGTACCCTGTTACTCATATGCCGCACATTATTAATGCCCTTATACACATAATGACACACATAGTGCCCCTTACACATATGTTGCACATTATTAATGCATTTTTACATGACACACATAATGCTCATTACACATATTCCAAACACTACTGCACAACCAACCCACTTACATGCACACAACACTCACACTGCCACTGTGACCCCAGAGCCGGATTAAGTCGTTGGGGGGCCAGGGGTACTTAAAACAGTGGGGCCCCTATGTAAGAGAGGAGGGGGAGGGGGGGGGCGCGCGGTCACTCACATACCATCTAGTGAACGAACTGCGCTCCCGTCCCCGCCAATCGCACAGACAGCAGAGCAACGTCTCAGCTCTCCAATCATGCATGAATGAAGCAGCCTGCCGCTCAGCCATTGGGGCAGCCTACTTCACTCATACGTTATTGGACAGCTGAGCCATCACTCAGCTGTCCTGTTTGTACGGCCGAAGAGAGATCCGATCTGTGGTGTGGCAGGGGTCCTTTTGGGAAGGGGGGCCCGGGGGTACGTATCCCCCCTTAATCCGGCTCTGTGTGACTCCTGCCTCTGCTTGAATACAGATGTGTCCTCATAAATCTTGCCTCAATGCTAACATTGGGCACATTTATTTTTATGAAAATGCATCTTATTTGCATTGCTATGTGACTAGGATGCACAAGCAGCTTCTGCTGATTAAAATGATATTCAGCATGTCTATATACTGTGTGAGACTGTGGCTGTATCTGCATATGAAATGCTACACACAGAATATAGACATGCTGCATATCATTTTAATCAGCAGAAGCTGCTGATGCCCCTAGGCATATCAAATGCCCTAGGCAATTGCCTAGTTTGCCTATGCCTATGGCCGGCTCTGACACTAACCCTAACCCTATTGCACATGAGTGCGCATAACCCGTGTTGCTGTTTGGTGTAAAAAGGCCCAGTTGGAATAATCCGGGTTGAGTGACCTGGTATTACAACTCCGGTAGCTTGCAGGGTTGAACACGGGTTCAACCCGACAAGCTGTGCTGTGTAAACGGGAAGCCGGGTCACATCAACCCGGCTCCCGTTTACAGTGTATATACGGGCGGTGCTTGGAGATCATGTGATCTCCAAGCACTTCCACCGCCCCGTCACCACTGATGTCACCAACCCGGGTTGGAAAGTGCAGCGGTGGGGGGCCTGAGGCGGGTCGTGCCCGGGAAGCACTCATGTCAGGCTCCCGGGTGTGATCCGCTCTAATGTAGGTCTAAAAGGGGTATAATATAGCTCCGGCATATTCTGTTGCGCTTTATAATTGGGAGTAAAGCAGTAAGAAAACGAGGCTGGGTAATAACAGACAGAGAGGTGAGAGGGCCCTGCTCGCAGGCTTACAGTCTATAAGGAAATAGCCATTTTATACTTGATAAGAGCTACAAGGGCAAACTGGTCCTGGTGTCACATGGATGAAATGTGTAGGGATGAGCGGGTTCGGTTCCCTGAGAGCTTGGGGATCCGAGCCCCGGATCCGAGTCAGGCTCGGATCTCCCTGCCTGACTCGGATCCTCATTCGAGGCAAAACCTCAGGATCCCGCTGTTGGATCCTGAGGTTTTGCCTCGGACGCCAGTCTCTATAGTAACCTATGGAAGGCCACTGATTGGCTGAGAGAGCCATCTGTCACTGCTCTCAGCCATTCAGTGTCTCCCCTAGGCTACTATGTGCAAGATGGATGCCCCCACAGTGCTAATAGCACCGCTGCCCGCACTGCCGACACTCCCACACTGCCGGCACTCCTGCACTGAGGACACCTTCAGCACTCCCACACTGCTGACACTGCCGGCACTACCACACTGTGGACACTGCCGGCACTCCTGCACTGAGGACACCTCCAGCACTCCCACACTGCCGGCATCACTGCACTACGGAAACCCCTGCACTGCCGACACTGCCTGCACCACCACACTTAGGACACCGCTGGCGCCCCTGCACTGCCGACACTACTGCACTGAGGACATCGCTGGCACCCCTGCATTGCCGACACTGCTGGCACCACCACACTGAAGACACCGCTGACAACCCCGCACTGAGGACCCTCTCTCACAGTAAGTGCACTATTGGTGTATCTAACCTGCACTGTATCCGACATGTACTGTATCTGACCTTGCACTGCAGCCAACCCTCAATGTATGCGACACGCACTGTGTCCAACCTGCACTGTAGCATGACCTGTATCTAACCCACACTGTATCCAATCCGCACTCTGACCTGCACTGTATCCGACCCGAACTGTAATCCACACTGTATCTGACCTGTACTGTATCTCGCACTGTATCCAACCTTGCACTGTAGCCAACGCGCACTATATCCAACCCACACTGTATCTCTCACTGTATCCGACCTTGCACTGTAGCCAATGAGCACTATATCCAACCCACACTCCAACCTGCACTGTATCCAACCCACACTGTAACCTGCACTATTTCCAACCCGCACTGTAACCTGCACTGTATCCTACCCACACTGTATCCGACCTGCACTGTATCCGACCTGCCCTGTATCCACCTGCACGTATCTGACCCACACTGTAACCTGCATTGTATCCAACCTGCACTGTAACCCGCACTGTGACTGACCCGACTGTAACCTGGTCAATATTTGACTGTATGTCCCAAAGTATTCGGCACTGTACTATGCAGGTACAGAATGCTGTTTTTTGTGATTGGGGAGAATTTGGGGAGCAGCTCAACAAAATGGCTGATTGATCAGGGCTTTACATGGGCACAGAGTGCAAGACATCAGTGACGCAGGGCCCCCAGGAGGGAGGTACAGACTGGGCACTGAGAATAGGCATGTGCTGAGGGCATATGCACTTGTGTAGAGGGCATCAATGTCTGCTGTTGCTATTTTACACATGGTTTCTGGGGGATATTCTTTGCTGTTTGGTAACAACTTTAGAGCAATGATATTGTACACATGAGTCTCAGGAAATGTCTGTGTTGGATTGTTTTCTATTGATAGTACTTGTGAGTTGGTTTGATTGGTTATTGCTAATACAGTACTAATTTGTAAATTACTGCTGTGTGTTTGTGACGCTGCTCTGTTGCTTAGTTTAGTCAGCCAGGCTTTGCCCTATGTTGGTGAACAATATTGTGAGGTGTGAGGTGGTCAAAATTGACTGGAAATGAGTGGAGATTAATGTTATTGAGGTTAATAATATTGTAGCTAGTGCTGCTGCATACACAGTTACACACTATACAATTATCGGCCTGATCATGCCATTATTGGCTGACCAGTCCGATCAATGTATTGTCTGTACTCAGCTTTACTCCTTGAAATTATTCGAGTTTTGGAGAAAATGTGTCAAAATATTATTATTTTTTAATTCCCAATCCTGCAACTCTATCAATGCTTTAATAAATGCTTTCAATCAATGTGCAATCAATTGCCATAATTGATCAACTCTTATACTTAATCCACAATCCAGCCAGCTGTGTCCGTTATTGTCCAATGAGACGTAAGTCACATGACATGAAGGTGTCATAGAGGCAGGAAATGCAGCTACGTACCTGTTTAACAGGTCAGCTCCATATTTATGTAAACAGGAAAACCAGTTGTGCCAGCAGCTTGTAGCAGCTCTTCTGTCAGAATAAGCTGCTGTCCTGAGCTGGAAATCCTACACGCTGAGAACATGACACTGGCTTGTATGAAAGGACCTCACACATACCTGTCAGGGAACAACATAGGCCATGAACCCAGTCCTGCAAACCCCTCTTCCAGCAAGCCACACCAGTGTTTGCTGCCGGAGATCAGAACAGTCCCAGAAAGACAGGGGGGTAAATTTACTAAGATGGGAGTTCTATTAAAGATGGGATGTTGCCCATAGCAACCAATCAGATTCTACTTCTCATTTATCTAGCACCTTCTAGAAGATAATACCTGGAATCTGATTGGTTGCTATGGGCAACATCCCATGCTAAATAGAACTCAGGGACTGCTGATAGTAGGGTTTTCAGATCATCCCTAATAAGGGACGCATATGAGTTATACAGATTCTGTAGCTGTGTGACTTCAAAGGGTAGATTTACTAAAGCTTCTAAAAGAGACAAGTGTTGGTATTGCCAGCGACCAGTCAGAATCTGTCTAGAATTTTTCGTCTTGCAGATCCAGGTTGTGTGTGTGTGTGTGTGTGTGTGTGTGTGTGTGTGTGTGTGTGTGTGTGTGTGTGTGTGTGTGTGTGTGTGTGTGGGGGGGGGTGTTGCATCATCATCTTATCTCGCTTGCATCGGGAGTCCCTCCTCCTCGGCCGCCGCCATCTTCCCAGTGATATTCCGGAAGATGGTGCATGTGCACTTAAGAGAAAAGAGTCTTTGCATTCATTGTGCAGGTTGACACACCATTTTTAAGTTTTTTTGGTGTCGTTTTCGCTGTCAAAGTACGTGGAACCCCAATTAGTTTACCACGTCCCAAAGCTTCGCCATGCAGGTTACTATTCTCAGTCATTGTCCACGTGGATGGTAAAGCATGAAAAACATGATTAAAATGCTAAAAAATAAACCCCAAAAGATGTGTTGACCATATGTGTGTCGACCATTTGAACATGTCGACTGTTTGTACCTGTCAACCATAAGCACTGTCGACTTTTTAAATGTCGACCTTTTGACCATGTAGACCTTTTGAAGGAATCCGGCCTTTAGGTCGACAGTAAGTAGGTCGACAAGGTCGACCACTATTAGTCGACAGTAAGTAGGTTGACATGGTTTCTAGGTTGACATGTTCTAGGTCGACACGACAAAAGGTCGACAAGAGTTTTTCACCTTTTTTTTCTTCATTTTTTTAACTTTTCATACTTTACGATCCTAGTGGACTATAATTGGGAACGGTAACCTGTGCCGAGCGCAGCGGCACCGGAGCGAGGCACCTTTGCTCGCCATGCGAGGAGACACAGTACATTAATTGGGGTTCCGGGTCACTGTACGGAGAAAACGACATAAAAAAAAAGTAAAAAAAAACCTCATGTCGACCTTTTCTCATGTTGACCTAGTACATGTCGACCAAGAGTCCCCGTCGACCTACTTACTGTCGACCAATAGTGGTCGACATAGACACTGTCGACCTAAGTCTAATCTACCTAACATACCACACCCCTTTTGACCATGTCAACCTAATGCATGATGCCCATTTGTGGTCGACGTAATGACTGTCGACCTTTTCATAGCCCGGTAACACTGTCACTGTAAGACATGAGTATGACTGAGGAAGTCTCTGAGCACACACCTGAAGCTGACCTCACAGGGGAGCGGTTATGTGTCACAATGGCAATGAGACAGGACTGCTCTCGGTGATACTTTTATTCACTTGAAAGTGAAACTACTGACTCCACCTGTGGAGCGAGTCGGCAGGAAAACAGAGTGAGAGGTTGTTGTCTGCTCAGCCAGGAGGCGGCATCTCACAGCCAGGAGCTGACTCTTCATATAGACATTCCTGTAATGTAGCCCTGCGGCCATAAACGTACAATCATCATTTGTTAGATAAATAAACCACCAGCAGTCCCAGAATAATAACAATATAAATCATTCACACCGTGGCTATATTATATTAATGCGGGAGATGGTTGTGGCTCATGCCGGGACTTCCAGATTCCTAAAGATCAACGGCATCAGCCTGAGGAAGCGGACAGGACACCACGAAACGCGTAGCGATTAGCGGAGAAGACTCACGCAGACGGAGTAACATCTATTTATCCTTTCAAAGCACCGTTCACTTTTATTTTTTATTTTAGTCTTTATGTTGTTTTTATTGTGTACATTTTTTTTTATATATATAGTTATTTGTTTACAATTGTGATGGAGCAAAATCCAAACTCTTAATATAGAGTTGTTTGTATCAATGCGAGTTTTATGTTTACAAATAAAAATGATTTTTAATATACACAATCCTGGTATCAAAAGTATCGTTTAGATGTAATAATTGAGGGTTACAGAGTTCACTCTGTATCTCTTCACTGATAATCAAAATACCATAAAACCGACGGACATCGGGAGCATAAATTCATGTTCATGGAGATTTTATTGGACAGGAAGTGTGAGTATAACCTATAGCAGTGGTTCTCAAACTCGGTCCTCAGGACCCCCACACGGGTCACATTTCCCAGGTCTCCCGGCAGGTGCTCTGTGTATCACCAACTGTCACTTTAAAAAAAAAATCCACAGATCACCTGGAAAACATGAACTGCGTGGGGTCCTGAGGACTTAGGGGTCTATTTACTAAGCCTTGGATGTAGATAAAGTGGACTGAGATAAAGTACCAGCCAATCAGCTTCTAACTGTCATGTCACAGGCTGGGTTTGAAAAATGACAGTTAGGAGCTGGTTGGCTGGTACTTTATCTCCATCAACTTTATCTCCATCTAAGGCTTAGTAAATAGACACTTGAGTCTGAGAACCTGTGAAGAAATGGATTAACTTTCCATGAGGATACACACTATCCATAGGCAAACGCAGGGGGGGTTTCTGGTTGCCTGGAAACCCCCCACCTCTTGGCAAGTGGCTCAAATTATAACAACAATAGCAATGGTATATAATATGAAGGTAGCTGCCAGGAAGAAGAGATAGAAGCCTTTCCATGAGGTGGGAGAGTGTGTGCTTAGAAAGTGCACTTCTGTCTACTACTGGTTGTATTATGTTTGTTTGTTTGTTTATTTATTTAGTATGGTATGTTTAACCTTTTCCTGACCACTTATCTTATTTATATTGTTTAAATATGTTTGATACAGCCTATACTATAGACAATCTATAGCGTTAAATATTAATACTGTATCCAATGTATAAAAAGTACCAATGTTCAGGGTCATTACTAGGTTCTTCTACCGCGCCCCCAGACTCCTGCACTTGCTCCGCAGAGTGGGGAGATTATGGATTGCATTTGGAAACCCCACTCTAGAAATCCTGCGTTTGCCACTGCTATCATTATGTAATTCGTTCCTGTGCATTTTACACCATACAGTGTTTCAGCGTCATGGTCCCCTCATCTCTTTGTTGCATAGTAACCCCCGGTGGACAATGGTGACTGATTGTCCAACGTACTATCTAGGGCGAGTGAAAGCGATATACACCCTTGGAGAGAGATAAAGTGAAATTGACCAAAGCAACCAATAAACTTCTGTCATTTCAAAGACCGTGCTAGATAAATCTGGGACATCACGACCATCGTGACTGTGATTTCCCCAGCGGCTGCAGCCACAGTAGCGGGCTGAGGGTAGGTGGTGGTGATGGTGGTGGTGGTGGTGGTGGGGGGGGGGGTACACACTAGGGGATTTAATCTACATTTCCCTAGTGACAGCTCCTCTCTGCAGCCGCTGGGTGGGGGTCCTGCCATGCCGACACATCAGCAGTGACCGGCAGCATGGCAGAAACTGGGGGAAGGTCAACAGGATCAAAAGATTGACAAGGTCAAATAATCAACAGTGAAATGGTCGACGTGGACTTAGGTCAATCGGGTTAATAGGTTGATAGGGTTAAAAGGTTGATATGCAAATGGTCAACACAGAAAAGGTCGACACATTTTATTGTGTTTTTTTTTACCCTAATCCTATCACTAACCCTCCCCCTAGTGCCTTATCCTAACCCTCTGTGTCAACCTTTTCTGTGTTGACCATTTGCATGTTGGTTTTTGATCCTGTTGACCTTCGTGCATCTCGGCCATTTAACTGTTGACCTTTTGACCCTGTCGGCCATAGGGTGTCGACCTGCCACTGATGGTCTCTCTATTTACTGTTTACCGTGCGGAAGTGCAGTATTTTCTCTTCCTGCAGTTCTCTATTTAGTTGTGTAACTGGAGATTTGCATAAAGAAATAACACTTTTAAGACCCAGCTTGCCCGGACTGACGGTGATTTCAGCTCAGCAGCAGCATATTCTGCATTCCGGAACACGTCCTTTCTTGATCTGACATGAGAACAGTCTTTCTGCCTAATAGTTATGACAGTCCCTGAGATAAATATAGTTTGCAGTCCTCATTTCCTTGGAAGGGGGCAGCCCCACAATGATTCTTTCCCTAAGAAGCATACTGTAACTCAGTGGTTCCCAAACTGTGTGCCTAGACACCCTGGGGTGCCGCGGAGCTCTTGCAGGGGGGCTCATGACCAAATTACATTATTTATTGGTCATAGAGATAGGTAAAACCAGTGCTGGTGACCAGAGCCGGCCTTAGGCATAGGAAAACTAGGCAATTGCCTAGGGCATTTGGTATGCTTAGGGGCACCAGCAGCTTCTGCTGATTAAAATGATATGCGGCATGCCTATATTCTGTGTGTGACTGCGGCTGTATCTGCATATGAAATGCTACGTTGCAGTGTATTCCTGGAAATCACTGTAATGTAGCATTTCATATGCAGATACAGCCGCAGTCGCACACAGAATATAGGCATGCTGCGTATCATTTTAATCAGCAGAAGCTACTTGTGCGTCCTAGCCTTATAGTAATGCAAATAAGATGCATTTTCATAAACAAAAGGCACCCAACGTTAGCAGAGCTGCCAGCTGACTCATGCCAGGCATCTCCTGCAGAACTAGCGGCGGTGCTAGGGGGCACCAGCCAAAATCTTGCCTAGGGCATCATATTGGTTAGGGCCAGCTCTGCTGGTGACTGCAAATCATAAAACCTGGACACTCAGAAGCACAACTGTGCACCAACACATAACTGACGCTAAGGGTGACAGGTGGGCACAATTTACTTAATTTAAATATAAAATAAAAAATGTCTTAAAAAAAAAACAACTTATATCCTAGGGCAGTGATTTTCAACCTTTTTTTACTTGCGGCGCACCGAACAATATTTTAAAATTTCCAAGGCACACCATCGGTTCCCCACAGAAAAAACTAAACACACATTGGCCCTCACAGTAAAAAACAACAAACAAAAAAACCCACACGTACATTGGTCTACGCAGAAAAAACAATCCCCACATAAATCAATCACATTTCTCCCCACAAAAATCCTGTTGCTCCGCACATGAATTATTCACATTGTTCCCCCAATAAATCCATACATTCTTATTCTCCCCACATAAATCCTATTGAAATCCTATTGTTCCCCACAGGAGAAATAAAAATGAGATTTATGGTAAGAAGTTACCTTTGTTAAATCTCTTTCTGCGAGGTACACTGGGCTCCACAAGGATAGACATTGGGGTGTAGAGTAGGATCTTGATCCGAGGCACCAACAGGCTCAAAGCTTTGACTGTTCCCAGAATGCACAGCGCAGCCTCCTCTATAACCCTGCCTCCCTGCACAGGAGCTCAGTTTTTAGTTAACCAGCCAAATGCAGTAGCAGGAAAAGAGACGACAACGGTTAGTGGCCACATACACCACACTCTCACGACAGGAGAAGTGTCAGCGGCTAATGCCATACCAACCCTAAGAAGCTAAGTGCGTCAGGGTGGGCGCCTTGTGGAGCCCAGTGTACCTTGCAGAAAGAGATTTAACAAAGGTAAGTTCTTACCATAAATCTCGTTTTCTGCTGCGGGGTACACTGGGCTCCACAAGGATAGACAATGACATTGGGGATGTCCTAAAGCAGTTCCTTATGGGAGGGGACGCACTGTAGCGGGCACAAGAACCCGGCGTCCAAAGGAAGCATCCTGGGAAGCGGCAGTATCGAAGGCATAGAACCTTATGAACGTGTTCACTGAGGACCACGTAGCCGCCATGCGCAATTGTTCAAGGGATGCACCACGCGGGCTGCCCAAGAAGGTCTGACAGACCGAGTAGAATGGGCCGTAATGTGAGCAGGAGCCGACCGACCAGCCCTCACATAAGCATGTGCAATCACCATTCTAAACCATCTGGCCAAAGTCTGCTTGTGAGCAGGCCAGCCCCGTTTGTGAAATCCAAACAGTACAAAGAGAGAATCAGATTTCCTAATGGAAGCAGTTCTCTTCACATAGATACGGAGAGCCCGTACCACATCCAAAGACCACTCTTTGGGAGACAGATCAGGAGAAACAAGTGCCGGAACCACAATCTCCTGGTTAAGGTGGAACGAAGAAACCACCTTAGGTAAATATCTGGGACGATTCCTAAGAACCGCCCGGTCACGGTGAAATATCAGATATGGGGAACTACAGGACAAGGCACCCAAATCCGACACTCTTCTAGCTGAAGCAATAGCCAGCAGAAACACCACCTTAAGGGAAAGCCACTTAAGATCAGCTGAACCAAGAGGTTCAGACGGAGACTCTTGTAACGCCTCCAAAACCACCGACAAGGATCCACAGGCGGGACATAGGGAGGTTGGATACGCAACACACCCTGAGTAAAGGTATGCACATCCGGTAAGGTCGCAATTTTTCTCTGAAACCACACCGACAGGGCAGAAATATGAACCTTGAGGGAGGCCAGACGCAGGCCTAAGTCCAGGCCCTGCTGAAGAAAAGCCAACAACTTGGCTATACTAAACTTGGAAGTGTCATAATCGTTAGATGCGCACCAAACAAAGTAAGAATGCCAGACCCTATAGTAAATCCGAGCAGAAGCAGGTTTCCAGGCCCGCAACATAGTTTGAGTGACCGCCTCAGAAATCCCTTTAGCCCTTAAGACGGAAGCTTCAAGAGCCACGCCGTCAAAGACAGCCGGGCTAGGTCCTGGCAGACACAGGGGCCCTGAACGAGGAGGTCTGGGCATTGTGGAAGTAGAATTGGTCGCTCTGATGATAGGCCCTGCAGGTCTGAAAACCAGTGCCGTCTGGGCCACGCTGGAGCTATGAGAAGCAGAATTCCTTTTTCTTGCTTGAACTTCCGAATTACCCTGGGCAGGAGTGACACCGGAGGGAACACGTACGGCAGCCGAAACCTCCACGGCACCGCCAGCGCATCCACGAATGTTGCTTGAGGATCCCTTGTCCTTGCTCCGAAGACCGGAACCTTGTGATTATGTCGAGATGCCATCAGATCTACGTCTGGAAGACCCCACTTTTCCACTAGGAGTTGAAACACTTCTGGATGGAGGCCCCACTCGCCGGCATGTACGTCCTGATGACTGAGAAAGTCTGCTTCCCAATTCAGGACTCCCGGAATGAAGATTCCTATATGGCGCAGTGTAGTCAGCACTAGCAGAGATAAAGGAGAGATATGGTGACTAAAATCACAGAGAAAAATATGTATTAAAGTATATCTTTGTGAAAATCCTATATCAATATAAAACCTGACGCACCAAGCCCCCTCAGGTTATAGAATATAGGGATAGCAAGTTGAGTGAAAGACACGAAATGGACACCACTCAGCTATCTAATGCACCCACAGATAGTCACAGTTTGTACAATGCAGAGGTTATTACTAACAATAATACTGCACTGGACTAGCTTATATATATAGCTATATAGTCAATAGATATAACACTACACAGTAAGTACTGGATGTATATCACAGGGTAATTGTACCATAGAACCCTGACCAGTGGCGTAAGTTCGTCCCAGTCGCCCGGAGGCATGATAAATGTTGGTGCCCCCCTACATATACACATACACACACATACCATATGTAGCTATCCGGCACTAAGGGTGAACAGTAGCAGCGTGCTCAGGTACCTTTCCCAGTAGTAATATAGATACACATACAAAGTGGACGCACACCAAGTCAGTTATTACAATAAAACAGACACCAGCATACCATTATAGTACACCTACAGTGCTCCCTCACCCGCCAGCAGGTCTCGATGGAGATGCTTTGGCGCAGTGGTGTGCCGATATAATTAGTGTTCACTGTAGGATTTTTTTTACGGCAGGGTGCTGATCACGGGGAGGGATGGGCAAACTTAGGTACATACTATAATGCTTGGTGCTCCCATACCTATGGGCCAAAACATGGACAGTGCGCGCCGAAGGCGCGCTCCAAAAATCTAGCGGCGTTGTTTCATAATAGGGGCCAAACACTTTATTACAACACGGTGGTGCACCTAATACACATTGCACCAGATAGAACCTCCTACACACTGCGACAGATAGAGCACGTTATACACATTGCACCAGGTAGAGAGCACTGAGGCACACTGCACCAGGTAGAGAGCACTGAGGCACACTGCACCAGGTAGAGAGCACTGAGGCACACTGCACCAGGTAGAGAGCACTGAGGCACACTGCACCAGGTAGAGAGCACTGAGGCACACTGCACCAGGTAGAGAGCACTGAGACACACTGCACCAGGTAGAGAGCACTGAGACACACTGCACCAGGTAGAGAGCACTGAGGCACACTGCACCAGGTAGAGAGCACTGAGGCACACTGCACCAGGTAGAGAGCACTGAGGCACACTGCACCAGGTAGAGAGCACTGAGGCACACTGCACCAGGTAGAGAGCACTGAGACACACTGCACCAGGTAGAGAGCACTGAGGCACACTGCACCAGGTAGAGAGCACTGAGGCACACTGCACCAGGTAGAGAGCACTGAGGCACACTGCACCAGGTAGAGAGCACTGAGACACACTGCACCAGGTAGAGAGCACTGAGACACACTGCACCAGGTAGAGAGCACTGAGGCACACTGCACCAGGTAGAGAGCACTGAGACACACTGCACCAGGTAGAGAGCACTGAGGCACACTGCACCAGGTAGAGAGCACTGAGGCACACTGCACCAGGTAGAGAGCACTGAGACACACTGCACCAGGTAGAGAGCACTGAGGCACACTGCACCAGGTAGAGAGCACTGAGGCACACTGCACCAGGTAGAGAGCACTGAGACACACTGCACCAGGTAGAGAGCACTGAGGCACACTGCACCAGGTAGAGAGCACTGAGGCACACTGCACCAGGTAGAGAGCACTGAGATTGAAGTTTACAGCTGCAAAATACTTACAAGGTTAATTTAGCCCAGGGGGACTCTCATGTGCTTACCGGGTCCGGCGGCGCACGGCTGGGTCTGGCGGCGTGGCGGGGTACGGCAGGCAGAAAACGGCGGGTTGGTAGGGCGCACAAAAACGGGCAGGGTGGGATTCATCTGTCTAAAAAAAGGTGCAGACACCTAGCGTGAACACTAGATATATATATATAAAAAAAACACAAACGCCTCATTCACTTAAACACACACACACACACGTCTCTTTCACTTACACACACAAGTCTCTCTTACATACACATGCCTCCCACTTACACACACATACATGCCTCTCACTTACATACACATGTCTCTCACTTACACACACACATCACTCACACACATGCCTTTTACTTGAATGCACAACTTTCATTAAAAACACACACACACCTCACTTAAAAACAAGCACACACAAAACACAGTGCTTCCCCCCAAATACACCTCTCCCCTACCCCCCACACAGTGTCTACCTTTGGCTTTCATCATCAGGCTGACGGAGCAGAGAGCTTCCCTCGGCTGGCTAGAAGAGGAGCTGTGCTCTGGAGCTCCCCCTAGCTGCAGCCAGTGCCATCTCTCCCTACAGGAGGCAGCTTCCGTGTCAGTGACTGCTCCTCCGTCCACAATAGCAGCGCAGTTCTCAGGCTGCGGGAGACAGTGGAGGAGATGCGCCCCCTTGTGGTCAGGAGCCCGGCGGCAGCCGACTCCACTGCCTCCCACAGTTCCGCCCCTGACCCTGACTAAATGCACTCTGTCTTAACTAACACTGACTAAAAAAGGCAGGTAGAATACTTAAGTGTCATGTAAAGTCACAGCACTGACAACCAGGCGGCTTTACATAGGAGGATTTGCCCAAGCAGTCCCAGGAACAGTGAAGCTGAGAGATAATGGCGCCCAGACACTGAAAGGGAGTGAGGGAGAGACAGATATGCAGCTCCAGGGGGGGAACATTTGCGGGAAATGGCGCCCTGGGGCTGGGGGAGGGGCTTCAGGTCTAAGCCTTATCCCCCTGCTGGCAAAACCACCGGGTGCTGTGGGCTACTGAAAATGATTTAGAGAGAAAACCTGACCTGCACCCATGCCCTGGTGATCTAGTGGGATCGCCTGTACTGCCACAGTGTCCACCGCCAGCGCGTGCGGCCCGCCTCCCACTGACCGCGCCGGATCGCGATAAAGACAGAGTCCCGCAAGCGGGACCTACTTACCACCTCTCGAAGCGCGGCCACGCGATTACGGAGAGCTTCCGTCGTGTGTGCCTGACGTGAAGAAAACCGGAGCCTCCTGCTGTAGTTACCCGGCAGCCAGGGCTCGAGTGTACAGCGCCGCTGGGGAGAGATGGAGCTGCAGCAGTGAATGTCCTCTGACATTTACCACCGCTGCTGCCCTTGAAGTCTTCACTTTTTTCTTCAAAAAAAGCTCTTCTTAGAGCTGCATGGAGCAGCCCCTCTGTTATGTGCCTGCTTACTGCAGCACCAACTACAAAACTGAGCTCCTGTGCAGGGAGGCGGGGTTATAGAGGAGGCGGCGCTGTGCATTCTGGGAACAGTCAAAGCTTTGAGCCTGTTGGTGCCTCGGATCAAGATCCTACTCTACACCCCTATGTCTATTCCTTGTGGAGCCCAGTGTACCCCGCAGCAGAAATAACAAAAATTATCAGCTGTCCTCCTCCCTGTCCCTCAGTGGCGGGGGTTGTTTATAGTGGAGTTCAGTGAATACTGAGCAGCGGGCAGTCAGGCAGGTGTGGATGTGGGTGGGCAAGGAAAGCTGTGTATGCAGGCAGGAACTGGTAGATGTGTATGCAGGCGGGTGGGCTGGCTGGGTGGTGAGACGCGGCGGCTGTGACCTATGATATCACATCGTTTTCAAGGTATAGGTCATGGCCAGAGCACGACTGATCCTCTAAGAAGAGCCCTGCCAACAGTTCACTCTGAAGGTGCAGGAAGCTGCTCTGGCTCCGCGGCACACCTTGCAACTGGTCGCGGCACACTAGTTGAAAAAGCCTGTCCTAGGGGGTGACGTGAAAAAATGCTGATTCTCTAGGGTTCCGTGATTCAAGAAATTTTGGGAACAACTGCTGTAGCCCCTGTACGTATCCAGTACAGAGTTCTTGCAGCCGAGACAGAGGATCTTGCAGCGAGCCGGCATCCTACCTGTTGGGATGCCAACTACATCCCCCTGCATCTGGGACAGTGCATCTTGCAGCTGGGACAGAGGATCTTGCAGCTGGGACAGAGGATCTTGCAGTTGGGAAAGGGGCTTTTGCATCTGGGACAGTGGATCTTACAGCTGGGATAGAGTTCTTGCAGCTGAGACAGGGGGGCTTTTGCATCTGGGACAGTGGATCTTGCAGCGTGTCGGCATCCTACCTGTCGAGATGCCAACTACATCCCCTTGCATCTGTGACAGAGTTCTTGCAGCTGGGACAGAGGATCTTGGAGCTGGGACAGAATTCCTGCAGCTGGGACAGAGGATCTTGCAGCTGGGACAGAGGATCTTGCAGCTGGGACATGGGCTCTTGCAGCTGGGACAGGGGCTCTTGCAGCTGGGACAGAGGATCTTGCAGCTGGGACAGAGGATCTTGCAGCTGGGACAGAGTTCTTGGAGCTGGGACAGAGGATCTTGGAGCTGGGACAGAGGATCTTGGAGCTGGGACAGAATTCCTGCAGCTGGGACAGAGGATCTTGCAACTGGGACAGAGGATCTTGCAGCTGGGACAGAGGATCTTGCAACTGGGACAGAGGATCTTGCAGCTGGGACAGAGGATCTTGCAGCTGGGACAGAGGATCTTGCAGCTGGGATAGAGTTCTTGCAGCTGAGACAGGGGGGCTTTTGCACCTGGGACAGTGGATCTTGCAGCGTGTCGGCATCCTACCTGTCGAGATGACAACTAAATCCCCTTGCATCTGTGACAGAGTTCTTGCAGCTGGGACAGAGGCTCTTGGAGCTGGGACAGAATTCCTGCAGCTGGGACAGAGGATCTTGCAGCTGGGACAGAGGATCTTGCAGCTGGGACAGGGGCTCTTGCAGCTGGGACAGGGGCTCTTGCAGCTGGGACAGAGGATCTTGCAGCTGGGACAGAGGATCTTGCAGCTGGGACAGAGTTCTTGGAGCTGGGACAGAGGATCTTGGAGCTGGGACAGAGGATCTTGGAGCTGGGACAGAATTCCTGCAGCTGGGACAGAGGATCTTGCAACTGGGACAGAGGATCTTGCAGCTGGGACAGAGGATCTTGCAACTGGGACAGAGGATCTTGCAGCTGGGACAGAGGATCTTGCAGCTGGGACAGAGGATCTTGCAGCTGGGATAGAGTTCTTGCAGCTGAGACAGGGGGGCTTTTGCACCTGGGACAGTGGATCTTGCAGCGTGTCGGCATCCTACCTGTCGAGATGCCAACTAAATCCCCTTGCATCTGTGACAGAGTTCTTGCAGCTGGGACAGAGGCTCTTGGAGCTGGGACAGAATTCCTGCAGCTGGGACAGAGGATCTTGCAGCTGGGACAGAGGATCTTGCAGCTGGGACAGGGGCTCTTGCAGCTGGGACAGGGGCTCTTGGAGCTGGGACAGAGGATCTTGGAGCTGGGACAGAATTCCTGCAGCTGGGACAGAGGATCTTGCAGCTGGGACAGAGGATCTTGCAGCTGGGACAGGGGCTCTTGCAGCTGGGACAGGGGCTCTTGCAGCTGGGACAGGGGCTCTTGCAGCTGGGACAGAGGATCTTGGAGCTGGGACAGAATTCCTGCAGCTGGGACAGAGGATCTTGCAACTGGGACAGAGGATCTTGCAGCTGGGACAGAGGATCTTGCAGCTGGGACAGGGGCTCTTGCAGCTGGGACAGAGGATCTTGCAGCTGGGACAGAGTTCTTGCAACTGGGACAGAGGATCTTGCAACTGGGACAGAGGATCTTGCAGCTGGGACAGAGGATCTTGCAGCTGGGACAGAGGATCTTGCAGCTGGTACAGGGGCTCTTGCAGCTGGGACAGAGTTCTTGCAGCTGGGACAGAGGATCTTGCAGCTGGGACAGAGTTCTTGCAGCTGGGACAGAGGATCTTGCAGCTGGGACAGAGGATCTTGCAGCTGGGACAGAGGATCTTGCAGCTGGGACAGAGGATCTTGCTGCTGGGACAGAGGATCTTGCAGCTGGTACAGGGGCTCTTGCAGCTGGGACAGAGTTCTTGCAGCTGGTACAGAGGATCTTGCAGCTGGGACAGAGGATCTTGCAGCTGGGACAGAGGATCTTGCAGCTGGGACAGAGTTCTTGCAGCTGGCCAAAGGTTCTTGCAGCCGGAACAGAGGCTCTTGCAGCTGGAACAGAGGATGTGCGGATATTGGGCCTAATTCAGACCTGATCGCTCGCTAGCATTTTTTTGCAGCGCTGTGGTCAGGTCAGAACTGCGCATGCGTATGTACCTCAATGTGCAGGTGCGTCGCACAGGTACAAAGCGGATCGTTGCTGTGCGATGGCTTTTACGAAGAATCAATTCGCACAGCCGATCGCAAGGAGATTGACAGGAAGAGGGCGTTTGTGGGTGTCAACTGACCGTTTTCTGGGAGTGGTTGGAAAAACACAGGCGTGTCTAGGCGTTTGCAGGGCGGGTGTCTGACGTCAAGTCCGGTCCCGAGCAGGCTGAAGTGATCGCAGCGGCTGAGTAAGTCCTGGGCAACTCAGAAACTGCACAAAGTTTTTTGTAGCGCTCGGCTGCACATGCGATCGCACACTTGCACAGCTAAAATACTCTCCCCTATGGGCGGCGACTATCTGTTTGCAGCAGTGCAAAAAACCCCTAGCGAGTGATCAGGTCTGAAATAGACCCATTGTTCTATCTAGATAAATTAGAGCTCAGTTCGCAATAAAGAGAAAAATGCAGGGAGGTAAAAATAGCAGGCGATGGAGGCAGCCTCTGCTCCTAACCCAAGCTGGACTAATAGTATGAATATGTGACCACTATTATTCCTAGCTGCTGTACAGAGCCTCCCGGTGTGTGGGGTGTGCGCCTGCAAATGTTAGATAATTGCCTAGTGCTAAATATTTATCTAGGCGCTTGTTAGCATTTGGTGTCTCAATGGGAAGTTCTTAACCTCTGGAACACATTAATGTTCATTCATAGATAATTCCAGTATTATTTATATACATTTACTTATATATCATCTGGTTAATAGGATGTCTGATGTTCCTCGCGCGAAACGTTACAGTCGCACTCAGCGTAATATGAGGCTCAAGGACGACCAGCATTGCTATAATAATCAGTGGCGTAAGTTTGTCCCAGTTGCCCGGAGACAAGATAAATATTGGTGCCCCCTCCCTATATTTATATATATATATATATATATATATATATATATATATATACACACAATTCATTGTCTTTTATTTTGAATCACACATTTCTTAGCAGTCTTGCCCAGAATTAGAAGCCTGACCTGTTACACTGACAGCAGACACTTTACTAATAGAGCTATTTGCTCCTGCATAGGAAGCATGAGAATTCTTACTGTACGAAGTTACGTGTAATTGTCAGAGAAGTATCTTCATATAGTTTAAATTCTCATATTTCCTATACAGGAGCAAACTGCTTCATCAGTAAGGTGTCTGCTTCCAGTGTAATAGGTTGTGGGTTCTAATCCTGGATATGACACTTGTAAAATGTGTATCTACAATAAAGAGGGTGTGACTTGTAAGGTGCAGGGACCAGTGAGGAAGACGGCCACTGAAGAGATAGCGACAGTTATTAATTAACTTAATTGAATGGTGTCACGGAATGGGAGGAGAGGTGCCCCCTTCAGAGCAGGATCCCGGCAGCAGATGCCTCCGTTGCCTCCCAGAGTTACGCCTCTGATAATAATCATAGGTGTAGAACTTCCCTTTTATGTTGTAATATTTAATTCTAAGAGCCAAAATATTTACTGATAGGTTACTGTTACTGTTTATGTGGTTGGGAATTTAGACTGTAAGCTCCCGCGAATACATGTTTAAACTTCAGGACATATTATCTGTGTGATCTGTGATTTCTGATGTCATCGATTATAATTGTTGAGTCCTGATGTCATCACATCTCTTCTTATTAGGAAAATGTGTGCATGAAGGTACAATCCATGGACTACCGTGTATTATACTAGATAATGCCACCGGCTACCGTGTAATATATATTAGATAATAGTGACGCGGACTCCTGTCACCTGTATATTGGCACCAGTGGCTTTGGGCTTTTCCACGGAGGACTCTTTATTGACTTCTAATATCCATATAATGTACAGGAGGGAGAGCAATATCCCATTATATATTATATCTCCCTGACTAGCAGTTACACAGGGCTTCTGAGAACTAGACAATCATGTTGAATTACCTGAGCAGGGGGGGGGGGAGGGGCTGGGGGGGGGCTGAGTGTACAGGTTACTGGAGCTCGAACCTACCAACGTAGTGAGGCCACACCCCCATCAGTGGTGCGCCATGGTGCTCTCACGTCACAATGTGGCCTGACCACACCCCCCACACAGCATGGCCACGTGTCCTTCATAGCAGGACTCAGTGCTTCTCATGGCAGCCCCACTTATACCTGTGATACAAGTACACGCTGATGTAATAGGGGGATATTTATCATAGCCTGGAGAGCAAAAAAGTCGAGAGAGATAAAGTAACAACCAGTCAGATGAGTGGTTGGTCCTTTGGGGTCTATGTACTAAGCCTTGGTGGGAGATAAAGTGGACAGAGATAAAGTACCAGCCAATCAGCTCCTAACTGTCATTTTACAGGCTGTGTGTTTGAAAAATGACAGTATGACGCTGATTAGCTGGTACTTTATCTCTCTCCACTTTAACTCTCACCACGGCTTAGTAAATAGACCTCTTTATCTCTGTTTACTTATCATTCTCCAAGGCTTAGTACATCTGCCTCATAGTACCAGCCAGTCAGCTCCTGTCATTTTTTAAAACACAACCTGTAACATGACAGTTAGGAGCTGATTGGTTGGTAGCTTATCTCTCTCCACGCTTTGATACATCTCCCCCATAAACTGCAATTGCCACTGACAATGGGAAAGGAGGACACATTACACGGAGGTACACTAAACCTTGAAAAGTGATAAAGTGGAGAGAGATAAATCATCAGCCAATCAGCTCCTAACTGCCATGTTGCAGTCTGTGTTTGAAAAATGACAGTAGCTGGTTGGTACTTTATCTCTCTCCGCTGTATCATATTTTAAGGCTTAGTACATCCCGCCCATTGTCAGTTTTATGGTTCACGTAACGGGGGTAAATATTATTCCTGGCTTTTCCTTTTATCAACGACACAAAGCAGCACTGAGAATTTCCCCTGAGTAACGTCCCCTGTGTGACACTTCTCTCATATCTACTAACAATACTGATGTAAATGCTTTAAGAAATATTTTCTGGATAAAAAGATTACACTTTTGTTTTATTTTCAAACACAATCTCCTCCAGACTGACAGGAATAAAGGACACGTCCCCAGGTTAGTAGATAAAGGAAGGATCTGATTACTTGTGGAATAAACAGCTCCGGGGGCCCTGAACGGGAGCCAGCGACATATGGCTCAGAGTTATTGACAGGAATGATGTCTATTAATTGCTCCCATGATGCATCGTCTCACGTCCCTGTGCATCACTATGAATCTACAGGAAGGAGCAGTAAGACATTCTTGCTCCCACAGGCAATACCTCAGTAGTGGCCCCCACAAGTACCGGATACAGGGGGTAACTCACACTGATTCATTTCATTCATTTTAAAGTAATGAAATATTTAAAATAATAAAAATAATAAAAAGATTTAATTTTACGGCGTGTTTCACTGGGCTCACAGCACCAAAACGGGCTCACAGCACCTTACCGGGCTCACAGCGCCTCACTGGGCTCACAACACCTTACCGGGCTCACAGCACCTTACCGGGCTCACAGCACCTCACTGGGCTCACAGCACCTTACCGGGCTCACAGCACCTTACCGGGCTCACAGCGCCTCACTGGGCTCACAGCACCTTACCGGGCTCACAGCACCTCACTGGGCTCACAGCACCTTACCGGACTCACAGCACCTCACTAAGCTCACAACACCTTACCGGGCTCACAGCACCTTACCGGGCTCACAGCACCTCACTGGGCTCACAGCACCTTACCGGGCTCACAGCACCTTACCGGGCTCACAGCACCTCACTGGGCTCACAGCACCTTACCGGGCTCACAGCACCTTACCGGGCTCACAGCACCTCACTGGGCTCACAGCACCTTACCGGGCTCACAGCGCCTCACTGGGCTCACAGCGCCTCATTGGGCTCACAGCACCTTACCGGGCTCACAGCACCTCACTGGGCTCACAGCACCTTACCGGGCTCACAGCACCTCACTGGGCTCACAGCACCTTACCGGGATCACAGCGCCTCACTGGGCTCACAGCACCTTACCGGACTCACAGCACCTCACTGGACTCACAACACCTTACCGGACTCACAGCACCTTACCGGGCTCACAGCACCTCACTGGGCTCACAGCACCTTACCGGACTCACAGCGCCTCACTGGGCTCACAACACCTTACCGGACTCACAGCACCTCACTGGGCTCACAACACCTTACCGGACTCACAGCACCTCACTGGGCTCACAACACCTTACCGGGCTCACAGCACCTTACCGGGCTCACAGCACCTCACTGGGCTCACAGCACCTCACTGGGCTCACAGCACCTTACCGGACTCACAGCGCCTCACTGGGCTCACAGCACCTTACCGGACTCACAGCACCTCACTGGGCTCACAACACCTTACCGGACTCACAGCACCTCACTGGGCTCACAACACCTTACCGGGCTCACAGCACCTTACCGGGCTCACAGCACCTCACTGGGCTCACAGCACCTTACCGGGCTCACAGCGCCTCACTGGGCTCACAGCGCCTCATTGGGCTCACAGCACCTTACCAGGCTCACAGCACCTCACTGGGCTCACAGCACCTTACCGGGCTCACAGCGCCTCACTGGGCTCACAGCGCTTTATTGGGCTCACAGCACCTTACCGGGCTCACAGCACCTCACTGAGCTCACAGCACCATACCGGGCTCACAGCACCTTACTGGGCTCACGGAATGATATAGAGTTGGGGTTAGGCAACATATTGAGAGGAATGCCTGATACTGATGTGACATCAGAGATACTAGTCACATGACAGAAATGTAGCGCTGCATGTCGCTTCTTATAGCCACGCCCTAGTCACATAACAGAAATGTAGCGCTGCGTGTCACATCTTATAGCCACGCCCTAGTCACATGACAGAAATGTAGCGCGGCGTGTCACATCTTATAGCCACGCCCTAGTCACATGACAGAAATGTAGCGCTGCGTGTCACATCTTATAGCCACGCCCTAGTCACATAACAGAAATGTAGCGCTGCGTGTCACATCTTATAGCCACGCCCTAGTCACATGACAGAAATGTAGCGCTGCGTGTCACATCTTATAGCCACGCCCTAGTCACATGACAGAAATGTAGCGCTGCGTGTCACATCTTATAGCCACGCCCTAGTCACATAACAGAAATGTAGCGCTGCGTGTCACATCTTATAGCCACGCCTCTAATCACATGACATAAATGTAGCTCTGCATGTCGCTTCTTATAGCTACGCCCTAGTCACATGACATAAATGTAACTCTGCATGTCGCATCTTAAAGCCACGCCCTAGTCACATGACATAAATGTAACTATGTCACTTTACATGTCACATCTTATAGCCTAGCCACGCCCTAGTCACATGACATAAATGTAACTCTGCATGTCGCATCTTATAGCCACGCCTCTAATCACATAACATAAATGTAGCGCTGCATGTCATATCTTATAGCCACGTCCTAGTCACATGATGTAAATGTAGCGCTGCATGTCACATCTTATAGCCACATGTCAGAGTCCTATCCCTCTCTCCATATAGAATCACTTTTATCCAAGACTTTTACAAATAATTTCTAAATGGAAAACAGGTTTTACTGAAATTAATTTATGTGTATTTATTACTAATGCAAAGTAATCCCTATAATAAACTACACATTAGTTGCTATCTTCCTCATTAGCATGCAGGATACTGAATCAAGGGGAATTATAGTATAATAACGTAAAGGGGGTGATACAAACAAAGGGATGGCCGGAATGGCTGCCAGTAATTTCACAACTTTTTCATGACACATGTATAGATTTGCAGAAAAACTTGAGATGTTGCAGGAACGATAAATGGCGGATATGTGCGCAGCTGTGCATCGTGGTGATGCTTGGCGTCACATCCCACCAAATTCAATTGCCCCCATAATGATAAACAGGGACGTAGCCACAACTTTGTGGGCCCCACAGCAACATTTTAAAAGGGCCCCTTTCCCAATGCTTCTAAAGATACACCTCTCCGCAGCAGTTGTTTATTTTATGTCCCATAATAGTGCCATAGCTAATTTTATGTACCATAGTAGTGCCCTAGTCACATTATGTCACATTACAGTGCCGTCAGTTCATATTATGACATACTGTGTACTCGGTTCATATTATGCCACACTATAGTGCCCCCAGTTCATATTATGCCACACTATAGTGCCCCCAGCTCATATTATGCCGCACTATATTGCTCCCAGTTCATATTATGCCGCACTATAGTGCCCCCAGTTCATATTATGCCGCACTACAGTGCCCCCAGTTCATATTATGCCACACTACAGTGCCCCCAGTTCATATTATGCCACACTACAGTGCCCCCAGTTCATATTATGCCACACTATTGTGCCCCCAGCTCATATGCCGCACTATAGTGCTCCCAGTTCATATTATGCCACACTACAGTGCCCCCCGTTCATATTATGCTACACTATAGTGCCCCCAGCTCATATTATGCCACACTACAGTGCCTCCAGTTCATATTATGCCACACTATAGTGCCCCCAGCTCATATTATGCCACACTATAGTGCCCCCAGCTCATATTATGCCACACTATAGTGCCCCCAGCTCATATTATGCTGCACTATAGTGCTCCCAGTTCATATTATGCCGCACTATAGTGCCCCCAGTTCATATTATGCCGCACTATAGTGCCCCCAGTTCATATTATGCCGCACTATAGTGCCCCCAGTTCATATTATGCCACACTACAGTGCCCCCAGTTCATATTATGCCACACTCTAGTGCCCCCAGCTCATATTATGCCACACTATAGTGCCCCCAGCTCATGTTATGCTGCACTATAGTGCTCCCAGTTCATATTATGCCGCACTATAGTGCCCCCAGTTCATATTATGCCGCACTATTGTGCCCCCAGTTCATATTATGCCACACTACAGTGCCCCAGTTCATATTATGCCACACTCTAGTGCCCCCAGCTCATATTATGCCACACTATAGTGCCCCCAGCTCATATTATGCTGCACTATAGTGCTCCCAGTTCATATTATGCCACACTCTAGTGCCCCAGCTCATATTATGCCACACTATAGTGCCCCCAGCTCATATTATGCCGCAATATAGTGCCCCCAGTTCATATTATGCCGCACTATAGTGCCCCCAGCTCATATTATGCCGCACTATAGTGCCCCCAGCTCATATTATGCCGCACTATAGTGCCCCCAGTTCATATTATGCCACATTATAGTGCCCCCAGTTCATATTATGCCGCACTATAGTGCCCCCAGTTCATATTATGCCACACTACAGTGCCCCCAGTTCATATTATGCCGCACTATAGTGCCCCCAGCTCATATTATGCCACACTACAGTGCCCCCAGTTCATATTATGTCACACTCTAGTGCCCCCAGTTCATATTATGCCGCACTATAGTGCCCCCAGCTCATATTATGCCACACTATAGTGCCCCCAGCTCATATTATGCTGCACTATAGTGCCCCCAGTTCATATTATGCCGCACTATAGTGCCCCCAGTTCATATTATGCCGCACTATAGTGCCCCCAGTTCATATTATGCCACACTACAGTGCCGCCAGTTCATATTATGCCGCACTATAGTGCCCCCAGCTCATATTATGCCACACTATAGTGCCCCCAGCTCATATTATGCCGCACTATAGTGCTCCCAGTTCATATTATGCCGCACTATAGTGCCCCCAGTTCATATTATGCCGCACTATAGTGCCCCCAGTTCATATTATGCCACACTACAGTGCCCCCAGTTCATATTATGCCACACTCTAGTGCCCCCAGCTCATATTATGCCACACTATAGTGCCCCCAGCTCATATTATGCCACACTATAGTGCCCCCAGTTCATATTATGCCGCACTATAGTGCCCCCAGTTCATATTATGCCACACTACAGTGCCCCCAGTTCATATTATGCCGCACTATAGTGCTCCCAGTTCATATTATGTCGCACTATAGTGCCCCCAGTTCATATTATGCCGCACTATAGTGCCCTCAGTTCATATTATGCCACACTACAGTGCCCCCAGTTCATATTATGCCACACTCTAGTGCCCCCAGCTCATATTATGCCACACTATAGTGCCCCCAGCTCATATTATGCCGCACTATAGTGCTCCCAGTTCATATTATGCCGCACTATAGTGCCCCCATTTCATATTATGCCGCACTATTGTGCCCCCAGTTCATATTATGCCACACTACAGTTCCCCCAGTTCATATTATGCCACACTCTAGTGCCCCCAGCTCATATTATGCCACACTATAGTGCCCCCAGCTCATATTATGCTGCATTATAGTGCTCCCAGCTCATATTATGCCACACTCTAGTGCCCCAGCTCATATTATGCCACACTATAGTGCCCCCAGCTCATATTATGCCGCACTATAGTGCCCCCAGCTCATATTATGCCACATTATAGTGCCCCCAGTTCATATTATGCCACATTATAGTGCCCCCAGTTCATATTATGCTGCACTATAGTGCCCCCAGTTCATATTATGCCACACTACAGTGCCCCCAGTTCATATTATGCCGCACTATAGTGCCCCCAGCTCATATTATGCCACACTACAGTGCCCCCAGTTCATATTATGTCACACTCTAGTGCCCCCAGTTCATATTATGCCGCACTATAGTGCCCCCAGCTCATATTATGCCACACTATAGTGCCCCCAGCTCATATTATGCTGCACTATAGTGCTCCCAGTTCATATTATGCCGCACTATAGTGCCCCCAGTTCATATTATGCCACACTAGTGCCCCCAGTTCATATTATGCCACACTACAGTGCCCCCAGTTCATATTATGCCGCACTATAGTGCCCCCAGCTCATATTATGCCACACTATAGTGCCCCCAGTTCATATTATGTCACACTCTAGTGCCCCCAGTTCATATTATGCCGCACTATAGTGCCCCCAGCTTATATTATGCCACACTATAGTGCCCCCAGCTCATATTATGCTGCACTATAGTGCCCCCAGCTCATATTATGCCGCACTATAGTGCCCCCAGTTCATATTATGCCGCACTATAGTGCCCCCAGCTCATATTATGCCGCACTATAGTGCTCCCAGTTCATATTATGCCGCACTATAGTGCTCCCAGTTCATATTATGCCACACTATAGTGCCCCCAGTTCATATTATGCCGCACTATAGTGCCCCCAGTTCATATTATGCCACACTTTAGTGCCCCCAGCTCATATTATGAAATACTATAGTGCCCCCAGTTCATATTATGCCACACTATAGTGCCCCCAGTTCATATTATGAAATACCATAGTGCCCCCAGTTCATATTATGCCACACTATAGTGCCCCCAGCTCATATTATGCCACACTATAGTGCCCCCAGCTCATATTATGCCGCACTATAGTGCCCCCAGTTCATATTATGCCGCACTATAGTGCCCCCAGCTCATATTATGCCACACTATAGTGCCCCCAGCTCATATTATGCTGCACTATAGTGCTCCCAGTTCATATTATGCCGCACTACAGTGCCCCCAGTTCATATTATGCCGCACTATAGTGCCCCCAGTGTTATGATTCCTGTACTCCAGACCGGAGGAGATCTTATGGCAGGGATCTGAGTACAGGAAAATAAGCTGGTTGTGGGAGCTGGATAGCCTAGTAACCCCTGGCGCCCTAACTCCGTTGTCTCGCCCGTGTTATCAGAAATCCCCTGCGAGACTATGGTTGCTTGAGCCCATGGCAGCCGCGTTCGAAGGGCGGATTATGTCTGCCCAACCCCGATGCCCCCGCAGGTCTTAATGGGAGACAAGGGGAAGTCCGAGACAGGGTGATAACAAGGGGCCCTCTGACTAAGCAACCAGGCCAGGGGTTACAAGCTAACTTAACTAAATCAAAAGGTATGTGCGGACTAGCCGCCAGGAAAAAGGACAACCAAGGATCCACTGATCCGACACTCCTATCCGGCACCGCCGGACACCAGAGTGGATCTGTGGAAGCGGAATCCTCCGCAAAGCTCCAGAACACAATTAAACAAAATAATAAACAGAAGCGGACAAGCCGCAACACACGGCTGCGCCGCGACTCACGAACACCACCAGATGTTAAAGGTGCTCGGTCAGACTCCAGGAACAGATGGTAACTTCCGAGTACAGGATCTCTGAGGACAGGAACAACCGAAAAGACCGGGACTGGGAACTCTCTGCAGCAGACACAGGCAAACAGGAAGCTATCACCGGCGTCTGTAAGAAGTCCTGAGGGTGCCTTTATTCAGGCACCCTCCAATCAGGATCCAGACAGGACAATAAAATAGAAATGCCGTGCAGCTTGCATGCTGCACGGCCAGCACATAATCAGGGTAATGAGAATAGACCCAGCAACGGGGAACGCGGCTGAACGTGGCGTCCCCGTTGCTAAGGTCAGAGCGGCTCCGTGCGCCCGGCGTCTTAGCGTTGCCAGGGAGCCGGCGGCTGAACGCGCACGGCGTCCCTGGTTGCTAGGCGCCGGGCCGCACGGCCGAGCGGACCCCGGCGCCTAACAGTACCCCCCCCTTGAGGAGGGGTCAAGGAACCCCTAAAGCCAGGTTTCCGAGGAAATTCACGAAAAAATGCCCTTTTGAGCTTTGGGGCATGAAGGTCTTCATCCAGGACCCACGACCTTTCCTCTGGCCCATAACCTCTCCAATGCACCAAAAAATAAAGCCGACCCCGGGACAACTTGGAATCGAGAACCTTCTCAACCAAGAACTCTTGCTGACCCTGTACATTAACTGGTGATCTCCCCTGAGATTTTTTACGAGGAAATCTGCTGGACGAAACATATGGTTTAAGCAATGAGCAATGGAAGGTATTTCCGATCCGTAAAGTTTTTGGTAAACGTAACCGGAAAGCAACTGGATTGACTTTTTTGATAATGAGAAATGGTCCAATATATCTAGGACCCAATCTGGCTGAGGTTTGTCGAAGTTTGATGTTGCGAGTCGACAACCACACCCTGTCTCCTACTTTAAAAGTGCACGGCCGCCGGAGCCTGTCAGAAAATTTTTTTTCCCGGAAAGCTGCTTTTCTGAGAGCCAGGTGCACTTTTTTCCAAATAAGTTTAAGATGAGAGGTCAGGGCCAGAGAGGAGACAGAGGAATGTTGAAAAAATGAATTAGCTCTGGGGTGGAAACCAAAAACTGCAAAAAATGGAGACACATTGGTGGAGGAATGACAGGCATTATTATAAGCAAACTCCGCCAATGGAAGAAACTCAGACCAGTCATTTTGGAGTTTGGCCGAGTACAAACGCAAATATTGTTTTAGAGATTGGTTAACTCGCTCAGTCTGTCCATTGGATTGTGGATGATAGCCGGAGGTTAATGATAATTTCATCTTTAATGAAGCACAAAAAGACTTCCAAAATTGCGCAATGAATTGTGGACCCCTGTCAGAAACAATATCAGTGGGTAACCCATGGAGTCTGAAAACATGACGGAGGAACAAGACTGCCAATCCCTGGGCAGATGGCAATCGGGGAAGAGCAATAAAATGGGCCATCTTGCTAAAACGGTCCACTACCACCCATATGACTCGGCATCCGGCTGACAGAGGGAGATCCACCACAAAATCCATGGAGATATGCGACCATGGCCTAAGAGGAACTTTCAAGGGCATAAGTTGACCAATAGGCAAAGAACGGGGAACTTTATGCTGTGCACAGACCTGACACGAAAAAACAAACTCTTTAATGTCTTTGGAAAGACCAGGCCACCATACTGAGCGGGATACTAATTCCAAAGTCTTAGCGATTCCCGGATGCCCTGCAACTTTGCTATCATGAAATTCCGCCAAAACAGTTGCTCTCAAAAACTCAGGAACAAAAAGACGACTAGCAGGAGTATTTCCCGGAGCTTGATGTTGAAGCAGCTTTAATTGGGAAAATACATCCTGTGTGAGACCTGCCTGAATGACTGAAGGCGGAAGTATGGGAGTAACAGGACTGTTGTCTTGAACCGGAAGGAAACTGCGTGACAGGGCATCTGCCTTGGTATTCTTGGAACCTGGTCTGAAGGTGATAATGAATTTGAAACGAGTAAAAAATAAAGCCCAACGAGCCTGTCGGGCATTCAGTCGTTTAGCCGATTCAATGTATTGAAGATTTTTGTGATCAGTCAAAACTGAAATGGTGTGGGTAGCTCCTTCAAGCCAATGTCTCCACTCCTCGAAAGCCCATTTAATAGCCAGCAATTCCCGGTTACCAACATCGTAGTTGGATTCTGCAGATGAGAATTTCCTGGACATAAAGGCACAAGGATGTAACTCAAGGGAATCTGGATCCTTCTGAGAAAGGATAGCCCCTACTCCAACCTCCGAGGCATCCACCTCAATAATGAAAGGTAATTCTGGGTTGGGATGTCTAAGGACAGGGGCTGAGACAAAGGCTTGTTTTAAGGCCTGAAAAGATAACTCCGCTTCACATGACCAATTGGTAGGATCTGCTCCCTTCTTAGTAAGTGCCACAATGGGAGCAACTAGGTCAGAGAAAGAGTGAATAAATCTTCTATAGTAGTTTGCAAACCCTAAAAAGCGCTGAATTGCTTTTAAATTGGTGGGTTGCGCCCAACTAAGGATGGCTTGGAGCTTTTTTGGTTCCATTCGGAATCCCCGAGGGGAAATAATGTACCCTAAAAAGGATACTTCCGTGACATGAAATTCACACTTCTCCAGCTTGGCATATAAGTGATTTTCACGTAATCTCTTTAGCACCTGACGCACCTGGGTAACATGTTGTTCCACGGAGTCAGAATATATCAAAATATCGTCTAAATAGACCACGACGAATCTTCCCAGAAACTCACGGAGCACATCATTAATGAGATCCTGGAAAACTGCCGGAGCGTTAGATAGGCCGAATGGCATGACCAGATACTCATAGTGGCCCGACTGAGTACTAAATGCCGTTTTCCACTCATCCCCTGACCTGATTCTGATGAGGTTATATGCTCCTCTAAGATCAATCTTAGAAAAAATAACAGCCGAACGTAGCTGATCAAAGAGGACAGAGATCAGCGGCAGAGGGTAAGTATTCTTTACTGAGATTTTATTCAAAGCTCTAAAGTCAATGCAGGGTCTGAGTGAACCATCCTTCTTCTCTACGAAGAAGAAACCTGCACTTAAAGGGGATTTAGATGGCCTGATAAACCCTTTCCCAAGGCTTTCTTTCACATACTCATTCATGGCCACAGTTTCAGGACCAGACAATGCATATAACCTTCCTTTAGGCAACGTGGCACCAGGAATTAACTCAATGGCACAATCATAAGGCCTATGGGGAGGCAAAATATCCGCATTGCCCTTGGAAAACACATCAACAAAATCCTGGTATTCCCCAGGAATATGTGCGGAACTGGCGGCAGCTACTCGGATAGGAAGCGTAATACATTCTTTATCACAGATGGTACCCCATTGTAGGATCTCCCCAGACTGCCAATCAATGACGGGATTATGAAAGGCCAGCCAAGGATGACCCAGAACCACAGGAACTGCTGGACAATGGGTAAGGAAAAACTCAATTTTTTCAGAATGCAGAGCTCCCACCGAGAGCAAAACAGGAGGTGTACATAGAGAAATAACCCCATTGGATAAAGGACTCCCATCTAAACCATGCATGGTGATACACCTACCTAAGGTTAGCTGAGGAATACCTAAGGCCTTGGCCCATGTTAAATCCATAAAGTTTCCTGCAGCTCCACTGTCCACAAAAGCAGAGACCGAGGAACAGAGGCTGCCATAGGAAACTTTAGCAGGAACCAACAGTGAATTATTTGAGGAGATGAGCTGCAGACCAAAGTGAACCCCCTCACAATTCACTTGGTCAGGAAGTTTCCCAACTTGTTTGGACAACTACGGGCAAAATGTCCCTTACCTCCGCAGTATAAACACAGACCATAATTTTGCCTCCTGGTTCTTTCTTCCGGAGACAATTTGGAGAGACCAATCTGCATAGGCTCCTCTATGTCTACAGGAATGGAAGGAACCCAGGGAGAGGACCCGACAGATGCCCCTTTTTCAGCCCTCCGCTCTCTGAGCCGACGATCTATTTTAATAGATAGCTCCATGAGGTTATCGAGGGTCTCAGGAGCGGGATACTGGAGGAGACTGTCTTTTATAGATTCCGATAAGCCGAGGCGAAACTGACTGCGCAGGGCTGGGTCATTCCAGCCACAGTCGTTCGACCAACGGCGAAACTCCGTACAATAATTCTCTGCGGGATTCCTACCCTGTCTAAGAGCACGCAACTGACTTTCTGCGGACGCCTCTCTATCAGGGTCGTCATACAATAGCCCTAAAGATTTTAAAAAGGCGTCTACAGACGATAAGGCCGGATCGTCTGTCTTTAAACCAAAAGCCCAGGTCTGAGGATCCCCCTGAAGTAGAGAAATAATAATCCCAACCCGCTGAGCCTCTGTACCTGAGGTAACTGGTCTTAAACGAAAATACAGTTTGCAAGATTCTTTAAAATTAAAAAACTGTTTTCTATCCCCAGAAAAACGGTCAGGCAGATGCATTTTTGGTTCAGGGATGACCCTCTGGGAAGTCCGTAACAGATCTTCCTGTGACCTCACCCGGAGGGACAGATCCTGAACCATCTGAGTAAGTTCCTGAATCTGACTAACAAGAAGCTGGCCAGGGTTTGGCCCAACACCGGTGGGATTCATAAGGCCGACAAAAATCTCCCAACTAAAAAGTGAAAAAATTTACTGTAAGTTAAATCTTTTCTTTTGTAGGCCGGTGATAATGTTATGATTCCTGTACTCCAGACCGGAGGAGATCTTATGGCAGGGATCTGAGTACAGGAAAATAAGCTGGTTGTGGGAGCTGGATAGCCTAGTAACCCCTGGCGCCCTAACTCCGTTGTCTCGCCCGTGTTATCAGAAATCCCCTGCGAGACTATGGTTGCTTGAGCCCATGGCAGCCGCGTTCGAAGGGCGGATTATGTCTGCCCAACCCCGATGCCCCCGCAGGTCTTAATGGGAGACAAGGGGAAGTCCGAGACAGGGTGATAACAAGGGGCCCTCTGACTAAGCAACCAGGCCAGGGGTTACAAGCTAACTTAACTAAATCAAAAGGTATGTGCGGACTAGCCGCCAGGAAAAAGGACAACCAAGGATCCACTGATCCGACACTCCTATCCGGCACCGCCGGACACCAGAGTGGATCTGTGGAAGCGGAATCCTCCGCAAAGCTCCAGAACACAATTAAACAAAATAATAAACAGAAGCGGACAAGCCGCAACACACGGCTGCGCCGCGACTCACGAACACCACCAGATGTTAAAGGTGCTCGGTCAGACTCCAGGAACAGATGGTAACTTCCGAGTACAGGATCTCTGAGGACAGGAACAACCGAAAAGACCGGGACTGGGAACTCTCTGCAGCAGACACAGGCAAACAGGAAGCTATCACCGGCGTCTGTAAGAAGTCCTGAGGGTGCCTTTATTCAGGCACCCTCCAATCAGGATCCAGACAGGACAATAAAATAGAAATGCCGTGCAGCTTGCATGCTGCACGGCCAGCACATAATCAGGGTAATGAGAATAGACCCAGCAACGGGGAACGCGGCTGAACGTGGCGTCCCCGTTGCTAAGGTCAGAGCGGCTCCGTGCGCCCGGCGTCTTAGCGTTGCCAGGGAGCCGGCGGCTGAACGCGCACGGCGTCCCTGGTTGCTAGGCGCCGGGCCGCGCGGCCGAGCGGACCCCGGCGCCTAACACCCAGCTCATATTATGCCACACTATAGTGCCCCCAGCTCATATTATGCCGCACTATAGTGCCCCCAGTTCATATTATGCCGCACTATAGTGCCCCCAGTTCATATTATGCCGCACTATAGTGCTCCCAGTTCATATTATGCCGCACTATAGTGCTCCCAGTTCATATTATGCCGCACTATAGTGCCCCTAGTTCATATTATGCCGCACTATAGTGCCCCCAGCTCATATTATGCCGCACTATAGTGCCCCCAGTTCATATTATGCCACACTTTAGTGCCCCCAGCTCATATTATGAAATACTATAGTGCCCCCAGTTCATATTATGCCACACTATAGTGCCCCCAGTTCATATTATGAAATACTATAGTGCCCCCAGTTCATATTATGCCACACTATAGTGCCCCCAGCTCATATTATGCCACACTATAGTGCCCCCAGCTCATATTATGCCGCACTATAGTGCCCCCAGTTCATATTATGCCGCACTATAGTGCCCCCAGCTCATATTATGCCACACTATAGTGCCCCCAGCTCATATTATGCTGCACTATAGTGCTCCCAGTTCATATTATGCCGCACTACAGTGCCCCCAGTTCATATTATGCCGCACTATAGTGCCCCCAGCTCATATTATGCCACACTATAGTGCCCCCAGCTCATATTATGCCGCACTATAGTGCCCCAGTTCATATTATGCCGCACTATAGTGCCCCCAGTTCATATTATGCCGCACTATAGTGCTCCCAGTTCATATTATGCCGCACTATAGTGCTCCCAGTTCATATTATGCCGCACTATAGTGCCCCAGTTCATATTATGCAGCACTATAGTGCCCCCAGCTCATATTATGCCGCACTATAGTGCTCCCAGTTCATATTATGCCACACTACAGTGCCCCGAGTTCATATTATGCCGCACTATAGTGCCCCCAGCTCACATTATGCCGCACTATAGTGCCCCCAATTCATATTATGCCGCACTATAGTGCCCCCAGTTCATATTATGCCGCACTATAGTGCCCCCAGTTCATATTATGCCGCACTATAGTGCCCCCAGTTCATATTATGCTGCACTATAGTGCCCCCAGCTCATATTATGCCGCACTGTAGTGCCCCCAGTTCATATTATGCCGCACTATAGTGCCCCCAGTTCTTATTATGCCGCACTATAGTGCCACCAGCTCATATTATGCCGCACTATAGTGCCCCCAGTTCATATTATGCTGCACTATAGTGCCCCCAGTTCATATTATGCTGCACTATAGTGCCCCCAGTTCATATTATGCCGCACTATAGTGCCCCCAGTTCATATTATGCCACACTATAGTGCCCCCAGCTCATATTATGCCGCACTATAGTGCCCCTAGTTCATATTATGCCGCACTATAGTGCCCCCAGTTCATATTATGCCGCACTATAGTGCCCCCAGTTCATATTATGCCGCACTATAGTGCCCCCAGTTCATATTATGCCACACTATAGTGCCCCCCAGCTCATATTAAGAAATACTATAGTGCCCCCAGTTCATATTAAGAAATACTATAGTGTATCCAGTTCATATTATGCCACACTATAGTGCCCCCAGTTCATATTATGAAATACTATAGTGCCCCCAGTTCATATTATGCCACACTATAGTGCCCCCAGTTCATATAATGAAATACTATAGTGCCCCCAGTTCATATTATGCCGCACTATTGTGCCCCCAGCTCATATTATGCCGCACTATAGTGCTCCCAGTTCAAATTATGCCACACTACAGTGCCCCCAGTTCATATTATGCCGCACTATAAAGCCCCCAGCTCATATTATGCCGCACTATAGTGCCCCCAGTTCATATTATGCCGCACTATAGTGCCCCCAGCTCATATTATGCCGCACTATAGTGCCCCCAGTTCATATTATGCCGCACTATAGTGCCCCCAGTTCATATTATGCCGCACTATAGTGCCCCCAGCTCATATTATGAAATACTATAGTGCCCCCAGTTCATATTATGCCGCACTATAGTGCTCCAAGTTCATATTATGAAATACTATAGTGCCCCCAGTTCATAGTATGCCGCACTATAGTGCTCCCAGTTCATATTATGCCACACTATAGTGCCCCCAGTACATATTATGCCGCACTATAGTGCCCCCAGTTCATATTATGCCACACTTTAGTGCCCCAAGCTAATATTATGAAATACTATAGTGCCCCCAGTTCATATTATGCCACACTGTAGTGCCCCCAGTTCATATTATGAAATACTATAGTGCCCCCAGTTCATATTATGCCACACTATAGTGCCCCCAGCTCATATTATGCCACACTATAGTGCCCCCAGCTCATATTATGCCGCACTATAGTGCCCCCAGTTCATATTATGCCGCACTATAGTGCCCCCAGCTCATATTATGCCACACTATAGTGCCCCCAGCTCATATTATGCTGCACTATAGTGCTCCCAGCTCATATTATGCCGCACTACAGTGCCCCCAGTTCATATTATGCCGCACTATAGTGCCCCCAGCTCATATTATGCCACACTATAGTGCCCCCAGCTCATATTATGCCGCACTATAGTGCCCCCAGTTCATATTATGCCGCACTATAGTGCCCCCAGTTCATATTATGCCGCACTATAGTGCTCCCAGTTCATATTATGCCGCACTATAGTGCTCCCAGTTCATATTATGCCACACTATAGTGCGCCCAGTTAATATTATGCCGCACTATAGTGCCCCCAGCTCATATTATGCCGCACTATAGTGCTCCCAGTTCATATTATGCCACACTACAGTGCCCCCAGTTCATATTATGCCGCACTATAGTGCCCCCAGCTCATATTATGCCGCACTATAGTGCCCCCAGTTCATATTATGCCGCACTATAGTGCCCCCAGCTCATATTATGCCGCACTATAGTGCCCCCAGCTCATATTCATATTATGCCGCACTATAGTGCCCCCAGCTCATATTATGCCGCACTATAGTGCCCCCAGTTCATATTATGCCGCACTATAGTGCCCCCAGTTCATATTATGCCGCACTATAGTGCCCCCAGTTCATATTATGCCGCACTATAGTGCCCCCAGCTCATATTATGCCGCACTATAGTGCCCCCAGCTC
This sequence comes from Pseudophryne corroboree, assembly GCF_028390025.1. NCBI lineage: Eukaryota > Metazoa > Chordata > Amphibia > Anura > Myobatrachidae > Pseudophryne > Pseudophryne corroboree. Next base: position 32,417,938 of record NC_086453.1, read on the forward strand.
ATATTATGCCGCACTATAGTGCCCCCAGTTCATATTATGCCGCACTATAGTGCCCCCAGCTCATATTATGCCGCACTATAGTGCCCCCAGTTCATATTATGCTGCACTATAGTGCCCCCAGTTCATATTATGCCGCACTATAGTGCCCCCAGTTCATATTATGCCACACTATAGTGCCCCCAGCTCATATTATGCCGCACTATAGTGCCCCCAGTTCATATTATGCCGCACTATAGTGCCCCCAGCTCATATTATGCCGCACTATAGTGCTCCCAGTTCATATTATGCCGCACTATAGTGCCCCCAGCTCATATTATGCCGCACTATAGTGCTCCCAGTTCATATTATGCCGCACTATAGTGCCCCCAGTTCATATTATGCCGCACTATAGTGCCCCCAGTTCATATTATGCCGCACTATAGTGCCCCCAGTTCATATTATGCCGCACTATAGTGCCCCCAGTTCATATTATGCCGCACTATAGTGCCCCCAGTTCATATTATGCCGCACTATAGTGCCCCCAGCTCATATTATGCCACACTATAGTGCCCCCAGTTCATATTATGTAACATTATAATGCTCTCCAGCCACTGGCATTTCTGTAATGGGTGCAGTTTGTGCAGTGCACACGGGCCCCTGGGTCCAGGGGAGCCCCCACCGCACACACTGCACCCATTGTATATACTTACCATATCGGAGTCCTGCGGTGACGGCCCTCTAGTACGGGCATAAATAACTCGGAAAATGGCCGCCGTGGCCATTTCCGAGTGACTTGAGCTTGCGCACTGGATGTGTCCCCAGGAACAAGGCGCGGGCGCCATGTTCCCGATGACCTGCGCATATGCAGTAGACTCTGGCAGTGTGCCAGAGCCTACTTGCTGCCGGAGAGGAGGGGCCCAGGATGGAGGCTGCACACGGGTCCCCTTCTCTCTTAAAACGCCCCTGTCTCCAGCTCATTTTATCCCACATTACAATGAGCAGGTCCAAGGGCATACCTAGATATATTGCAGGCCCCAAGGCAAAAGTTTATAAGGGCTCCTATGTATCTACCAATGGTAAAAAATGTATATAACATATTACTGTGACAGGGAAGGTGGCCCCTCTCAGCTCTGGGCCCCATAGCAGCTGCACTCCCTGCAACTATGGTAGCTACACCCTGTATATAACACATGTAACTGTGACAGGGAAGGTGGCCCCTCAGCTCTGGGCCCCATAGCAGCTGCACTCCCTGCACCTATGGTAGCTACACCCTGTATATAACACATGTAACTGTGACAGGGAAGGTGGCCCCTCAGCTCTGGGCCCCATAGCAGCTGCACTCCCTGCACCTATGGTAGCTACACCCTGTATATAACACATGTAACTGTGACAGGGAAGGTGGCCCCTCTCAGCTCTGGCCCCATAGCAGCTGCACTCCCTGCACCTATGGTAGCTACACCCTGTATATAACACATGTAACTGTGACAGGGAAGGTGGCCCCTCTCAGCTCTGGGCCCCATAGCAGCTGCACTCCCTGCACCTATGGTAGCTACACCCTGTATATGACACATGTAACTGTGACAGGGAAGGTGGCCCCTCTCAGCTCTGGTCCCCATAGCAGCTGCACTCCCTGCACCTATGGTAGTTACACCCTGTATAACTATATGACACATGTAACTGTGACAGGGAAGGTGGCCCCTCTCAGTTCTGGTCCCCATAGCAGCTGCACTCCCTGCACCTATGGTAGCTACACCCTGTATATGACACATGTAACTGTGACAGGGAAGGTGGCCCCTCTCAGCTCTGGTCCCCATAGCAGCTGCACTCCCTGCACCTATGGTAGCTACACCCTGTATATAACACATGTAACTGTGACAGGGAAGGTGGCCCCTCTCAGCTCTGGCCCCATAGCAGCTGCACTCCTTGCACCTATGATAGCTACACCCTGTATATAACACATGTAACTGTGACAGAGAAGGTGGCCCCTCTCAGCTCTGGGCCCCATAGCAGCTGTACTCCCTGCACCTATGGTAGCTACGGGTTCACTACGGGTGGCCGGCGGTCGGGCTCCCGGCGACCAGCATCCCGGCGCCGGGAGCCCGACCGCCGGCTTACCGACAGCTTGGCGATCGCAAATGAGCCCCTTGCGGGCTCGCTGCGCTCGCCACGCTACGGGCACGGTGGCGCGCTACGCGCGCCACACTATTTTATTCTCCCTCTATGGGGGTCGTGGACCCCCACGAGGGAAAATAAGTGTCGGTAAGCCGGCGGTCGGGCTTCCGGCGCCGGTATACTGAGCGCCGGGAGCCCGACCGCCGGCAAACAGAAGACCACCCGTAGCTACACCCTGTATATATATAATACATGTAACTCTGACAGGGAAGGTGGCCCCTCTCAGCTCTGGGCCTCATAGCAGCTGCACTCCTTGCACCTATGGTAGCTACACCCTGTATATAACACATGTAACTGTGACAGGGAAGGTGGACCCTCTCAGCTCTGGCCCCATAGCAGCTGCACTGCCTGCGCCATACTTGTCGTCTTTTTGGCTACTCTCTCCGGGAGAGAGCAGCCAGGTCGGCTCAGCAGGGGTGCGGGCTGCAACGTGCCGTGCAGAGGGGGTCGGGCCAGAGGTGGAACGGTGGTGTGGCGGAGGCGAGACGGGGAGTGGCTGTGGGATCGTGTCATGTAAGCCACGCCCCCACTGTGTAATGCCGCTATTACTGGCATTATACAGCAGGGGGCGTGGCTATGATGACACAATTCAACAAGAATTGCTTCATCACCTGCTCGGATCGCCCACTTTACTCGCTAAGTGGGCAGCCGAGCAGGGGGGAACCCCTGAAATCGGGAGACTTGCCTGCTCTTCCGGGTGGCCGGGAGGGTCACCCGATTTTCGGGAGCCTCCCGGCCATTCCGGGAGAGTAAGCAAGTATGCCCTGCACCTATGGTAGCTACAACCTGTATATAACACATGTAACTGTGACAGGGAAGGTGGCCCCTCTCAACTCTGGGCCCCATAGCAACTGCACTCCCTGCACCTATGGTAGCTACACCCTGTATATAACACATGTAACTGTGACAGGGAAGGTGGCCCCTCTCAGCTCTGGGACCCATAGTAGCTGCACTGCCCGCACCTATGGTAGCTACACCCTGTATATAACACATGTAACTGTGACAGGGAAGGTGGCCCCTCTCAGCTTTGGGTCCCATAGCAGCTGTACTCCCTGCACCTATGGTAGCTACGCCCTGTATATAACATATGTAACTGTAACAGGGAAGGTGGCCCCTCTCAGCTCTGGGCCCCATAGCAGCTGCACTCCCTGCACCTATGGTAGCTACACCCTGTATATAACACATGTAACTGTGACAGGGAAGGTGGCCCCTCTCAGCTCTGGGACCCATAGTAGCTGCACTGCCCGCACCTATGGTAGCTACACCCTGTATATAACACATGTAACTGTGACAGGGAAGGTGGCCCCTCTCAGCTTTGGGTCCCATAGCAGCTGTACTCCCTGCACCTATGGTAGCTACGCCCTGTATATAACATATGTAACTGTAACAGGGAAGGTGGCCCCTCTCAGCTCTGGGCCCCATAGCAGCTGCACTCCCTGCACCTATGGTAGCTACGTCCTGTATATAACACATGTAACTGTGACAGGGAAGGTTGGCCCCTCTCAGCTCTGGGTCCATAGCAGCTGCACTCTGCACCTATGGTAGCTACACCCTGTATATAGGCCCTCATTCCGAGTTGATCGGTCGCAAGGCGAATTTAGCAGAGTTACACACGCTAAGCCGCCGCCTACTGGGAGTGAATCTTAGCTTCTTAAAATTGCGACCGATGTATTCGCAATATTGCGATTACTAACTACTTAGCAGTTTCAGAGTAGCTTCAGACTTACTCTGCCTGTGCGATCAGTTCAGTGCTTGTCGTTCTTGGTTGACGTCACAAACACACCCAGCGTTCGCCCAGGCACTCCCACCGTTTCTCCGGCCACTCCTGCGTTTTTTCCGGAAACAATAGCGTTTTCAGCCACACGCCCCTGAAACGCCGTGTTTCCGCCCAGTAACACCCATTTCCTGTCAATCACATTACGATCGCCGGAGCGATGAAAAAGCCGTGAGTAAAATTACTTTCTTCATAGCAAAGATACTTGGCGCAGTCGCAGTGCGAATATTGCGCATGCGCACTAAGCGGAATTTCACTGCGATGCGATGAAAAATACCGAGCGAACAACTCGGAATGAGGGCCATAACACATGTAACTGTGACAGGGAAGGTGGCTCCTCTCTGCTCTGGGCCCCATAGCAGCTGCACTCCCTGCACCTATGGTAGCTACACCCTGTATATAACACATGTAACTGTGACAGGGAAGGTGGCCCTCTCAGCTCTGGCCCCATAGCAGCTGCACTCCCTGCACCTATGGTAGCTACACCCTGTATATAACACATGTAACTGTGACAGGGAAGGTGGCCCTCTCAGCTCTGGCCCCATAGCAGCTGCACTCCCTGCACCTATGGTAGCTACACCCTGTATATAACACATGTAACTGTGACAGGGAAGGTGGCCCCTCACTCTGGGCCCCATAGCAGCTGCACTCCCTGCACCTATGGTAGCTACACCCTGTATATAACACATGTAACTGTGACAGGGAAGGTGGCCCCTCACAGCTCTGGGCCCCATAGCAGCTGCACTCCCTACACCTATGGTAGCTACACCCTTGATGATAGATCTACATGTCGGCTGTAACCAATACCACCCCACCCAAGGCTAGCTTTCATTGTCTAAAGAGCCCTGAAAAAATGGCAGGTGTAATCTGATTGGTTGCCATGGGTTACAGCACCTCTGTGCGATTTGCTGCCTGAGGCATGATAACTGAATAGAATGTTGACACTACTGTGTTGCACCTATGACCAGAAGTAAGGGTTTGTACTGTATGTTATCTCTGACTGGGCAAATATGAATCACAAATGATTAACTAAAAGGTACAGGGAGATATTTGTAGTTTCAGTCAGACGGAGGGCTGACTTGTCAGTTTTCTGGGAGATATTTTTTGTGGTAGATTCTACATAATAATCTCCATAATCACTCAAGGAAACCAAAACAATTATATTTAAAATAAAAGTACTATACTTTTTTTTTTTACATTTTTTTTTATTTTTAACAAAGCATTTGGACTTTGTGAACTGTACACCTGTAATTCTGTATTATATTTGTCTTATAATGTTGCATAAAGCAGATGTAGTATACACAGACTTGCCTACTCTCCCGGAATGGCCGGGAGGCTCCCGAAAATCGGGTGACCCTCCCGGCCCCCCGGAAGAGCTGGCAAGTCTTCCGATTTCAGGGGTCCCCCCCCCCTGCCCGGCCGCCCACTTAGCGAGTAAAGTGGGCGGTCCGGGCAGGCGATGATGCGATCCTTGTTGAATCGCGTCATCATAGCCACGCCCCCTGCTGTTTAATGACTGTAATAGCGGCATTACACAGCGGGGGGGGGGCTTACACGGCACGATCCCGTGGTCACGCCCCCAGCCCGCCTCTGCCACACACCCGGTCCGCCTCCGGTCCGCCCCCCTCTGCACGCACATCGCAGCCCGCCCCCCTGCCGAGCCGACCTGTAAGACGGTAAGTATGAGTATACAGTATATTTGGAGCAAGTGAAGTTACTTTGGACAAAGGGTCTAATTCAGACATGATCGTAGCAGCAAATTTGTTAGCAGATGGGCAAAACCATGTGCACTGCAGGTGGGGCAGATTTAACATGTGCAGAGAGAGTAAGATTTGGGTGGGGTGTGTTCAAACTGAAATCTAAATTGCATTGTAAAAATAAACCGCCAGTATTTACCCTGCACAAAAACAATATAATCCAACCCATATCTAACTTTCTCTGCACGTGTTACATCTGCCCCACCTGCAGGGCATATGGTTTTGCCCATCTGCTAACTAATTTGTTGCTAAGATCAGGTCTGAGATAGGCCCAAAGTTATGGTAAATAGTTATGAATGATTGGTGCCTGCTTAAGCTCCTCTACTGCCACCTAGTGGTAAATAACAATATCAGTATCCAACGATCTAAACTCATGAGCAAGACTAACGACAAGTCCTGTAGCCACTGGCCAAAATGGCAAATATTTTCAGATATGCCATTTACTATAAAGAAAACACTGTGGACTTTACACGTCAACGACTGTACATTTTCTCCACTAACTTGCTTAGTTTTGTTGTGATGCATAGACCTTCTTGTTTATAATGCACACTTTTAGCGTTAGGAATGCATACGCGAATAATACTGCCGCAAGTCAAATGTCAATGGCATTATGTCGATGGGGGAGTGCCGACACAGTTGGAATGGGATTTAAAGGATTTTGAGGCTTATTCAATTGGGCGTGAGGTTTTGCAGCAAAACATAATGCGGCAATCTTTGCTTACTGCATATATGCGCACTACCGATTCTCATGCTATCCAATGGAAAAAAATTGGGAGAGATCTTATTTTCTTACAGTTGCCTAAGTAATCAATAGGGGGTTGTCCTGGGGGTTCTAAACCAAGTCCCAACATTTTTAACTTAAAATAAAGATTTTTCCCTATTTTGCACCAGCTCTGGAGCCGCAAGGAAAATGCTGCAATAAATCATATAGAAATTACCACGGCTAAAATTCTTGCAGCCAATTGAATAGCAGAAACCTGGCGACTAGACAAAATTTCTTGCGATGCGGGAATAAAATACTTAATGAGGCCAATTGAATATGCTCCTTTTACCGTCTCAGCGTTCCAACTGTAAACCTTATAGTAACGCATCATGTTTAATGTTATAATGCTCACACGGTTAAAATTTGTTCAATCCCATTTCAACCGTGTCGGCATTCTGCCAATGACATAATGATGTCGACATTTTGTCTATCGACATCATAAATGTATTCTCTGTATGAACACTTTAGCCCTACCATATTGCCATCTAGTGTATTTTCTAAAACACTTTGGATTTTGTAACCATGTGGATTAAATCACCCATTGTTGTTGCTGGTGACCTCTCCCCCGTAAAGAAACATGGCCTCCCCTTCCTGCACCCGCCATCAGGCCGGAGTCCAGGAAATAAGTACCCGGTCCCCCCTGCTCGGCGGCAGTGTTGGTACAAACCATGTTGCAACGCAAAGGGTGCAAATGTATTATTTTTGCATGCAGGGAAAATCCTGCCTTCTTTTGCATGTAGCCCATAAATACTGGACAGCTTTGTTTGTATACTGCAATTTAGAATTAAGCCAAGACACACCCCTCTCTCACCTACCTCTCTGCACCTTTTACACCCGCCCAACCTGCAACGCAGCATGGTATTACCAAGGCGCAAATTGCAAATATTTCTCTTTTCTTTTTCCTATTTGCTCCTAAATCTGAATCCGGCCCTTGAGTGCTATGTACAGCTGCCTGTGCTCTAGAACTAATCTCTGTCGGCTGTTTGTTCTCAGGCGCAGGCAGGGAGCTGCCTGAATGGGGACACTTGTCACCGAAGCAATCCCTCGGAATGACACTGACCCTTCTGACTGTAAAGTGAATGTGGCTTTTTCAGAGAGGAATTTCGTCAGCAAGGCTCAGAGTGCGGGGTCAGGACGCAGCGCCAGGGCACTGGCTGAATCACAGAGTCAGCAGGGCGAGATGTCTGGCGTATGCCATCAGCCTGGCATGCAAGGGGTTAAAAGAGTCAAGCATTCTGCTTATAGAATTAGGCTTGTGCCATGCAGGGTTTACATTTATAGAAGCCACACTCGCCCACTCTCCCAGCACGTGGCTCCCTTCCCATCCGCTTCCCAGTGATGCGTCCGGGTGGTGACGATGCGGTTTGCTGTGTGTCACATCCTCATGGACCCCCCCCCCCCACCATGGCATTTTGGTATAAACCACGTCATTATCGCGCTATTCATTGCGTCACCCCTTTACGGATCTTTATAAAAGGTGTGATCATAAAGTGGTCGTAGGTTGGACATTGATGTGACATTGGCGCAGAGGACTCGGAAATTTTTATTGCGCCCTATAATTGCGCCTTACATTATGTATTAGACGTTTTGCTACCAGTGACCCACATTAAATTTGCGCCTCTGGAGAAACCACCGCTATTTCTCAGTGTCGGGAATACGTTTTTCGGTTTTATTTCACCAAAGTGAATTTTAGATTATTTTCAGTCGCCAGACAATCGCTTTCTTATGGTGGAATGGTGGAGTTATTGGGCCTAATTCAGATTTGATCGCAGCAGCAAATTTGTTAGCTAATGAGCAAAACCATGGCCCTCATTCCGAGTTGTTCGCTCGCAAGCGGATTTTAGCAGATTTGCTCATGCTAAGCCGCCGCCTACTGGGAGTGAATCTTAGCATCTTAAAATTGTGAACGATGTATTCGCAATATTGCGATTACACACCTCGTAGCAGTTTCTGAGTAGCTCCAGACTTACTCGGCATCTGCGATCAGTTCAGTGCTTGTCGTTCCTGGTTTGACGTCACAAACACACCCAGCGTTCGGCCAGACACTCCTCCGTTTCTCCGGCCACTCCTGCGTTTTTTCCGGAAACGGTAGCGTTTTTTCCCACACGCCCATAAAACGGCCTGTTTCCGCCCAGTAACACCCATTTCCTGTCAATCACATTACGATCGCCAGAACGATGAAAATGGCGTGAGTTAAATTCCTAAGTGCATAGCAAATTTACTTGGCGCAGTCGCAGTGTGGACATTGCGCATGCGCATTAAGCGGAAAATCGCTGCGATGCGAAGATTTTTACTGAGCGAACAACTCGGAATGAGGGCCCATGTGCACTGCAGGGGAGGCAGATATAACATGTGCAGAGAGAGATAGATTTGGGTGGGGTGTATTCAAACTGAAATCTAAATTGCAGTGTAAAAATAAAGCAGCCAGTATTTACCCTGCACAGAAACCCAAATAACCCACCCAAATCTAACTCTCTCTGCACATGTTACATCTGGCCCACCTGCCCTCCACGTGGTTTTGCCCATTAGCTAACAAATGTCCTGCTGCGATCAGATCTGAATTAGGCCCTATTATCTTTATTCCTTTATTATGGGCACTGTATGGGGAAAACCAGGGGGGATTAATCACTTTTTCATGACCCTTCCCTTAGCTGCTTTCACAAAAATAAAATACATCCATGAAGTGCATCACTTACAGTATATTAGGCTGCGACCCCTTATGCTTACAGGGGTAGAACACATATATACTATACTGGGCATTTGGCCTATTACACTGTATGTAAGTGTGTTTGGTTTTTCTTTGAGACCTGAGCACCACCTAGTGCTCAGAGTCACTTCCGCTGTTCCGTATTTTGGAATATTCTGTATTTCGGAATATTTAAATATGGGATACTCAACTTGTATATCCTATTAATTTATCTCCCACTGCGAGGGTACCGAGAGGGGTGATGGGTACAAATTATCCAAGCCTATGTCTCTAAAGGGGCACAGGGGAGGAATAACCATGCTCCCTTCGATGCTGCGACCACAACCCCGGATGAACAAAATGGGAGGACATAGCACCCCACTACACTGGCCAGCCTCCTAGTACCCGATCCCACCTGAAATCTCACGTGGGAGCGCCGGGTCACGCTTCCAAGTATTGCAATGTTGGGGGTATGACACTATGGAGGACATTTACTAAGCAGTGATAAGAGCGGAGAAGTGAGCCAGTGGAGAAGTTGCCCATGGCAACCAATCAGCACTGAAGTAACATCTATAATTTGCATACTATAAAATAATACAGAGCTGCTGATTGGTTGATGGGGCAACTTCTCCACTGGCTCACTTCTCCGCTCTTATCACTGCTTAGTAAATGTACCCCTTAGTCTTGTTAATGTAACCAGCCCCTCCCACATGTGCAAAACAGGGAGGGGTCTCATAGAACGCCCGTCGCCCACTAATGCATAAAGATTTTGCTGACTTCATGACGGCTAGGAGCTCAAAGGGGACAAAGGAGGACAGGTTAAATTAAGGAAGGGTTATGCAAAAATGGGCAATCCCTTTAAAACACACACATCACCCTACAGATAGAGATGAGCGCCGGAAATTTTTCGGGTTTTGTGTTTTGGTTTTGGGTTCGGTTCCGCGGCCGTGTTTTGGGTTCGACCGCGTTTTGGCAAAACCTCACCGAATTTTTTTTGTCGGATTCGGGTGTGTTTTGGATTCGGGTGTTTTTTTCCAAAAAACCTAAAAAACAGCTTAAATCATAGAATTTGGGGGTCATTTTGATCCCAAAGTATTATTAACCTCAAAAACCATAATTTCTACTCATTTTCAGTCTATTCTGAATACCTCACACCTCACAATATTATTTTTAGTCCTAAAATTTGCACCGAGGTCGCTGGATGACTAAGCTAAGCGACCCTAGTGGCCGACACAAACACCGGGCCCATCTAGGAGTGGCACTGCAGTGTCACGCAGGATGGCCCTTCCAAAAAACACTCCCCAAACAGCACATGACGCAAAGAAAAAAAGAGGTGCAATGAGGTAGCTGTGTGAGTAAGATAAGCGACCCTAGTGGCCGACACAAACACCGGGCCCATCTAGGAGTGGCACTGCAGTGTCACGCAGGATGGCCCTTCCAAAAAACAGTCCCCAAACAGCACATGACGCAAAGAAAAAAAGAGGCGCAATGAGGTAGCTGTGTGAGTAAGATAAGCGACCCTAGTGGCCGACACAAACACCGTGCCCATTTAGGAGTGGCACTGCAGTGTCACGCAGGATGGCCCTTCCAAAAAACACTCCCCAAACAGCACATGACGCAAAGAAAAAAAGAGGCGCAATGAGGTAGCTGTGTGAGTAAGATAAGCGACCCTAGTGGCCGACACAAACACCGGGCCCATCTAGGAGTGGCACTGCAGTGTCACGCAGGATGGCCCTTCCAAAAAACACTCCCCAAACAGCACATGACGCAAAGAAAAAAAGAGGCGCAATGAGGTAGCTGTGTGAGTAAGATAAGCGACCCTAGTGGCCGACACAAACACCGGGCCCATCTAGGAGTGGCACTGCAGTGTCACGCAGGATGGCCCTTCCAAAAAACACTCCCCAAACAGCACATGACGCAAAGAAAAAAAGAGGCGCAATGAGGTAGCTGTGTGAGTAAGATAAGCGACCCTAGTGGCCGACACAAACACCGGGCCCATCTAGGAGTGGCACTGCAGTGTCACGCAGGATGGCCCTTCCAAAAAACACTCCCCAAACAGCACATGACGCAAAGAAAAAAAGAGGCGCAATGAGGTAGCTGTGTGAGTAAGATAAGCGACCCTAGTGGCCGACACAAACACCGGGCCCATCTAGGAGTGGCACTGCAGTGTCACGCAGGATGGCCCTTCCAAAAAACACTCCCCAAACAGCACATGACGCAAAGAAGAAAAGAGGCGCAATGAGGTAGCTGTGTGAGTAAGATAAGCCACCCTAGTGGCCGACACAAACACCGGGCCCATCTAGGAGTGGCACTGCAGTGTCACGCAGGATGGCCCTTCCAAAAAACACTCCCCAAACAGCACATGACGCAAAGAAAAAAAGAGGCGCAATGAGGTAGCTGTGTGAGTAAGATAAGCGACCCTAGTGGCCGACACAAACACCGGGCCCATCTAGGAGTGGCACTGCAGTGTCACGCAGGATGGCCCTTCCAAAAAACACTCCCCAAACAGCACATGACGCAAAGAAAAAAAGAGGCGCAATGAGGTAGCTGTGTGAGTAAGATAAGCGACCATAGTGGCCGACACAAACACCGGGCCCATCTAGGAGTGGCACTGCAGTGTCACGCAGGATGGCCCTTCCAAAAAACACTCCACAAACAGCACATGACGCAAAGAAAAATTAAAGAAAAAAGAGGTGCAAGATGGAATTGTCCTTGGGCCCTTCCACCCACCCTTATGTTGTATAAACAGGACATGCACACTTTAACCAACCCATCATTTCAGTGACAGGGTCTGCCACACGACTGTGACTGAAATGACGGGATGGTTTGGACCCCCACCAAAAAAGAAGCAATTAATCTCTCCTTGCACAAACTGGCTCTACAGAGGCAAGATGTCCACCTCATCATCATCCTCCGATATATCACCGTGTACATCCCCCTCCTCACAGATTATCAATTCGTCCCCACTGGAATCCACCATCTCAGCTCCCTGTGTACTTTGTGGAGGCAATTGCTGCTGGTCAATGTCTCCACGGAGGAATTGATTATAATTCATTTTAATGAACATCATCTTCTCCACATTTTCTGGATGTAACCTCGTACGCCGATTGCTGACAAGGTGAGCGGCTGCACTAAACACTCTTTCGGAGTACACACTTGTGGGAGGGCAACTTAGGTAGAATAAAGCCAGTTTGTGCAAGGGCCTCCAAATTGCCTCTTTTTCCTGCCAGTATAAGTACGGACTGTGTGACGTGCCTACTTGGATGCGGTCACTCATATAATCCTCCACCATTCTTTCAATGTTGAGAGAATCATATGCAGTGACAGTAGACGACATGTCCGTAATCGTTGTCAGGTCCTTCAGTCCGGACCAGATATCAGCATCAGCAGTCGCTCCAGACTGCCCTGCATCACCGCCAGCGGGTGGGCTCGGAATTCTGAGCCTTTTCCTCGCACCCCCAGTTGCGGGAGAATGTGAAGGAGGAGATGTTGACAGGTCGCGTTCCGCTTGACTTGACAATTTTCTCACCAGCAGGTCTTTCAACCCCAGCAGACTTGTGTCTGCCGGAAAGAGAGATCCAAGGTAGGCTTTAAATCTAGGATCGAGCACGGTGGCCAAAATGTAGTGCTCTGATTTCAACAGATTGACCACCCGTGAATCCTTGTTAAGCGAATGAAGGGCTCCATCCACAAGTCCCACATGCCTAGCGGAATCGCTCCGTGTTAGCTCCTCCTTCAATGTCTCCAGCTTCTTCTGCAAAAGCCTGATGAGGGGAATGACCTGACTCAGGCTGGCAGTGTCTGAACTGACTTCACGTGTGGCAAGTTCAAAGGGCAGCAGAACCTTGCACAACGTTGAAATCATTCTCCACTGCGCTTGAGACAGGTGCATTCCACCTCCTATATCGTGCTCAATTGTATAGGCTTGAATGGCCTTTTGCTGCTCCTCCAACCTCTGAAGCATATAGAGGGTTGAATTCCACCTCGTTACCACTTCTTGCTTCAGATGATGGCAGGGCAGGTTCAGTTGTTTTTGGTGGTGCTCCAGTCTTCTGTACGTGGTGCCTGTACGCCGAAAGTGTCCCGCAATTCTTCTGGCCACCGACAGCATCTCTTGCACGCCCCTGTCGTTTTTTAAAAAATTCTGCACCACCAAATTCAAGGTATGTGCAAAACATGGGACGTGCTGGAATTTGCCCATATTTAATGCACACACAATATTGCTGGCGTTGTCCGATGCCACAAATCCACAGGAGAGTCCAATTGGGGTAAGCCATTCCGCGATGATCTTCCTCAGTTGCCGTAAGAGGTTTTCAGCTGTGTGCGTATTCTGGAAACCGGTGATACAAAGCGTAGCCTGCCTAGGAAAGAGTTGGCGTTTGCGAGATGCTGCTACTGGTGCCGCTGCTGCTGTTCTTGCGGCGGGAGTCCATACATCTACCCAGTGGGCTGTCACAGTCATATAGTCCTGACCCTGCCCTGCTCCACTTGTCCACATGTCCGTGGTTAAGTGGACATTGGGTACAGCTGCATTTTTTAGGACACTGGTGACTCTTTTTCTGAGGTCTGTGTACATTTTCGGTATCGCCTGCCTAGAGAAATGGAACCTAGATGGTATTTGGTACCGGGGACACAGTACCTCCAACAAGTCTCTAGTTGGCTCTGCAGTAATGATGGATACCGGAACCACGTTTCTCACCACCCAGGATGCCAAGGCCTCAGTTATCCGCTTTGCAGTAGGATGACTGCTGTGATATTTCATCTTCCTCGCAAAGGACTGTTGGACAGTCAATTGCTTGGTGGAAGTAGTAAAAGTGGTCTTACGACTTCCCCTCTGGGATGACCATCGACTCCCAGCAGCAACAACAGCAGCGCCAGCAGCAGTAGGCGTTACATGCAAGGATGCATTGGAGGAATCCCAGGCAGGAGAGGAATCGTCAGAATTGCCAGTGACATGGCCTGCAGAACTATTGGCATTCCTGGGGAAGGAGGAAATTGACACTGAGGGAGTTGGTGGGGTGGTTTGCGTGAGCTTGGTTACAAGAGGAAGGTATTTACTGGTCAGTGGACTGCTTCCGCTGTCACCCAAAGTTTTTGAACTTGTCACTGACTTATTATGAATGCGCTGCAGGTGACGTATAAGGGAGGATGTTCCGAGGTGGTTAACGTCCTTACCCCTACTTATTACAGCTTGACAAAGGCAACACACGGCTTGACACCTGTTGTCCGCATTTCTGTTGAAATACTTCCACACCGAAGAGCTGATTTTTTTGGTATTTTCACCAGGCATGTCAGTGGCCATATTCCTCCCACGGACAACAGGTGTCTCCCCGGGTGCCTGACTTAAACAAACCACCTCACCATCAGAATCCTCCTGGTCAATTTCCTCCCCAGCGCCAGCAACACCCATATCCTCCTCATCCTGGTGTACTTCAACACTGACATCTTCAATCTGACTATCAGGAACTGGACTGCGGGTGCTCCTTCCAGCACTTGCAGGGGGCGTGCAAATGGTGGAAGGCGCATGCTCTTCACGTCCAGTGTTGGGAAGGTCAGGCATCGCAACCGACACAATTGGAGTCGGACTCTCCTTGTGGATTTGGGATTTCGAAGAACGCACAGTTCTTTGCGGTGCTACTGCTTTTGCCAGCTTGAGTCTTTTCATTTTTCTAGCGAGAGGCTGAGTGCTTCCATCCTCATGTGAAGCTGAACCACTAGCCATGAACATAGGCCAGGGCCTCAGCGGTTCCTTGCCACTCCGTGTGGTAAATGGCATATTGGCAAGTTTACGCTTCTCCTCCGACAATTTTATTTTAGGTTTTGGAGTCCTTTTTTTACTGATATTTGGTGTTTTGGATTTGACATGCTCTGTACTATGACATTGGGCATCGGCCTTGGCAGACGACGTTGCTGGCATTTCATCGTCTCGGCCATGACTAGTGGCAGCAGCTTCAGCACGAGGTGGAAGTGGATCTTGATCTTTCCCTAATTTTGGAACCTCAACATTTTTGTTCTCCATATTTTAATAGGCACAACTAAAAGGCACCTCAGGTAAACAATGGAGATGGATGGATACTAGTATACTTATGGATGGACTGCCGACACAGAGGTAGCTACAGCCGTGGACTACCGTACTGTGTCTGCTGCTAATATAGACTGGATGATAATGATATGAAATCAATATATATATGTATATATAATATCACTAGTACTGCAGCCGGACAGGTAGATATATATTTATTAGGTAATGATGACTGATGACGGACCTGCTGGACACTGTCAGCTCAGCAGCACCGCAGACTGCTACAGTAAGCTACTATAGTAGTATGTATCAAGAAGAAAGAAAAAAAAAAAACACGGGTAGGTGGTATACAATTATGGATGGACTGCCGAGTGCCGACACAGAGGTAGCTACAGCCGTGGACTACCGTACTGTGTCTGCTGCTAATATAGACTGGATGATAATGATATGAAATCAATATATATATGTATATATAATATCACTAGTACTGCAGCCGGACAGGTAGATATATATTTATTAGGTAATGATGACTGATGACGGACCTGCTGGACACTGTCAGCTCAGCAGCACCGCAGACTGCTACAGTAAGCTACTATAGTAGTATGTATCAAGAAGAAAGAAGAAAAAAAAACCACGGGTAGGTGGTATACAATTATGGATGGACTGCCGAGTGCCGACACAGAGGTAGCTACAGCCGTGGACTACCGTACTGTGTCTGCTGCTAATATAGACTGGATGATAATGATATGAAATCAATATATATATGTATATATAATATCACTAGTACTGCAGCCGGACAGGTAGATATATATTTATTAGGTAATGATGACTGATGACGGACCTGCTGGACACTGTCAGCTCAGCAGCACCGCAGACTGCTACAGTAAGCTACTATAGTAGTATGTATCAAGAAGAAAAAGAAAAAAAAACCACGGGTAGGTGGTATACAATTATGGATGGACTGCCGAGTGCCGACACAGAGGTAGCTACAGCCGTGGACTACCGTACTGTGTCTGCTGCTAATATAGACTGGATGATAATGATATGAAATCAATATATATATGTATATATAATATCACTAGTACTGCAGCCGGACAGGTAGATATATATTTATTAGGTAATGATGACTGATGACGGACCTGCTGGACACTGTCAGCTCAGCAGCACCGCAGACTGCTACAGTAAGCTACTATAGTAGTATGTATCAAGAAGAAAGAAAAAAAAAAACCACGGGTAGGTGGTATACAATTATGGATGGACTGCCGAGTGCCGACACAGAGGTAGCTACAGCCGTGGACTAACGTACTGTGTCTGCTGCTAATATAGACTGGATGATAATGATATGAAATCAATATATATATGTATATATAATATCACTAGTACTGCAGCCGGACAGGTAGATATATATTTATTAGGTAATGATGACTGATGACGGACCTGCTGGACACTGTCAGCTCAGCAGCACCGCAGACTGCTACAGTAAGCTACTATAGTAGTATGTATCAAGAAGAAAGAAAAAAAAAAACCACGGGTAGGTGGTATACAATTATGGATGGACTGCCGAGTGCCGACACAGAGGTAGCTACAGCCGTGGACTACCGTACTGTGTCTGCTGCTAATATAGACTGGATGATAATGATATGAAATCAATATATATATGTATATATAATATCACTAGTACTGCAGCCGGACAGGTAGATATATATTTATTAGGTAATGATGACTGATGACGGACCTGCTGGACACTGTCAGCTCAGCAGCACCGCAGACTGCTACAGTAAGCTACTATAGTAGTATGTATCAAGAAGAAAGAAAAAAAAAAACCACGGGTAGGTGGTATACAATTATGGATGGACTGCCGAGTGCCGACACAGAGGTAGCTACAGCCGTGGACTAACGTACTGTGTCTGCTGCTAATATAGACTGGATGATAATGATATGAAATCAATATATATATGTATATATAATATCACTAGTACTGCAGCCGGACAGGTAGATATATATTTATTAGGTAATGATGACTGATGACGGACCTGCTGGACACTGTCAGCTCAGCAGCACCGCAGACTGCTACAGTAAGCTACTATAGTAGTATGTATCAAGAAGAAAAAAAAAAAAAAACCACGGGTAGGTGGTATACAATTATGGATGGACTGCCGAGTGCCGACACAGAGGTAGCTACAGCCGTGGACTAACGTACTGTGTCTGCTGCTAATATAGACTGGATGATAATGAGATGAAATCAATATATATATGTATATATAATATCACTAGTACTGCAGCCGGACAGGTATATATATTTATTATGTAATGACTGATGACGGACCTGCTGGACACTGTCAGCTCAGCAGCACCGCAGACTGCTACAGTAAGCTACTATAGTAGTATGTATAAAGAAGAAAGAAAAAAAGAAAAAAACACGAGTAGGTGGTATACAATTATAATATTATATATATATTAATTATATACAATTATATATATACAGGTTGAGTCTCCCTTATCCAAAATATTTGGGACCAGAGGTATTTTGGATATGGGATTTTTCCGTATTTTGGAATAATTGCATACCATAATGAGATATCATGGTGATGGGACCTAAATCTAAGCACAGAATGCATTTATGTTACATATACAACTTATACACACAGCCTGAAGGTAATTTTAGCCAATATTTTTTATAACTTTGTGCATTAAACAAAGTGTGTCTACATTCACACAATTCATTTATGTTTCATATACACCTTATACACACAGCCTGAAGGTCATTTAATACAATATTTTTAATAACTTTATGTATTAAACAAAGTTTGTGTACATTGAGCCATCAGAAAACAAAGGTTTCACTATCTCACTCTCACTCAAAAAATTCCGTATTTCGGAATATTCCGTATTTCGGAATATTTGGATATGGGATACTCAACCTGTATATATATTAATTAAACTGGTGGTGATTATTAAACTGGTGGTCAGGTCACTGGTCACACTATCAGCAACTTGCAAGTAGTACTCCTAAGCATACAATCACAATATATATTATACTGGTGTGGCACTCTGGCAGCAAAAGTGTGCACTGTACGTTATATGTAGTATGTACTCCTGAGTCCTGAGTCCTGCTCTCAGACTCTAACTGCTCCCCACTGTCAGTGTCTTCCCCACAAGTCAGATAATACAATACAGTCACACTATCTATCACTTCACTTCAGCAAGTACTAGTAGTAGTAGTACTCCTCCTAATGCTCCCCAAAATTACTACTGTGTCTCTCTCTAGTGAGACTGTCTCACTCTCTTCTCGAATCTCTATAAAGTATAAACGGAGAGGACGCCAGCCACGTCCTCTCCCTATGAATCTCAATGCACGTGTGAAAAATGGCGGCGACGCGCGGCTCCTTATATAGAATCCGAGCCTTGCGAGAATCCGACAGCGTGATGATGACGTTCGGGCGCGCTCGGGTTAACCGAGCAAGGCGGGAGGATCTGAGCCTGCTCGGACCCGTGTAAAAAACCCTGAAGTTCGGGCGGGTTCGGATTCCGAGGAACCGAACCCGCTCATCTCTACCTACAGAGAGTGGAAGCAGCCATTTTGTGGGTGGGGCCAATATCCATGAGAATGCAGCCTATCCCAGGGAACAAATACTGTAAGTAGTGACATTTTAGAGGTGATTTACACGCTGACCCTTGCCATGAAGGCCCATGTATTATAATACTCACCTTGACAGTCACAAAAGGTCGACACAGTGAAAAGGTTGACATGGAAATGGTCGACACAAAATGTTTGACAAAAATTTTTCTTTATTTATTTTTGTGTTAACCATTTATAAGCCAAATTAGTGTAAACGTGTGCCCTTGCATGGCTCGTGCCGGTTGCCACGCGTCTGGCAAGGTGCCTCACTCCGCTACAGCTGCGTTCGGCACAGGTTACTATTCCCAATCGTAGTCCATGTGGGTGGTAATTGTCAAAACTATTGAAATAAATGAAAGAAAAAACAACATTTTTCAACCATATGTGTGTCGACCATTGACACGTCGACCATTTACACCTGTTGACATTTTGAACTTGTTGACCTTAAGCACTGTTAACCTTTTACATGTCGACCTTTTGTACTTGCCGATACAGTGCATGTCGACCATATGGGGTCAACCTATTGACTGTTGACTTATTATTCGGAACCCAGGTCGGGAAGGTGAAATAAGGTCATTGTGGTAGCTAAGATGAAATTGCAACCTCACCTCATATGAGCAGTTGGTGTCTGTGGCTGCGTCTCCCTCCTCCTAGATCTGATGCGGCTGGAGCACGACTGGAGGGGCGGTCTGACTGCGCGTTCTGAAACGGCTGCTAATTGCAGTAGACAATGCGAACACATTACAGTTAATGATAGTGCAAATAAGTGCAGATAATAAGTATCCAAAGGCTTGGAGATGTAGATGTGAAGCGAATCAGATGCATCTGATATATATATATATATATATATATATACAGTATTTATATATATTACACTACTTAAAAATGTACGTGCAAGCTTCCCCTTCTCCGTCTGAGTACGAATCATCCCCTGTCTAAATAAGTGTAGACTGCTGTTAAAAATGACTATTTAAACACAGAGGGTGATTCATATCTGATCGCTGCTGTGCGTTTACGCACAGCCGGGGATCAGGTCCTAACTGCGCATGCGTATGCACCGCAATGCGCACGTGCATCGGACAACAACAACGAGCATCGCCGGTCAGTGATCGGATGGTGTGAAAAATCCGATCGCACAGGCGTTTATTGGGAGTGTCCGTAAATATGCAGGCGTGTCCAAGCGTTTTCAGGGAGGGTGTGTGACGTCAGCTCGGCGTACACATGGGCTCGCACATGGAGGCGGTGACTATCAGATCGCTGGTCAGCAAAATTAGCAGCCCAGCGATCAGATCTGATTTACCCCCCACTGTTCCAGCTATTTCAGGGTTTTCGCATAAGTGGGCATGTGTTCACCGTGTGCAACCAATCGCATGCAGTCATCATCATCAGCGATACACTTACATAGGGTGAGAGCACCTGTAACTCAGACCCCTCATTGCGCAGCCACCGTGACCTGCCCCAGTGACGGTCCAGACATGCCTTCGTTGTCCGGACCGCACCCCTTAAGCGGATCGTCGACGCCCACAAAATGCGGCGTTGACACCCCATTTCCACCCGCCCCAGGTCTTCAACTGCTTTCTGAAGAGAACGCAGTTTAGGACCTTGCACATCATGTACCGGATTACGCGCATGCGCAGATGACACTTGCGACAGGCTCTGAATTAGGCCCCATGCCCGTAAAGTAGCTAGTTCTGCACACCCATGGCCCGCTGACACACACCCATGCCCGGATCTGCACAACCATACCAGCTGCACTCCTGAATTCATTGTACACAATTGCTGGTCATACGTACACATAAAAAAGGAGAATTAGAAAATTCACATAAAAAAAAATTTGCAACCTAAAACAGCAGCAAAGTGGATTTACATTTCACACTGAATAAGGGCCCTCATTCCGAGTTGTTCGCTCGTTAACTGCTTTTAGCATCCTTGCACACGCTAAGCCGCCGCCCTCTGGGAATGTATCTTAGCTTAGCAGAATTGCGAACGAAAGATTAGCAGAATTGCGAATAGAAATTTCTTTGCAGTTTCTGAGTAGCACGAGACTTACTCCTATACTGCGATCAGTTCAGTCAGTTTCGTTCCTGGTTTGACGTCACAAACACACCCAGCGTTAGCCCAGACACTCCCCCGTTTCTTCAGACACTCCCGCATTTTCCCCAGAAACGGCAGCGTTTTTCCGCACACTCCCATAAAACGTCCAGTTTCCGCCCAGAAACACCCACTTCCTGTCAATCACACTCCGATCACCAGAACGATGAAAAATCTTCATTAAGCCGTGAGTAAAATACCAAACTTTTGTGTTAATTTACTTGGCGCAGGCGCTCTGCGAACATTGCGCATGCGCAGTTTGCGACTAATCGCTCCATTGCGAAAAAATCTAATGAGCGAACAACTCGGAATGACCCCCAAGGTCCTTTTAGGGAGATGTACTAAGCTTTTGGAGAGAGATAAAGTACCATTCAAGCAACTCCTAACTGCCATGTTACAGGCTGGGTTTGAAAAATGACATTTAAGGTCTCTCACAACTATATGATGGGGGTGAAATGTTTTGATAGTTTAAATGTTTTAAATGTTTTGATAGTAAAAATCAAGTCCTACTAAGTAGGAATGTGGATATTGGAATTTTGCGGTATACGTGAACGATTCGGTAGAGTCTGAATTCAACTATCTGTATGTACTAACTATAACTAAGTGATGGTATTCTACCGATTAATTCATATTCTTTTTTATAGTGGTATAGAATTTCACAGCCATGTATAAAAATTGAGATAATTCTTGGATTCCGCATATATTACAACATCTATAATGTTGCATCAGAGTATTAATTACTCAAGGATTTGTTCTCAAATATTTAGTTCTTCTGTATAACGCTTACAATTTTCTGACACTCTCTCATCTGGCTGATAGCAGTGCTGATTAGAGTTCAGCTCTTCTCAGCGTACATTTTCCCGTCACAACAAAAAGCAGAAGCAGGGACGTGCGGTGAGCTAAATGGCTCAGGAGGCACTGGCTAACCCCAGAGCCAGATTTACATGCAATATATGAGCCAAAGGGTACATGTGGGCATTATACACAGGTGCAGCAGTATAGACATCTGGACATTATACACAGGTGCAGCATTATAAACTCCTGGAAATCTGGTGAGTTTTGATTAGAGATGGGTGGAAAGGATACACAGGTGAGGCACTGCCTCACCTGCCATAGACTTTTTACTCCAGAATTTAGGCTATAAAAATAATTAGAATAATGCAAAGAAGATATTTCAAACAAATTATCAGTATTTTTCATATACTTTATTCAGTCAAAACTCTGGTTTAAACGTAAGTATGACAGGAAAGACTCTGCCTCACCCCACCGCATGTCACTGAGCAGAAGTGTCTATCTTCCTTCAAATACTGAGAAAGGATTATTATCAGAATTCTCAGTGGACTATTTTCTACTATTTTATGGTTTCGGTTTCTCCTTTCCAACACTCTCTCATCTGGAAAAGCCTGGGGATTAACAACTCATTGACGTGTATCAGGCACAGTACAGACAGCAGAAGTGGGTTCTTTCTTCTTTCTTGTATCATCTTTATCCATTGCCCACGGTTATATTATCCCAAAATCAGCTCGATCCTTTAAATTTCGGAAGCTGATAGGATAGACTTGGTCAGTACTTGGATGGGAGACCACCTAGGAATATTGGGTACTGTGGGCATTACCAAGATGGTCACTCTATCTACTTCATTTGAAACACTGGTTGAATAGCGATTATTGCACATTCTCGCAATCAATCTCTATACTTCACCTTTTTCTTGTCTTGAATTCATAACAATGGAGAAGATGAAGACTTTTACATTTTGACCGCAAGGTCTTTATTTTAAAATATAAGCACAATAAATGTTATGTTTTAGACGACTCATCAATACTGTTTACTTCAGACTCATATCTTTGACTTTATTCGTATGAATTCATATTGAAGAGTGGTCCCAAAAAGGAATCTTTTGTCTTTTCTTTCCCCACATATCTGTAGGTGCCGCATGCGCAGTTTTGCCATTTTTTTTAAATGAACGCTGCGCAACGAACAACGGCAGCTAGCGATCAACTCGGAATGACCCCCTTTATCTTTGTAAACAGCGATACAGTTTAGTACATACAATGTAAGTGGACAAGTTTCTAATTGTAACTAATTACAGTGATATATTTGTACATGTTGCTAAACAGATAGTAACATGCTTTTACACAGGAGGATTCTGTTCCTGTAAAAACCTAGTTGCAGAGACAAAGGACCTGAATCATGGGGGTCATTCCGAGGTGATCGCTAGCTGCCGTTGTTCGCTGTGTAGCGATCAGTGAAAAAAATGGCTAATCTGCGCATGCGTTTGCTCCGCAATGCGCACGCGCGTCGTACGGGTACAAAGTCCATTGTAGTTTTGTACTGGTTCTAGCGACGATTCCAATCGCACAGCCGGCCGCAAGGAGATTGACAGAAAGTGGGCGTTTCTTGGTGTCAACTGACCGTTATCTGGGAGTGCTTAGAAAAACGCAGGCGTGGCAGAAAAAACGCAGGTGTGGCTGGGTGTTCGCTGGGCGGGTGTGTGATGTCAAAAGCCGTCCCTCCGTCGTTAGAATCAACGTACGCGAAGAGTAACTACAGGGCTGATCTTGTTTTTTGCACAAAACCATTTTGTAGGCGCTCTGCTGCACAAGCGTTCGCACTTCTGTAAAGCTAAAATACACTCCCCAGTGGCCGGCGACAATGTGTTTGCACGGCTGCTAAAAACTGCTAGCGAGCGATCAACTTGGAATGACCCCCAATGTTTGTAAGTAAAGCAAAAAAAAAAAAAAAAAAAAAAAGCAAGTAACTTTGTACTTGGAATAAACCATGTTGCAATGCAAGGTGAGCAAACACATTTATATTGTTTCTGTGCAGGGTAAATACTGGCTGCTTTTGCATGCAGCCCACAAATATTAGACAGCTTTATTTTTACACTGCAATTTAGATTTCAGTTTGAACACACCCCACCCAAATCTAACTCTCTCTGCACATGTTACATCTGCTCCACCTGCAGTGCATCATGGGTTTGCCTAGTTGCTTGCATTTTTACTTTACTTACACAATTGAATCAGGCTCAAAGATCAATATACTGAACTGTTAATTATTTATCGCTTAGATAAAGTTTATTTACTTTATAATTCACATTTTTTTTAATCATAACATATTCATTCACAGTGACTCTCTGAGGTGGAATTGTTAATCGTTAAGTAATACCCATGCTTCCCTTGCTGGAAGTTATGGAAGATGTGCGTGAGATGGTGAAAGTTATCATTCTTGGATACATTTTGCAAATTCTGCCTGTACCTCATTTAGGGTTTTGGTGGGCAACCAGATTTGTTGTGTGCCCACTTTTATGACACTCAAACAGCCTCATCTATGAAGCTACAAACACAGTGACATGCAGCGGACCTCTGTTCTGAGATTTTCATGATTATGGGGGCTGATTCTGAGGTGGAAGTAAAGCAAAACAGAGCAAGTAACTGAGCACCTTGGCAAAGCCATGCTGCACTGCAGGAGGGCAGATGTAACATGTGCAGAGAGATGTAAACGTGATGGGGACGTGTCCAAACTCATCTCTACATTGATTGCAGTGTAACAATAAAGCTGTCCAGCATTTGTGGGCTACATGCAAATGCAGCCAGTATTTACCCTGCATGCAAACACAATAAATGTAATTGCAGCCCTGCATTGCAGCGTGGTTTGCTCAGGTGCACATTACTTGCTCTTTTTGCCTTTGTTCCCACCTCAGAACCAGACATATTTTCCTCATATGTCCCTGATAGATGTGTCTCTGTGCATCAGCATGGTGCAAAGGTTTACACCTTCTAATGGCAATATCGGGGCGATCCTAATGGTGCCCATACACTTGTACGATGCCCCGCGACGCAACATCATGGGTCATCGGACCGGCAGTTCCGGTGCGATGAAATCGCACCTGAACTGCCAAAGTGATTACCACGCGATCATGTGACAGATCGCATGGTAATCACGTGATCGACACGTCACCGCCGAGTTAGAGCGGCGTCTGGCCGCTCCTGGCGGGTGCCCATTGCGCATGGCAGTGCGATATATTGCATGTGTTTTTAAAAACACATGCGATCGCACTGCGATGCAATAAATATTAAGTGCAGCACATAATATCTTGAGACGCGAGATTGGACCGGCGTGCCCGCGCATCGCATCGCAAGGTACCTAAAATGTGCATACAATCCCCCGATTTATCTCACAGATGCGGTGGAAATCGAAGGATTGTACCTGATATCTCACAAGTGTATGGGCTACATAACTCCACAGAAGACCATTGATCTGTATGAAAGTGACGGATGTAATAGACAGTCCCGATATAACATAATTGACCATAAAGAAGGTTTCTGGACTTTGCATCATTTTTGACCAGGGGGCAAGTGTATGGGGTGTGGTGACACAATGTGCGCCATGAGGCCACACCCCATCTGCTCCACTAGGGGAGGTGTGTGATGCAGGAGTGTGTCAGAGTTTGCCGAAGGCGCGGGGCCAAATTCAGATTTTTTTTTTTAAAGCGGCAGTCATTTACAATGCAAAACTATTCCTTGCAAATGATTGCTCCTTTAAAAAAACATCAGATTGCGCCTGGCACCCCATACTCGGACGCCATTACATCCCGTCGTACATAGTTCAAACTGGACCACAATCTTTCAACAGTAAGTCATTTTCCTGGGGCAGGATACCTGTCTTTTTCCCAATACACAAAGTGGCTCCATGTATGGCAGCCTGCACCCACATTATTACAGATGCCACACTGCAGAGGTAGAGATGTATCAAAACTTGGAAGGAGATAAAGTGGAGAGAGCTAAAGTACCAGACAATCAGCTCATAACTGCCACGCAGACTATGTTTG
This sequence comes from Pseudophryne corroboree, assembly GCF_028390025.1. NCBI lineage: Eukaryota > Metazoa > Chordata > Amphibia > Anura > Myobatrachidae > Pseudophryne > Pseudophryne corroboree. The sequence continues at coordinate 32,443,629 of NC_086453.1, forward strand.
AAATAGACAGCTAGAAGCTGATTGGTACGTTATCTCTCTCCAACCCTTGATACCTCTCCCCCTTAGAGTTCTTCTCTAACTTTGCTGTGACCTTTACTCAGTGCTAGGCGGCTCTTTGTCTCCTCGCTGCCAGGATGTAGGCCTCCTTGTGTCCCAGGAGCAGGGCTGGCGAAGCAGAATAATCAGCCCAGCACAATACACACATCTTTTGTGCCCTGTTCCATGAGTGTAGGTGTGACGTGTGCCAGGAATGCTTATGTGGAATGGCAGGAATCCGGGCAAGTGTAAAGAACCATTCTGCGGCAGCGGCCTGACTTTATCACATTAGTGTGGTGCCGCTGTATAAATATATACTGAGCTGTCTCATAGCTTAGTCTCCTGCGGCTGGCACTCGCTCTGGCATTGTCCGAGGGCTCGTTATTCATGGCTTCACCACTGGATGGAATTTTGTCAATGACACCAACCTCGGTGACACACAATGACATGAATGTGTGTTGGAAGATGCGGAAAATTGACACCGTTTCAACACAAAGGATTTTTTTTTTTTTAAATGCGAAGACAGAATTTTTAATAGGATTTTTTTTCCTTCCTCTGGTTATTAATGAAGATGGGAAGTTGTGGGCCCGCAGCACAGATGGGCCCGCTTCTATTTTTCCTCTACAGCAGGCACTGACTGGGGATGAGCACTGCACGGTGCACCATGATGGCATCAACTGGGCGGGTGAAAGTGTTTGCTCCTCCCTGTGGGAGGAGCTGAACAGACTGCAGTGTCCATTGCTGAGTGCAGGCTCATTGCAAGGATTTGCCTCATTGAGTGAAGCTACATTTTGTGCTACTGCATTGGGGGAGCTGTATCAAATCATCTATCTGATTGGTTGCTATGGGTTACTCCATGGAAAAGTGGAGTAGTCGCTCAGTTTATCAGACCTTAGCTATCACTTCTCAAGTAAATTCTATTCAATAATATCTGGAATCAGGTTAGTTGCTATGGGCAACTACTTCACATGTCCTCTTTAGAAGTTTTGATACATCTCACCCTACTTTAATGAGCTTAAAATGATTGTGCATTTGGTGACTGCTTCTTTCCCCCTCCATGAAGATTGACTGTATTACATGATCGAAGGGATGGGCAGTTGCGGATGATTTAATGGTTAGCATTACTACCTCACAGCACTGAGGTCGTGGGTTCAATTCCCACCATGGCCCGAACTGTGTGGAGTTTGTATTTTCTCTCTGTACTTGCATGGTTTCCCCCGGTTTCCTCCCACACTCGAAAAATATACTGATAGGGTGAATTGACTGCCACCAAAAATGAACCCTACTATGTGGACACATACAGTACTCGAGACTAGATGGCCCAAGTGCTTTTTGTCTGCCGTCACATCTATGTTTCCTTGGGAGATGTAGACGCCTGCTCTGGACAAAATGTTACATTTGCAGCTCTGAGAAGTGTTTAAAGCATCAATCCCAATGAGAAGTTTTTTTGTATTTTTAATCTATGTAAATTGCAAGTTTTGCAACTTTTAAATATGAATCTGATCTCAGCTCAATCTCATCTCCTTTTTAAAATCTCTCTGAAGAGAAATCAAGCATGTGACATGTGGCTGCCCTTGCCATGGTAGTCCGTGTCACTGTAGAATTATAAATTATTAACAGCAACCTGAAGAAACAAAAGAAGGAGAAATGGTAAATACAAGAGTCTTTTTATGTCCTGGCTGCAACAGTCACTTATGAAAAAAACAGACAATTTTTTAAAAATGGGATTGCTGCTAAAACCCTGTAATATAGAACACTGTAATATGACACTAAGCTGTAATCAAACAAGGTGCTTATACTCAGTAGTAAGAGTAAAAAGAGTGGAAAGCTCCGCCTCCTCATTGATTTGTGCCTGACAGGCCGGTGGTGTTGGGCCGCCGTTTTGGGGGCGCGTTCCGGCCAACGCAAGCGTGCCTGGTCCATACGGGGAAGGGGGGTAGAGAGTGACGTCACACGCAGCCGCTGCGACCCTGAGAGCAACGGGTTTGTCCCTGCCAGCGCAGGTAGGGAGCTAGTCTTCAGATACAAAAGCATCACCGCCGTGTGATGCTTTTGACCCTGACTTAATTATCGGTGTGGAGTTTGAGGGTTTCCTCCCATACCCCTGAAACATAATTGTTAGATAGGGATAACCATCGGTGTGTTAGCATGAAATGTCAAGTGACCATCAATGGTTGCCAACTTGGCAATGGACGACCATTGATGGTTTCTCCAAACGATGGTCATCACTGTTCATTCACTGACTGGCCCGTGAGCCAACCAGAACCTGGGGGTGGGGCTTTATGTTTGTCAGGGGCGGAGCTATTGTCATTGTTCCAGCACCCCGTAGAAAAAAAAAACAACAAAGAAAATATTGAGTGTTTCTGTACTACCAATTTTGGGAAACCATCTGGTTCTCCCCCATCAATGGCAAAATAATTCCCCATCAACCAATAATTCCCCATAAACCATCAATGATTAGGGATCATCGATAGTCGATAGCCATCTCTACTGATAGTTTACTTGGCTTCTGACAAAAAATAAATAAATACATGAACAATTACCTGCTGGGATAGTACTTCTGACAGTGGGTTGTCAGTAGCGGATCTTGCCACGGGCAAGCAGGACTTTTGCCCGGGGCGCCGCCTTCCGGAGGGCGCCGTCGCCGTCCAGAGGACGCCGCACCATGGCAAGATCCGCTGCTGTTGTGCCCCCCGCTGCCGCTGCCCGCTGTGAAGGGAAACTAGACGCTACGCGTCTAGTTTCCCGCTACGCGTCTAGTTTCCCTTTGTGGAGAGGACCTTTACTGTAATGATGTGCGGCGCGCGTTGACGTCATCGCGCACCGCACAGCAAAGGTCCTCTCCACGAAGGGAACTAGACGCTTAGCGTCTAGTTTTCCTTCGTGGAGAGGACCTTTGCTGTGCGGTGCGCGATGACATCATCGCGCACATCACATCATACTACAGTACAGGGGGCGTAACTGACCACGCCCCCTGTATGAAGCCACGCCCCCTAATGCCGCCCGGGGAGCAAGAAGCCCCGGAACCGGCCCTGTGGGTTGTCCTGGCAAAGAAGTGACTTCTGGGTTTATTATGACCCGGGAGTCCTAATCTGCATGCACAAGCCACAGGGTCAGCTGCCACAGAGAAATAATACCGTTCTAAATCCTAAATCATTCACAGTGATTTGGGGAAGATTCTTAAAAGATCTGATGAGGTTAGCAAGCCAACCACAATGATTGCCGGGAAACCTTTGTGTCTTGCTATAACAGGGACACTGGCGTAACTAGGGGGCCGCAGCCACTGCGGCTGCTTGGAGGCACAGGGCTGCGTGGGGCCCCCTAGTGCGTCTGTTTTAGGAAGGACATGGAGGGCACAGTGTGCGCCTCTCCTGTGTGTCCCTCCTGGGTCTCCGGCGGCAGCGGCGTGTCTGTTAAATGAAGTGAGCTCTGATTGGCTCATGAACCGGCACTTAATTTGACAGGCACGCCACTGCCGCCGGAGACGCAGGATGGACACACAGGAGAGGCGCACACTGTGCCCTCCATGTCCTTCCCATAACAGCAGCGGGGGAGCCCTTTGGGGGAAGGGGGGGGGGGTTGGCACTGAGGTTTTGTACCTGGCACTGGGGGGGCATGTTTGGCACTGGGGGTATATGTGTACCTGGCACTGAGGGGGCATATGTGGCACTGGGGGTACATGTGTACCAGGCACTGTGGGGGGGGGGGGGCATATGTGGCACTGGGGGTATATGTGTACCAGGCACTGGGGGGGGGCATATTTGGCACTGGGGGTATCTGTGTAGCTGGCACTGGGGGGGGGGGGGGGGGGCATATGGGGCTCTGGGTGCATATGTGTATCTGGCACTGTGGGGGAATATCTGGCACTAGGGGCATATGCAGAGCCGGCCCTAGCCAATTTGATGCCCTAGGCAAAATTTTGTCTGGTGCCCCCTAGCTCCGCCGCTAGTTCTGCATCTGTACCTGCAACGCTCAGGTAGTGGGGCCCACCGGGGGGTTACCCTGTGGGCCAGTTCAACTCTGCACAATGCCACACAGTAATAACCATAATACATATAATTCCACACAGTAAAGGAACCTTACACATATGCCCCACATTAGTAATGCCCATAATATAAATAATGCCACACAGTAATGCACCTTACACATATGCCCCACATTAGTAATGCCCATAATACACATAATGCCACACAGTAATGCACCTTACACATATGCCCCACATTAGTAATGCCCATAATACACATAATGCCACACAGTAATGCACCTTACACATATGCCCCACATTAGTAATGCCCATAATACACATATACTGCCACAGATACTGCCACACTTGCTGGTTATACAAAAAGATCAGTATCATACATGTAGAAACTGTCCATTCTCTTCACTATTCAGTGTGTTTGCTGGTGTCTGTTACTCCCGTTAACTGCATGCACTTTACTTTATACTGTGGGAGCTAAATGCTCTGCCCTCCAGTCTGATGTGTCTGAAAGTCACGCTGCACTGATGTTTCATATAGAAATAGCACAACGCAACTTACTGACCACGTTACAGTGCTGGATGGCAGGGGAATTTTACGGTATGGACTGACTAGGAAATAAAGTGTGGGGAGAACACTGCCCATGTTATGTCCCTGCAGACACCTGGGGTTTGCACAGGGATAAGGGACACACACAGGATGGCAGGGTCCCCCTCCCCCATGTGCACAAGCAGTATAGTGATGTCAGGTTTCTGTGAAGCAGTCTTCCAAAATACACGTGTTATCATAAGAAGCCATCCAGTAATAACCTTATATAGTCAGTAAAAATGTCACAGGTCCAGGAATTGCATTTACTGGGCTTCTGCTGTCTGTCTGAGGTCTCACAAGTCAGGGGCATTCAAGCATGTCAGAGGAAGTTTAAGGCACAGTGTGCATTTTTTTTGACAAATGTAAACAGCAGTGTATACAAGTACTGATTGAATACATTTGGAAAGTAACAGTTAGTTTGCGGACTGTCCCTCTCAGCATGAGATGCTGCAGGGACATGCTTGGATGCCCCTAGACATGCTTGAATGCCTTAGGCAAATGCCTAGCCTGCCTATAGCTAAGGCCGGCTCTGGGCATATGTGGCACTGGGAGCACAGACCTAGCAACAAGCATTACCCCCTGGTTACAAGTCCAACACCCAGCTCATGAAATTCCTGGCAACAGGCATTAACCCCTAGCATCGAGCATGACACCCAGTGCATGAAACGACTGGCAATGAATATTACCGCCTGGCAACAAGCTTGAAACCCAGCACATGAAACCTCTGGCAACGAGCATGATGACACCCAGCGCATGAAACCCCTGGCAACGAGCATGACACCCTGAGCATGAAAACCCCTGGCACCGTGCATGGAACCAAGAGCATGAAACCCCTGGCAATGAGCAGTCAATTTAAAAGTAATTAGAAGCCTTACTGTAGGACTTAATGTGTAATGGGCATTGCGGTGTGGCATAATGTATCACGGACATTGCGGTGTGTGTCATAATGTGTCACAGGCATTGTATGTGCTATAATGTATCAGGGGCATTGCAGCGTGGGGCATAATGTATAACGGGCATTGCGGTGTGTGGCATAATTATACTGGGCATTACTATAAGTAAGAAAAATGACAAATAATGTAAGGGGCATGAATCAGGATTATTTTTTTCCAGTGGTGGCCAACGTCTGGGCGTGCAGGTTGCAAAACTGGGGTATAAGGTAGTTTTTCCTGAAATGCCACACCCCTTTATGCAAAGCCACGCCCATTTCAGCAAGGCCACGCCCCTTAAGGCACATGCAGATTCATAATTTTACTAGTGCCAAGTACGGGTGGGGGCGCCAGTAAATGTTTTGGCTTGCGGGAGAAAAATTTCTAGTTACGCCACTGAACAGGGAGAATAATTTACCAGACCTTTCTGGACCAGAATGAAAACATTGATAGGGTGTTTTTCATCTGGTCCTGTTTAAGCTTGAGCAGGACATTGTAGACCACCACTGGGGGAGAAAGGCTGATGACCCCACTCAGTGGGACTGAGAAAGAATCCATCTTCCATGCTCATTAGGACCTCATTCTAGAAGCAAGTTGTAAAGTTTTGAATTTTAAGGACAAGAAAAACAGGTCTATGCACTTGGGCCTCAGAAGACCATTGGAGCTTCTCAGCATAAAAACCTACTAGGGCAAAGGAGAAGTGGCTGATTCCACAGGGAGAACTCCCGGCCCAGACTATTGTTGGAGAGTTATTTAACATGGGTGTGGATTATTAGATCTACACTAAAAAGGTCTACAGTCAATAGGTCTACCACTAATGGTGGACATGCATTAGGTCAACAGGTTCAAAAGGTTGACAGGGTCAAAAGATCAACATAGAATAGGTAGAATAGGCTGCAGGGTCTGTTCCAAGCACCCTGAAATCCAAATGCAGGTGATACAGAGCCCACCCCTAGGCCTTGGGTCCTGAGTGGAGGCACCTCTCACACACCCCTAGTTATGCCTACCATTGATGGTCGCCATTGATGGGGAAACAGCATGTTTCCATCTATGGTTGCATACTATGCAATAGATGACAATCGATGGTTACACAACCCTGTATTTTCACTGATTGGCCCGAGGGCCAATCTGAAGCTCAGGACAGGGCTTCCCAGAAGTCGTGGTGGTGTGTGTGTGTGTGTGTGTGTGTGTGTGTGTAGGGGGGGAGGGGGGGGGGCTATGCCCTGGGTCTCTGCACTGTATGGGAGTCAGGAGAAGAACCATTGTGTGGTTCTATCTATACCATCTATGTCGGGAAACCAAGTGGTTCTCCTCAATCACTGGCAAAACTATTCAACATTGACCATAAACCATAAATGATTTTGAATCATCGATGGTCGGTGGCCATCCCTAGTTATAGCCATGACCCGGCCTATGACCTGCTATGCACTGTAATGTGCTTCCTGTCTGTCCATGGCTTTGCCTGTTGGTGTGTGCTTGTTATACGGTAGTCTGCAGTGCTGCAGATTTATGTTGTGTCTTACAAATAAGCAGTAATAATAGTAACAGTTTAATTTGCATACCGCTGCCATTGGCATAAATAAGATGTAGCGAAGACTAAGTATCAGGCTTGTTATATGGAGAGATATAAGAAAATGGAATTAAGAAAAATTATAGAGCGTGCCCTTTTATGCAATTAAGCCATTTGTTTCTTGATATGGCCTGGCAAACAACACAACTAATTACCAGTTAATTAGGGAAATCTCCATACTTTGGCCTGTCAGCAGCTCTGGGCACGGCTATGCGGCCTTGTTGAGAGCGGTCACATCGCCATGGCAACAGTTTGCTGTGTTTATGTAATCTTCCCTGATAAACAGGCCGACATATTGTCCCGCCCACTCGTATCCAATTCTGGCGAATTATGTCAACATGACTGGCTCAGAAAACATAATGGGACATAATAATTAGCGGGTTACATTAGAAAATAAACAGGATTGACAAAAATAGTCTTAATTCTAAGCAGACAATATGCAAACAAGTGATTTGCACAGCGTGCAGACTGACTGACTGTATGTCTTTCCACATAACATTACCTTCTAGCGCTAATAAAAGCAAAACAAAAAACTAAACAAAATCTTACAAAAAAACAAAACATGGACACCTATATAAAGGTTTTCCTGTCGCCTATGGTGTCATTCTTTGTCCCAAAGCAACATTTTACAGATTAAAGGGGGGTACGCACGGAGAGATCCATGCTTAACATCTAAGTAATCTGACTAGATTGCTTAGAAGTTAAGCACAGATCTCTCCGTGTGTATGGGTTCCGGTATGAATGGTCGACCATGTTATGGTCGACAGTCATTAGGTCGACCACTATTGGTCGACATTGACATGGTCGACATGGACACATGGTCGACACATGAAAATGGCCGACACATGAAAGGTCGACACATGAAAAGGTCGACATGAGTTTTTTACTTTTTTTGGTGTCGTTTTTTGCGTAAAATGACTGGGAACCCCAATTAGTGCACCGCGTCCCCTCGCATGGCTCGCTTCGCTTGCCATGCTTCGGGCATGGTGCCTTCGCTCCGCTACCGCTTTGCTCGGCACACTTTACCGTTCCAATCGTAGTCCATGTGTATCGTAAAGTATGGAAAAGTTCCCCAAAAGAAAAAAAAGTTAAAAAACTCATGTCGACCTTTTCATGTGTCGACCATTTTCATGTGTCGACCACGTGTCCATGTCGACCATGTCAATGTCGACCAATAGTGGTCGACCTAATGACTGTCGACCATAACATGGTCGACCATGTGAACGGATACCGTGTGTATGCCCCCCGGTGCTAGATTGGCCTGCATGATCTAGCACATCGCTCATTTCACCCGCTGGGAGTGGCACGCAGTGGCTGAATGTCGAAAGTGGCTCGCAATTTTTTTGGCCACCGACAGCATCTCCTGCATGCCCCTGTCATTTCTCAAAAAATTCTGCACCACCAAATTAATTGTATGTGCAAAACAGGAGACGTGCTGGAATTTGCCCAGATGTAATACACGCACAATATTGGTGGTACAGGAGAGTGTACCCCTAAACCACACACACACATGGCAAAGCCTGTAAAAATAATTTGGATAATAATAACCCTTTTATTTGGACGGAGTTATATAACAATATGCGGCACAGAAGGGTGTACCCCTAAACCATACAGGGCAAACTCTGTAAAAAGTATTTGGATTAAATATTAATAACCCCTTTATTTGGAGTAAATAATATACAGCACAGGACACCACCACTGGACTTATACGGCAGTATCGCTGGACTTATACGGCAGTATCACTGGACTTATATGGCAGTACCACTGGACTTATATGGCAGTACCACTGGACTTATATGGCAGTATCACTGGACTTATATGGCAGTACCACTGGACTTATACGGCAGTATCACTGGACTTATATGGCAGTACCACTGGACTTATATGGCAGTATCACTGGACTTATATGGCAGTATCACTGGACTTATACGGCAGTATCACTGGACTTATACGGCAGCACTGGACTTAGGGGGTCATTCTCACCTGATCGCATGCTGCCATTTTTCGCAGCGGTGCGATCAGGTCTGAAGTGTGCCTGCGCATGGGTTGCAATGCGCAGGCGTGCCGTTGCCCGGCGACGGTGACGAGAAGAATGAAGAAAGAGTGTAGAGGAAAACGCAGGCGTGTCCTGCCGTTTGCAGGGATGGATCCTGACGTTAGCTCCAGAAAGGATCATCGCAGCGGATGAGTAAGTCTTGAGCTGTGCAGATACTGCACAAACGTTTTGCTTGTGCAGCTCTCTGCACAGCCGATCGCAGCCCTGCACATCTCTAACCCCCCCCTTCCCTGTAGGCGGAGATTTCCTGGTCGCAGCAGTGCTAAAAACAGCCTGCGGGCGACCAGGTCGGAATGACCCCCTTATACGGCGGTACCACTGGACTTACATGGCAGTACCACTGGAGTGGACATATATACGGCAGTACCACTGGACTTATATGGCAGTACCACTGGACATAAACGGCAGTACCACTGGATTTATACGACAGTATCACTGGACCTATATGGCAGTGCCAATGGCCTTATACGGCAGTATCACTGGACATATATGGCAGTACTACTGGACTTATACGGCAGTATCACTGGACTTATATGGCAGTATCACTGGACTGGACTTTATACGGCAGTACCACTGGACATATACGGCAGTACCACTGGACATATACGGCAGTATCACTGGACTTATATGGAAGTACCAATGGACTTATACGGCAGTACCACTGGACTTATACGGCAGTACCACTGGATTTATACGGCAGTACCACTGGACTTATACGGCAGTACCACTGGACTTATACAGCAGTACCACTGGACTTATACGGCAGTACCACTGGACTTATACGGCAGTATCACTGGACTTATATGCAGTACCAATGACTTATACGGCAGTACCACTGGACTTATACGGCAGTATCACTGGACATATACGGCAGTATCACTGGACATATACGGCAGTATCAGGGCCGGATTAAGCTTTGGGGGTGCCTGGGGCACTTAAGACAAGGGGGGCCCCGGTGGAAGGCGGGAGAGTGTATTTTAGATTGTGCATACTCCCCAACATGACCCATTCCAGGAGGGATAAAATGCTGTTTACCTGGACTTCCTTCTTAATATATGATTGGTGTCACCTGTGTTGAACTATTTCATAGATAAGAAAGGTATTTCAACACAGGTGATTGCAATCATAACTTAATATAGCATGTTATCCCTCCAGGACTGAGTCGTGTTAGGATGTATGGATTGTGTATATTAAATTTAATCCAATGGAGTATATTAGATTTAAACTAATAGTTGAATAATGCCAGGTTACATAGGACCCAGGACACCCAGGCAGGGAGTAGGAGAAGATGGGATCCCTGTGTCACTTACAGCTCTCTCCACCCTCCTATCTCTCCTCTGGTCGGAAAGCTTAATCGGTAGCTCATAAAACCTGATACTCTGCCTGCAATGCATACTGCCCTGCTCGCATTCTGGCTGTCTGGTTCTGCTACTGAATGAGAGGGAAAGCTAGTGATGTTGGTGTGCTCTGGCTGGGGGGCCCCCTAACAAAGGGGGGCCCGGGGTACTGTATGCCCTATGATCTCCCCTTAATCTGGCTATGGGCAGTATCACTGGACTTATATGGAAGTACCAATGCACTTATACGGCAGTACCACTGGACTTATACGGCAGTACCACTGGACTTATACGGCAGTACCACTGGACTTATATGGAAGTACCAATGCACTTATACGGCAGTACCACTGGACTTATACGGTAGTATCACTGGACTTATATGCAGTACCACTGGACTTATATGGAAGTACCAATGCACTTATACGGCAGTACCACTGGACTTATACGGCAGTACCACTGGACTTATACGGCAGTACCACTGGACTTATATGGAAGTACCAATGCACTTATACGGCAGTACCACTGGACTTATACGGCAGTATCACTGGACTTATATGCAGTACCACTGGATTTATACGACAGTATCACTGGACCTATATGGCAGTGCCAATGGCCTTATACGGCAGTATCACTGGACATATATGGCAGTACCACTGGACTTATACGGCAGTATCACTGGACTTATATAGCAGTATCACTGGACTGGACTTTAAACGGCAGTACCACTGGAAATATACGGCAGTACCACTGGACATATACGGCAGTATCACTGGACTTATATGGAAGTACCAATGGACTTATACTGCAGTACCACTGGACTTATACGGCAGTACCACTGGATTTATACGGCAGTACCACTGGACTTATACGGCAGTACCACTGGACTTATAAGGCAGTACCACTAGACTTATACGGCAGTATCACTGGACTTATATGCAGTACCAATGACTTATACGGCAGTACCACTGGACTTATACGGCAGTACCACTGGACTTATACGGCAGTACCACTGGACTTATACGGCAGTATCACTGGACTTATATGCAGTACCAATGACTTATACGGCAGTACCACTGGACTTATACGGCAGTATCACTGGACATATACGGCAGTATCACTGGACATATATGGCAGTATCACTGGACTTATATGGAAGTACCAATGCACTTATACGGCAGTACCACTGGACTTATACGGCAGTACCACTGGACTTATACGGCAGTACCACTGGACTTATATGGAAGTACCAATGCACTTATACGGCAGTACCACTGGACTTATACGGCAGTACCACTGGACTTATACGGCAGTACCACTGGACTTATATGGAAGTACCAATGCACTTATACGGCAGTACCACTGGACTTATACGGCAGTATCACTGGACTTATATGGCAGTACCACTGGATTTATACGACAGTATCACTGGACCTATATGGCAGTGCCAATGGCCTTATACGGCAGTATCACTGGACATATATGGCAGTACCACTGGACTTATACGGCAGTATCACTGGACTTATATGGCAGTATCACTGGACTGGACTTTATACGGCAGTACCACTGGACATATACGGCAGTACCACTGGACTTATACGGCAGTATCACTGGACTTATATGGAAGTACCAATGGACTTATACGGCAGTACCACTGGACTTATACGGCAGTACCACTGGACTTATACGGCAGTACCACTGGATTTATACAGCAGTACCACGGGACTTATACGGCAGTACCACTGGACTTATACGGCAGTACCACTGGACTTATACGGCAGTATCACTGGACTTATATGCAGTACCAATGACTTATACGGCAGTACCACTGGACTTATACGGCAGTATCACTGGACATATACGGCAGTATCACTGGACATATACGGCAGTATCACTGGACTTATATGGAAGTACCAATGCACTTATACGTCAGTACCACTGGACTTATACGGCAGTACCACTGGACTTATACGGCAGTACCACTGGACTTATATGGAAGTACCAATGCACTTATACGGCAGTACCACTGGACTTATACGGCAGTACCACTGGACTTATATGGAAGTACCACTGGACTTATATGGCAGTATCACTGGACTTATATGCAGTACCACTGGACTTATACGGCAGTACCACTGGACTTATACGGCAGTACCGCTGGACTTATAAAGCAGTACCACTGGACTTATACGGCAGTATCACTGGACTTATACACTCTCCAGGACTGGAGTGAAAATGGCGACGACGCGCGGCTCCTTATATGGAATCCAATACCCGCGAGAATCCAACAGCGGGATGATGACGTTTTGCCTCGTTCTGGTTTCCGAGTCTTGTGGGAAGTCCCGAGCCGGGCTTGGATCGGGGCTCGGGACGTGAACTTTGGTAGGGTTCGGTTCTCAGAGAACCGAACCCTCTCATCCCTAGCTGGGACTATAACTCCGTACACCTTCCAAGGCTTAGTAAATAGACCCCACAGTGGAGAGAGATTAATAACCAAACAATTAGCTCCTAAATGTTGTTTTTCAAATACAGGGGTCTCTGTGCCTAATTCATACTGGATCGCGGCAGAGGCAGGGTTCACAGTCTGAGGCCCTTTGGGGAGTGTGCACGCGCACCCGGGGAGGCCCAATAAGTTGCTAAAAGCATCTCAGGGCTGCAATCGCCGCTGTCTGATTGACAGGCAGAGGCGGTCACGGGGTGGGAAGGGACGTGCCAATGGCGATATAACGCCATTGGTGGGGCACGGTTTGGACAATGCAGGCGTGTCTGGACCATTGTGGGGGTGGGCAGCGGCGGCTGCGTGACATCACACGCAGCCGCTGCAACCCGGGACGCAGTGGGTAACATAGTAACATAGTAACATAGTATCTGAGGTTGAAAAAAGACAATTGTCCATCGAGTTCAACCTATTTGTGGTGTCCTATGCATGATGATTTGACTAAAATTTCTGACTGATGCTGCTGTCAGCCGTTGCATTTTATCCCTATTTATAGTAACTATAATGCATGACTATGCACCATACCCCTGGATATCCTTATCCAATAGGAATTTATCTAACCCATTCTTAAAGGTGTTGACAGATTCCGCCATTACAACTCCCTCGGGCAGGGAATTCCAAACACGTATTGTCCTTACCGTGAAAAAGCCTTTACGCCGTATTGTGCGGAATCTCCTCTCCTCTAACCTGAGCGAGTGTCCACGAGTCCTCTGTGTTGATCTAACCAAAAACAGGTCCCGCGCAAGCTCTGTGTATTGTCCCCTTATATATTTGTAGATGTTGATCATATCCCCTCTTAGTCTCCGCTTTTCCAATGTAAACATGCCTAGTCTTTCAAGCCTTTCCTTGTATTCCATCGTCTCCATGCCCTTAATTAGTTTGGTCGCCCTCCTCTGTACCTTTTCAAGCTCCAGGATATCCTTTTTGTAGTACGGTGCCCAGAACTGTACACAGTGTTCAAGGTGTGGCCTCACTAGTGATTTATATAACGGGAGTATAATACTCTCGTCCCTAGCATCAATACCCCGTTTTATGCATGCTAATATCTTATTAGCCTTCTTTGCTGCAGTCCTACTTTGGGTACTACTGCTTAGCTTACTATCTATGAGGACACCTAAGTCCTTTTCCAGTACAGAATCCCCTAATTTTACCCCATTTAGTAGGTAGGTGTAATTTTTGTTCTTGTTACCACAGTGCATTACCTTACACTTGTCTGTGTTGAAGCGCATTCTCCATTTGGCTGCCCATGCTTCTAATTTAACTAAGTCGTTCTGAAGAGACTCGGCATCCTCCTCTGTATTTATAGCCTTACACAATTTGGTATCATCTGCAAAAATTGACACCATGCTCTCTAGACCTTCTGTTAGGTCGTTAATGAAAATATTGAACAATAGCGGTCCTAATACTGAGCCTTGCGGCACACCACTTAGCACTTCAGTCCAAGTTGAAAAAGATCCATTAACCACAACGCGCTGCTTCCTATTATCTAACCAGTTTTTGACCCAAGTGCATATTGTGCTTCCTAGCCCTGATTCTTGTAGCTTGTATATAAGTCTCATGTGTGGTACAGTATCGAACGCTTTGGCAAAGTCTAAAAAGATTACATCCACGTCTTTACCCTGATCTAGGTTTGCGCTTACTGTTTCATAAAAGCCAAGTAAGTTGGTTTGACAGGATCTGTCCTTCATAAACCCATGTTGATTCCTTTTAATGACCTTATTGGTTTCAAGGAACTTCTGAATACTATCTCTTAGAATACCTTCCAATACTTTCCCCACTATAGATGTAAGACTAACTGGTCTATAATTACCTGGTTCAGCTTTACTTCCCTTTTTGAATATAGGCACTACTTCCGCTATACGCCAGTCTTTGGGAACCATACCTGATATAACTGAATCCTCAAAGATCAAAGATAGCGGTTTTGCCAGTTCAGAGTGAAGCTCCATTAGGACCCTTGGATGAATACCATCGGGCCCTGGTGATTTATTAATCTTTAAATGTTTTAATCGGTCACAGACTACTTCCTCGCTTAAATAAGTACCTATCAGTGTGACATTGTCATTATTGAGATTGTGCGTCAGTCCCTGAATTGGGTCCTCTCTAGTGAATACTGTTGAAAAAAACTCATTTAGTGTGTCCGCTATGTCATTATCATTTTTGCTTAAGACTCCCAACTTGTCTTTCAAAGGGACTATACTCTCCTTTTTTAATCTCTTGCTATTAATGTATTTAAAGAATTTTTTGGGATTCGCTTTGCTTTCCTTTGCTACTAGCAAAGCAAAGCTAGGCTGACAGGCAGGGAGTTACTCGACGGGTGCAAAAGCATCTCTGCCATGCAATGCTTTCGTGGGTGAAAGGGGGGTCGGGCCTGACATGCGGGGCGGAGTAGCCCTGTGCTGGGCGTCCCCCCGCATGTCTGAGTAACTGATCGTAGATGTGCTAAATTTAGCATATCTATGATCAGATCTGAATCACCCCCTATGTACTAAGCATTGGAGAGATAAAGTGGATAGAGATAAAGTACCAGCCAATCAGCTCCAAACTGCCATGTTACAGGCTGTGTTTGAACAATGACTGCAAGTAGCTGACTGGCCATACCTCCCAACATCTTATGCAAGTGATGTGGAACTCTCTCGCACCAACAAAAATGGGGTGTGGCCTCACAGGAGTGCCGCGATCACGAGCCACGCCCCCGTTTCAGTCACTGAGGGTGCATGCCAAGCACTCTGTGAGCTGCTGGCATGCCCCCAGTCCTTCTGTGTCACCGCTGCTCTGCTAAGCAGGGTAGAGAGTGACAGGAACCTTCCAACTGCCCCCCCCCTCCCCCCCTCCACAGGACACTGCGGCCTGCAGGTGGGACAGCTCCCAAAAACAGGACTGTCCCACGAAAATCGGGACCGTTGGGAGGTATTGATTGGCTGGTACTTTACCTCCGTCCTCTTTAGCTCTCTCTAAGGGCGGGATGTATTAACATACATCGCCGCCCCTCGCAGCGATGTTAATCGCATATGTACTAATGCGGTGACGGAGGCCCCCCACAATACCTGTGAGGTGGGGGGCCTCCACCTGCTCACCTGCCGGGAAGCAGCAGCAGGCTGTCTTGGGCGCCTCCTCCTCCTCCCTGCAGCCAGGAGGACCTCTGGCTGTGTTGCTGGGGGGAGGAGGAGTTTAGCTTCCGGGACCAGGGCTGCCTGGATGAAGGTATGCTGGGGAGAGGGGGGGAGGCGTCTGCGGCGTGGGTTGGCGGGATGCGGTGGCCAGCGGTAAGAAGCCCATAGGTTTCTATAGGGTATCGCCATCCAAACATGTCGATACCCTCAGGGGCGAAATTCGGCAGCTGGGGGTTAGTACATATGAAAAATGCGATAAAACCCCCGAAAACGGGGATTTTATCATATTTTTCCTATATTGCTTAAAAGAAACTGTTCTTTTAAATGTGATTCTTATATGTTTGCAGAAACTTTGATTTTAGTAGCAATTAAGGAAGTTAGTTTAGCTTTACAGCAAAAAATTAAAAGTTTGGGTGTTAGTGAAAGTTGGGATCCACTTGGATGGTTAAAAAGTAGCATTACAAAGCTTTTCTCTGAAATAATACAGTACATTGTGTTTGCTGCCCTCATTGTAAAATTCGGGTGTAGTATGGTATGCCGGCGACCAGCATACCGGCGCCGGGAGCCCGACCGCCGGCATACCGACAGTGTGGCGAGCGTAAATGAGCCCCTTGCGGGCTCGCTGCTCTCGCCACGCTACGCGCGCCACGCTACGCACGCTACGCACACCACGCTATTTATTTTCCCTCCAGGGGGGGTCGTGGACCCCCACGAGGGAGAATATGTGTCGGTATGCCGGCTGTCGGGATTCCGGCGCCGGTATACTGTGCGCCGGGTTCCCGACATTCGGCATACTGAAGACCACCCGTAAAAATCATATATTTTACCATCAAGTGTGAACCGGTAGTTTGTGTGCAATGTGGTAAAAAATTTTAAAAGTTAAAAAATACACCAAAAGATAACCAGCAGGAAAGACAGATAGTGTATGCTAATATAAAAAAGTTGTATGAACGTTTACAACTTATGGAAGTTGCCCCCATATATCAGACATTAAAGCTGATCAAAAAGGTAGGAAAAGTACTCGGCATGAAAATTTCAATCATGAGATGGGTAGTAATGTAAAAACTAACCAAAATGATTATGTTAAACATGAAATACAGATGAGTTTCAATTAACTGTATCAAAGCCCTCTTAGCCAACACCAGAAGGTTCGCAGCAGACACTAAAAATTCCCGTCCAGTGCGGCGAGCATTGGCGCCAAGCCCATCCCCGTGAACATACCCTATACCTGTATTGTGCGTCTACCTAACCCTCACTAGAAATTGTGAATTTGAACCTTCTGATTTGTGTATTAGAGTGCCAAGTATATTGGCAGAGAGCGGAATGATATAGATAAGTGAATACACAAAATGGAAGCTGGATGTCAGTTTGTCTATTGCTTAAAAGAAACTGTTGTTTTAAATGTGATTCTTATCGCTGCGGAACCCTTGTGGCGCCATATACATAAAGGATAATAATAATAATAATAATAATAATAATATATTTGCAGAAACTTTGATTTTAGTAGCAATGAAGGAAGTTAGTCTAGCTTTACAGTATTTCATAGACTGTGGTTAGCTAGTATCCTATAGAAAAGGGAAGTCGAAAGTATGTTGAAGGTAAAAGTATATTTTTAATATAACAGTCATAATCACAAGATGCTGAGCTAATTAATTGGAAATCCCCCATAAGGGGAGTTTATAATTTATTATATATTCTGATATTTGAAATGTAATTGGTCTATGTATATGATTGGCTTGTTAATTTGATTAGATCATGTAATGCTGTGATGAAAGTATATAAGATGAAATCAACGTGTCAATGTGCAGTTCATGATATTCTTTTATCGTGAGCCCTGTGAACTTCACAATGCAATAAATCTACCAAAGAGACTTCATTGTTCTTCAATTATTTTACATGACCATATCAGTACATACAGCCCTAAGGCTTAGTAAATAGAACCCACAGACTGTAAACTGACATAAGTTGATTCTTTTCTCTCTCCACTTTATCTCCAAGCTTTAATACAGGGGCGCTTTAAAAGATGAAGAGGCCCATGTCCAGCCTCCTCCGTTCGGGCCCCCTCCTCTCTGCCGGGAGCTCTGTAGAGTCTGAACACTAGAGGGCTCAGACTCTTCTACTCTGGTAAAATGGCGCGGCGTCCATTTTCCCAGTGATTTCTCTACTGCGCATGTGCAGAACACTGTGAAAATGCCCGCTGCACCATTTTCACAGGGTTTTAACAGCACCAGTGATGTTGGCACAGGACTCCAGAGGGGTGAGAGGGGTGTGTATTAATAAAATGGGTGCAGCGTGTGCGGTGGGGGCCCGTGTGTAGCAGCTGCCATCCTGTCATATAGATAAGAGCACATAAAATGACATTATATTCAACCATTCTGTATTTAATGTCCTACTTAGCATAAAATCATTAGAAATTATGATCTGTTTTGCTGTAGCACTCAGAGGCCAAATGGTGGAGAGTTCGAAAAAAAAGTGCAACTGGGCGCTTTTACCGGCAATAGGGGTTTTACCCTCTATGCACTATACATATAGGGTGACGTAGGTATTATCACCCCTGTAAGCTGGCTATATTTATTTACTTCATAAATTGCAGCATTTTAATCAATATATATATATATATATATTTCATTTTAAATAAACCTGATTCAGGGCCTAATTCAGATTGGATCGCAAATCGTGATCCAACCGGAATTTTTGCGATCGGCCTGCAGGTGCATGCGCAACACCCGTCCTGCGCATGCGCCCAAACTTTCTGCGGGGGGCTGCAGAAAATGCAATCGCCTCTGCCTGTCAATCGGGGTGGCTAGCCAGGCGTGTTGCGGTCTGAAAACGCAGTCGCACTGACACAGCTGGCGAATATACATCTGCCATTGGGTAGGTGTAAGCTTTGATGTTGTAAACGATGGTACAATCACGGTGCCCCTTAGTACGTGCCGCTATGGAATAGCACCGCTGCCAGTGGGAGTCTCAGTAGGGTGAGAATTGGGTGTGACATTTGCATAAAGCCCCGACTTTGCGGCTGCAATTGCTTCCGCCACTGAATGAGGACATCTGTCTGGGAAGGAGGTATAAATAGTAAAATTGCTCCAATATTCAATATTTTTACTGGACAAGAAGGTCGAGAATGAAAAACTGGGAACTTTTCAAGGGACAAATCTTTATAATCTGGCACAGATTCTGCAACATAGGGACAGCAGAGAATCAAAGTGTATATATCCCCAACATCTTCTCTCACCTGTTCAACAGGAGCCTCATCAGTGCTTTGGGGATGATTCAGAATGACCTGCGGGGGGACGCCCAGCACAGGGCTAGTCTGCCCCGCATGTCAGTGCCGCCCCCCCCCCCCCCCCCCCACGCACAAGTACAAAAGCATTGCACAGCGGCGATGCTTTTGAACTTCAGGAGTAGCTCCCGGACAGCACAGCTCCTGCATGCAGGCCGAGAGCTACTCGTCGCTGCCGGGGTCGCAGCGGCTGCATGTGACGTCACGCAGCTGCCGCGGACCGTCCCCCCCCCAACGGTCCAGCCACTCCTGCGTTGGCCGGTCCACGCCCCCTAAACGGTGGCTTAACATTGCCGCCCCACCCCCTCCCACCCAACGACCGCCTCTGCTTGTGAATCAGGCAGAGGCGATCTCTAGCTAAAGTCAGCCGTCGGCATGCGCAGTTCAGACCCGATCGCTGCTGTGCAAAAACGCACAGCGGCGATAGGGCCGGAATGACCCCCTTTGTCCCGTTGTTAGTGTGTGCTTGCCCAGACTGGCTTTCGCCCCATCTCTCCCATTTCCGAAACTGCATGTGGGCACACAGGATATAGCTGATCTGAAATACTCTGTGTACATGACTGTCTACACGTTGTTCTACTGTAACCTACCCACTTCTTCCTGTAATAGTCTGTATGTCCCCACTTTTGAATAATGAATGTTACGGCACAGAATCCGAGACCCTTGCTAACTAATAACAGTAAAGCTGGATACACACTATAAGTAGAGATGAGCGGGTTCGGTTTCTCTGAATCCGAACCCGCCAGAACTTCATGTTTTTTTTCACGGGTCCGAGCGACTCGGATCTTCCCGCCTTGCTCGGTTAACCCGAGCGCGCCCGAACGTCATCATGACGCTGTCGGATTCTCGCGAGGCTCGGATTCTATCGCGAGACTCGGATTCTATATAAGGAGCCGCGCGTCGCCGCCATTTTCACACGTGCATTGAGATTGATAGGGAGAGGACGTGGCTGGCGTCCTCTCCATTTAGATTATAAGAGACTGAGAGAGATTTACTGGAGCTGACTAGGAGGAGTACTGTTACTGTAGAAGTGTAGAGACTGAGTGGAGAGAGTTTACTAGTGAGGACAGTGCAGTTTACTTTATAATCCGTTCTCTGCCTGAAAAAAGCGATACACAGCACACAGTGACTCAGTCACATACCATATCTGTGTGCACTGCTCAGGCTCAGGCCAGTGTGCTGCATCATCTATTATCTATATATAATATTATATATATCTGTCTGACTGCTCAGCTCACACAGCTTATAATTGTGGGGGAGACTGGGGAGCACTACTGCAGTGCCAGTTATAGGTTATAGCAGGAGCCAGGAGTACATAATATATTATATAGTGAGTGACCACCAGACACACAGTGCAGTTTATTTAATATATCCGTTCTCTGCCTGAAAAAAGCGATACACACAGTGACTCAGTCAGTCACATACCATATCTGTGTGCACTGCTCAGGCCAGTGTGCTGCATCATCTATTATCTATATATAATATTATATATATCTGTCTGACTGCTCAGCTCACACAGCTTATAATTGTGGGGGAGACTGGGGAGCACTACTGCAGTGCCAGTTATAGGTTATAGCAGGAGCCAGGAGTACATAATATATTATATAGTGAGTGACCACCAGACACACAGTGCAGTTTATTTAATATATCCGTTCTCTGCCTGAAAAAAGCGATACACACAGTGACTCAGTCAGTCACATACCATATCCGTGTGCACTGCTCAGGCTCAGGCCAGTGTGCTGCATCATCTATTATCTATATATAATATTATATATATCTGTCTGACTGCTCAGCTCACACAGCTTATAATTGTGGGGGAGACTGGGGAGCACTACTGCAGTGCCAGTTATAGGTTATAGCAGGAGCCAGGAGTACATAATATATTATATAGTGAGTGACCACCAGACACACAGTGCAGTTTATTTAATATATCCGTTCTCTGCCTGAAAAAAGCGATACACACAGTGACTCAGTCAGTCACATACCATATCTGTGTGCACTGCTCAGGCTCAGGCCAGTGTGCTGCATCATCTATTATCTATATATAATATTATATATATCTGTCTGACTGCTCAGCTCACACAGCTTATAATTGTGGGGGAGACTGGGGAGCACTACTGCAGTGCCAGTTATAGGTTATAGCAGGAGCCAGGAGTACATAATATATTATATAGTGAGTGACCACCAGACACACAGTGCAGTTTATTTAATATATCCGTTCTCTGCCTGAAAAAAGCGATACACACAGTGACTCAGTCAGTCACATACCATATCTGTGTGCACTGCTCAGGCTCAGGCCAGTGTGCTGCATCATCTATATATATTATATATCTGTCTGACTGCTCAGCTCACACAGCTTATAATTGTGGGGGAGACTGGGGAGCACTACTGCAGTGCCAGTTATAGGTTATAGCAGGAGCCAGGAGTACATATTATATTAAAATTAAACAGTGCACACTTTTGCTGCAGGAGTGCCACTGCCAGTGTGACTGACCAGTGACCTGACCACACTGACCACCAGTATAGTTAGTAGTATACTTATATTGTGATTGCCTGAAAAAGTTAAACACTCGTCGTGTGACTTCACTTGTGTGTTTTTTTTTTTTTTATTCTATAAAAATAAAACTCATTCTGCTGACAGACAGTGTCCAGCAGGTCCGTCATTATATAATATATAATATATACCTGTCCGGCTGCAGTAGTGATATATATATATTTTTTATATCATTTATCATCCAGTCGCAGCAGACACAGTACGGTAGTTCACGGCTGTGGCTACCTCTGTGTCTCTGCACTCGGCAGGCAGTCCGTCCATAATTGTAATACCACCTAACCGTGGATTTTTTTCATTCTTCTTTATACATACATAGTTACATAGACATCTTCTCTTTATCAACCAGTCTATATTAGCTGCAGACACAGTACAGTACGGTAGTTCACGGCTGTGGCTACCTCTGTGTCTGCACTCGGCAGGCAGTCCGTCCATAATTGTATACCACCTAACCGTGGTTTTTTTTCATTCTTCTTTATACATACATAGTTACATAGACATCTTCTCTTTATCAACCAGTCTATATTAGCTGCAGACACAGTACAGTACAGTAGTTCACGGCTGTGGCTACCTCTGTGTCTGCACTCGGCAGGCAGTCCGTCCATAATTGTATACCACCTAACCGTGGTTTTTTTTCATTCTTCTTTATACATACATAGTTACATAGACATCTTCTCTTTATCAACCAGTCTATATTAGCTGCAGACACAGTACAGTACGGTAGTTCACGGCTGTGGCTACCTCTGTGTCTGCACTCGGCAGGCAGTCCGTCCATAATTGTATACCACCTAACATTGGATTTTTTTCAGTCTTCTTTATACATACATAGTTACATAGACATCTTCTCTTTATCAACCAGTCTATATTAGCTGCAGACACAGTACAGTACGGTAGTTCACGGCTGTGGCTACCTCTGTGTCTGCAGTCGGCAGGCAGTCCATAATTGTATACTAGTATCCATCTCCATTGTTTACCTGAGGTGCCTTTTAGTTGTGCCTATTAAAATATGGAGAACAAAAATGTTGAGGTTCCAAAATTAGGGAAAGATCAAGATCCACTTCCACCTCGTGCTGAAGCTGCTGCCACTAGTCATGGCCGAGACGATGAAATGCCAGCAACGTCGTCTGCCAAGGCCGATGCCCAATGTCATAGTACAGAGCATGTCAAATCCAAAACACCAAATATCAGAAAAAAAAGGACTCCAAAACCTAAAATAAAATTGTCGGAGGAGAAGCGTAAACTTGCCAATATGCCATTTACCACACGGAGTGGCAAGGAACGGCTGAGGCCCTGGCCTATGTTCATGGCTAGTGGTTCAGCTTCACATGAGGATGGAAGCACTCAGCCTCTCGCTAGAAAAATGAAAAGACTCAAGCTGGCAAAAGCAGCACAGCAAAGAACTGTGCATTCTTCGAAATCCCAAATCCACAAGGAGAGTCCAATTGTGTCGGTTGCGATGCCTGACCTTCCCAACACTGGACGTGAAGAGCATGCGCCTTCCACCATTTGCACGCCCCCTGCAAGTGCTGGAAGGAGCACCCGCAGTCCAGTTCCTGATAGTCAGATTGAAGATGTCAGTGTTGAAGTACACCAGGATGAGGAGGATATGGGTGTTGCTGGCGCTGGGGAGGAAATTGACCAGGAGGATTCTGATGGTGAGGTGGTTTGTTTAAGTCAGGCACCCGGGGAGACACCTGTTGTCCGTGGGAGGAATATGGCCGTTGACATGCCAGGTGAAAATACCAAAAAAATCAGCTCTTCGGTGTGGAGGTATTTCACCAGAAATGCGGACAACAGGTGTCAAGCCGTGTGTTCCCTTTGTCAAGCTGTAATAAGTAGGGGTAAGGACGTTAACCACCTCGGAACATCCTCCCTTATACGTCACCTGCAGCGCATTCATAATAAGTCAGTGACAAGTTCAAAAACTTTGGGTGACAGCGGAAGCAGTCCACTGACCAGTAAATCCCTTCCTCTTGTAACCAAGCTCACGCAAACCACCCCACCAACTCCCTCAGTGTCAATTTCCTCCTTCCCCAGGAATGCCAATAGTCCTGCAGGCCATGTCACTGGCAATTCTGACGAGTCCTCTCCTGCCTGGGATTCCTCCGATGCATCCTTGCGTGTAACGCCTACTGCTGCTGGCGCTGCTGTTGTTGCCGCTGGGAGTCGATGGTCATCCCAGAGGGGAAGTCGTAAGCCCACTTGTACTACTTCCAGTAAGCAATTGACTGTTCAACAGTCCTTTGCGAGGAAGATGAAATATCACAGCAGTCATCCTACTGCAAAGCGGATAACTGAGGCCTTGACAACTATGTTGGTGTTAGACGTGCGTCCGGTATCCGCCGTTAGTTCACAGGGAACTAGACAATTTATTGAGGCAGTGTGCCCCCGTTACCAAATACCATCTAGGTTCCACTTCTCTAGGCAGGCGATACCGAGAATGTACACGGACGTCAGAAAAAGACTCACCAGTGTCCTAAAAAATGCAGTTGTACCCAATGTCCACTTAACCACGGACATGTGGACAAGTGGAGCAGGGCAGGGTCAGGACTATATGACTGTGACAGCCCACTGGGTAGATGTATGGACTCCCGCCGCAAGAACAGCAGCGGCGACACCAGTAGCAGCATCTCGCAAACGCCAACTCTTTCCTAGGCAGGCTATGCTTTGTATCACCGCTTTCCAGAATACGCACACAGCTGAAAACCTCTTACGGCAACTGAGGAAGATCATCGCGGAATGGCTTACCCCAATTGGACTCTCCTGTGGATTTGTGGCATCGGAAAACGCCAGCAATATTGTGTGTGCATTAAATATGGGCAAATTCCAGCACGTCCCATGTTTTGCACATACCTTGAATTTGGTGGTGCAGAATTTTTTAAAAAACGACAGGGGCGTGCAAGAGATGCTGTCGGTGGCCAGAAAAATTGCGGGACACTTTCGGCGTACAGGCACCACGTACAGAAGACTGGAGCACCACCAAAAACTACTGAACCTGCCCTGCCATCATCTGAAGCAAGAAGTGGTAACGAGGTGGAATTCAACCCTCTATATGCTTCAGAGGTTGGAGGAGCAGCAAAAGGCCATTCAAGCCTATACAATTGAGCACGATATAGGAGGTGGAATGCACCTGTCTCAAGTGCAGTGGAGAATGATTTCAACGTTGTGCAAGGTTCTGATGCCCTTTGAACTTGCCACACGTGAAGTCAGTTCAGACACTGCCAGCCTGAGTCAGGTCATTCCCCTCATCAGGCTTTTGCAGAAGAAGCTGGAGGCATTGAAGAAGGAGCTAAAAGGGAGCGATTCCGCTAGGCATGTGGGACTTGTGGATGCAGCCCTTAATTCGCTTAACAAGGATTCACGGGTGGTCAATCTGTTGAAATCAGAGCACTACATTTTGGCCACCGTGCTCGATCCTAGATTTAAAGCCTACCTTGGATCTCTCTTTCCGGCAGACACAAGTCTGCTGGGGTTGAAAGACCTGCTGGTGACAAAATTGTCAAGTCAAGCGGAACGCGACCTGTCAACATCTCCTGCTTCACATTCTCCCGCAACTGGGGGTGCGAGGAAAAGGCTCAGAATTCCGAGCCCACCCGCTGGCGGTGATGCAGGGCAGTCTGGAGCGACTGCTGATGCTGACATCTGGTCCGGACTGAAGGACCTGACAACGATTACGGACATGTCGTCTACTGTCACTGCATATGATTCTCTCAACATTGATAGAATGGTGGAGGATTATATGAGTGACCGCATCCAAGTAGGCACGTCACACAGTCCGTACTTATACTGGCAGGAAAAAGAGGCAATTTGGAGGCCCTTGCACAAACTGGCTTTATTCTACCTAAGTTGCCCTCCCACAAGTGTGTACTCCGAAAGAGTGTTTAGTGCCGCCGCTCACCTTGTCAGCAATCGGCGTACGAGGTTACATCCAGAAAATGTGGAGAAGATGATGCTCATTAAAATGAATTATAATCAATTCCTCCGCGGAGACATTGACCAGCAGCAATTGCCTCCACAAAGTACACAGGGAGCTGAGATGGTGGATTCCAGTGGGGACGAATTGATAATCTGTGAGGAGGGGGATGTACACGGTGATATATCGGAGGGTGAAGATGAGGTGGACATCTTGCCTCTGTAGAGCCAGTTTGTGCAAGGAGAGATTAATTGCTTCTTTTTTGGGGGGGGTCCAAACCAACCCGTCATATCAGTCACAGTCGTGTGGCAGACCCTGTCACTGAAATGATGGGTTGGTTAAAGTGTGCATGTCCTGTTTTGTTTATACAACATAAGGGTGGGTGGGAGGGCCCAAGGACAATTCCATCTTGCACCTCTTTTTTCTTTTCTTTTTCTTTGCGTCATGTGCTGTTTGGGGAGGGTTTTTTGGAAGGGCCATCCTGCGTGACACTGCAGTGCCACTCCTAGATGGGCCCGGTGTTTGTGTCGGCCACTAGGGTCGCTAATCTTACTCACACAGCTACCTCATTGCGCCTCTTTTTTTCTTTGCGTCATGTGCTGTTTGGGGAGGGTTTTTTGGAAGGGACATCCTGCGTGACACTGCAGTGCCACTCCTAGATGGGCCCGGTGTTTGTGTCGGCCACTAGGGTCGCTTATCTTACTCACACAGCGACCTCGGTGCAAATTTTAGGACTAAAAATAATATTGTGAGGTGTGAGGTATTCAGAATAGACTGAAAATGAGTGTAAATTATGGTTTTTGAGGTTAATAATACTTTGGGATCAAAATGACCCCCAAATTCTATGATTTAAGCTGTTTTTTAGTGTTTTTTGAAAAAAACACCCGAATCCAAAACACACCCGAATCCGACAAAAAAAATTCGGTGAGGTTTTGCCAAAACGCGTTCGAACCCAAAACACGGCCGCGGAACCGAACCCAAAACCAAAACACAAAACCCGAAAAATTTCAGGCGCTCATCTCTAACTATAAGCACATGAAAGTTGACCATTTGCTCCCAAACACTGGAAAACAGAAAAAAAATGGACACTCAGACAAATTGGTTAAATTTGGTTTAACCAATTTATCCAAACGACCATTTTTGCCCATTTTCGGGTATTCTGGAGGAAATGGTTGATTATAATTTCCTCCTATACATTACAAGATTTTCGCTCCAACCAGAAAGACTGGACACTCATTACAGAATCTCTGCACTTACTATATATATATTACAGACTTTACAAACTGGGGGGGTCATTGAGATCTCATCGCTGCTGTGCGTTTTTGCACAGCGGGCGATCAGATCCGAACTGCGCAATCTTATGCAACGCAATGCGCAGGCGTGACGGACAGCTGCAACGGGGATCGCCGGTCAGCGACGGGATTGTGCGAAGGATCCATTCGCACGGACGTTCGCAAGGAGATTGACAAGAAGAGGGCGTTTGTGGGTGGCAACTGACCGTTTTCAGGGAGTGTCCGGAAAAACGCAGACGGGATCAAGCGTTTTCAGGGAGGGAGACTGACATCAAATCCGGTCCCGAACAGCCTGATGTGATCGCAGCGGCGGAGTAAGTCCTGGGCTGCGCAGAGACTGCACAAAATCAGTTTGTGCAGCTCTGCTACACATGCATTCGCACACTTGCACAGCGAAAATACACTCCCCTTGTAGGCGGCGATTATCTGAATGCAATACAGCAAAACACACTGCCTGGCGATCAGATCTGGATGACCCCCTGTATACAGATCTGGATGACCCCCTGTATATCTGAATGACCCCTTGAATGACCCCCCTTACACTCCCCCTGTAGCCGGCGACTATCTGATCGCAGCAGTGCAAAAATCGCCTGCTAGCAATCAGATCGGAATGACCCCCTGTATACTTTACAAACAGTATTAAGCCTGGAGAAGTGATAAAGCAGTGATAAGTGCAAGGTGATAACGCACCAGCCAATCAGCTCCTAACTGTCAAATTCCATATTGGAGCTGATTGGCTGGTGCGTTATCACCTTGCACTTATCACTGCTTTAGGCGTAATACTTCTGCCCCAGAGATTGTTTGTTACACAATCCATCCACACTAGTGAGTACCAATGAAGAACATCGATCTGATATTCACTTTCTGCAGCTCTGAGACGGTTGAGAGAACGTGTTGATGTAAATAACATGCACCGAGCTGGCCAGAGCTGTGCGCCCATTCTATGAGAGGCGAGTCAGGCTCTCGCCTGCTGCCAGGCTGGGCACAGATTGTACTCCCACCTACACACCTACAGATAGGCAGTCAGACTCGCAGTACACTCCGTATCATGTTCCGTGCCATCTCCTTACAGCTGGTGACTTACCAGCTACAGGGAGGGAGAGCTGCACAGCGCACACATCACATAGAGGAATTTCTGTGTGGGTTCAATCCCCGATGAAAACGGAAAAAAAAAGTGCATTTGAGAACTCCTACATATCAGAGCAATTGTCAGTATTCCGGAGAGACCGGCGTACACTGGGCAGAGGACGTGATTATTACTGGGAAGCAAGTTATGGAACTGGGACTCTGAGGAGAAATTATTCTAGGTAATGCTTTAAATTATTGATCCTTATACATTGTTATCATTTACGAACATTTACTTATGCATTTACTAACATGTATTTATACAGCGCCAGGATATTCTGTTGCACTTGGATTCATCTATGGCCAAGCATGTTAGGCTTATAGACGGAGGGCTGCTTACTGCCAGTGATCTGCCGCTGCTGCAATGCCGCTTGCTTTGTGCTTATGCTGTAGGCATCTTGTGATATAATCATACTGTAATCTTGCAGCCGGGGTGTGTGGTTTACATGTGCCATGAGCCTTCATCAAAAAAAAACATAAGACGTTCTTATGAGGGTCTTAGTAATCTGATTTTGAAAGTTTCATTGGTTTTCTGATAATAATTTCATGTTAGTATAAAAGGATGCCAGTGTCTGTGTGTTTAGCAGATCCCAAATGTACTTTATTCTGATACTGGGGGGGAGATGTATTAATACTTAGGGGGTCTATTCATGAAGCAGTGAAAAGAGTGGAGAAGTGAGCCACTGGAGAAGTTGCCCATGGCAACCAATCAGCTTCTCTGTATAATTTTATAGTATGCAAATTATAAATGTTACTTCAGTGCTGATTGGCTCTTCTCCACTGGCTCACTTCTCCACAGTTGTCACTGCTTTATGAATAGACCCCTTAGAGAGAGAGATAAAGTGATGATAAAGTACCAACCAATCAGCTCCTAACTGTCATTTTTCAAACAACTCCTGTAACATGGCAATTTGGAGCTAATTGTTTGGTGTATATGTATCAAAGCGTGGAGAGAGATAAAGTACAAATCAATCAGCTCCTGACAGTTTTCAGGCTGTGGGGTCTATTTACTAAGCTTTGTAGAGAGATAAAGTACCAGACAACCAGCTCCTGTCATTTTTCTAACACAGCCTGTAACATGGCAGTGAGGAGCTGATATTGGTCGACTGTGACTAAGTCGACACCTAAAATAGGTCGACACAAGCATTAGGTTAACATGAGCAAGGTTGACTTTTTTTGTGTGTGTCATTTTCTTCGTAGAGTGACTGGGAACCCCAATTGGTGCACCGTGTCCCCTCGCACGGCTCGCTTTGCTCGCCATGCTTCGGGCAAGGTTACTATTCCCAATCGTAGTCCAAAGTATAAAGTATAAAAAAGTTCAAAAAATGAAAAAAATTGTGAAAAACTCATGTTGTCCTTTTGTCGTGTCGACCAATAGTGGTCGACCTAATCACTGTCGACCTAAGTGTGGTCAACCTAGAGACCGGATACCACTCAACTGTGGTCATGAGATATTGCCTGAGGATTTCCTTTTGTGAAAACAAGTGTCGTAATGAATGAACCAGTTAAAGGGGTGTATTCAATAAATGTCGGAAGCTGCTGTCTTGTCGGAAAGACGGCAGCTTCCGACAGTTTTAGGTTGGAAGGGTTTCCGACCTATTCATTACGGCCCTGTTTATTCCGACAAGTCGGGGAACCCGACTTGTCGGAATGCTGTTGGAATGCACATTGATCGGCGGCTTCAGCCGCCGATCAGCGTGCATTGTCGGAAATGGGGCCAAACCCGACAGGTTTTAGCCCCGTTTCCGACACTCTCAATCCGACTTTAAAAAAAGTCGGATTGAGACAAGTGATCTGAGGGCAGGAGACGGGGGGGAGGGGGGAGCAGCGTTGCAGCGGGGAGAGCAGGGACCCAGGGGCAGCGTCCACCCAGCTCCAGCAAGCGAGGTCCCGCTTGCTGGAGCCGGGTGGATGCTGCCGTGAGCCTCCGCTGCTGCAGCCGCTGCTCCCCCGTCTCCTCCTCTCCTCCCCATCCGTTCCGTCTCCACCGTCGGGCTGCCATTAACTCCTCCTGGCTGGCCGCGTCCAACACCTGCCGGTGGGCTGTCCTCAACTTTCTCCCGGCGTGATGTTATCACCTCCTCCCTGTGTTCTGTCGTCACCTCCTGTTGGGCTGTTTTCACCATCTCCCGGCGTGCTGCCACCGCCCCTCCTGGCGGGCTATCGCGACCCCCCCTTCCCCCGGCGCCGCAAACAGCTCCCTCTCCCGGGCGCCGCTGACAGCAGCAGCAGTAGGCCATGGCAACGGGAGCGGCCAAATCCGACAGTCGGATTTGGCCGCTCTTGGAATAGGGGTAGACGGGTCCATTCCGACAACTGCATGTCGGAATTGCCCCGACTCTTATTGAATATACCCCAAAGTATTTACTTGATGAACGAAATCATTAAATGTTTACTCTAGGGGGAATTTGAGGAACTGAAATGACAGCCGCACATTGGGGGTCATTCTGACCCGATTGCACGCTGCAGTTTATCGCAGCGGTGTGATCGGGTCAGAACTGCGCATGAGCCGGCGCATGCCAGACAGGCAGAGGCGGTCGCTGGGTGGCGGGGGGGGGGGGGGGGGGGCGGAACGGCGGCGTTTGGCCACCGTTTCGTGGGCGCGGTCCGGCCGACGCAGGCGTGACCAGACCGAACAGGGCTGCGGGCCGGGCAGCAATGAGTAGCTCCCAGCCAGCACGCTAAAGCTGCGCTGGTCGGGAGCTACTCTTAAAGTGCAAAGGCATCGCCGCTGTGCGATGTCTTTGCACTTCTGCAGGGGGGGGGGGGGCACTGACATGCGGGACGGGGTAGCGCTGTGCTGGGCGTCCCCCCACATGTCAGTGTGAATGATCATAGCTGTGCTAAATTTAGCACAGCTACGATCATCTCGGAATGACCCCCGTATATATGAAACGTATCTGTTAACACTTTCTATAGCATTTTTCAGATGGCACAATGTGAACTTAATGATTATTTTTTGCTTCCTAGATCGTCCACATCAAATCTTTATGATCAATATCCGTAGAAGCTAAATTTGATCAGGTACGTTTCCACTCCTTGCTCCCCTACTTTCCAGTTATTATTGTGAAGCTAATTAGTGGTTGCGGCACAAGATTTGTGCGGTCATTACAGATTGATATCGCTGGTCACACAGCACCGTGACGCAGGAAGGGACCTCCTGTCTGCTTCATGATGTATAGATGGACGTGCATGTGATGACATTGATACGTCTGATGAATCACAGATTGATAGTTATGTCAATGTTTCTCCTGTTTTTTAAATGATTAATTGAGACGTCACAGATGACAGTGTGTGTCATATTGGCAGATGATGGCTTTACCGATGTGCAACCTATCAGTTCACCGACACATGATCTGCTCTATGACTCATGCCTCATTGATGTCACTGGTTCCTAGGAAAGTGATAGGCATCCCTCTCTGATGTCACTGGTTCCTAAAGAAGTGACAGGCATGCCTCACTGATGTCACTGGTTCCTAGGGAAATGATAGGTATGCCTCACTGATGTCACTGGTTCCTAGGGAAATGATAGGTATGCCTCACTGATGTCACTGGTTCCTAGGGAAATGATAGGTATGCCTCACTGATGTCACTGGTTCCTAGGGAAATGATAGGTATGCCTCACTGATGTCACTGGTTCCTAGGGAAATTATAGGTATGCCTCACTGATGTCACTGGTTCCTAGGGAAATGATAGGTATGCCTCACTGATGTCACTGGTTCCCAGTGGTACAAAAAGAAAAAATATCTTACAGGTACTGTGTGCGCTCGCCGAAGGTGCGTGCGGCAAAAAATGGTTGTGGCCAAATGCCACATGGGGCATGGCCAATGAAAATGGGGGCGTGATACACATATGGGTGGGGGGCAGATACACATATGACCCCAATAGTGCCAGATACACGTTGTCCCACAGTGCCAGATATTCATTGCCCCACACTGCCAGATACACATTGCCCCCCGTACCCGCCCACTTGCACCGCTGCTGGATCCTAGGGAAGTGATAGGTATGCCTCACTGATGTCACTGGTTCCTAGGGAAGTGATAGGCATGCCTCACTGATGTCACAGGTTCATAGGCATGTGACAGGCATGTCTCACTGATGTCACTGGTTCCTGGGGATGTGATAGACATGCCTTACTGATGTCACTGGTTCCTGGGGATGTGATAGGCATGTCTCACTGATGTTACTGGTTCCTGGGGATGTGATAGGCATGTCTCACTGATGTAGAAAAAAGATATACAGCGCTCAATGACACAGTGTGATCTAAAATGGTAAATATTTAATAATAAGTTTTCTTTAAAAAAGACTTGGACAATTAAAAAACATGCAATTAAGATATAATGTGTCTCAATAGTGACTTCAGGTGGACTTATAAATCTATTAATACTGACACCAACTGGTAAGTTTAGCACTCATCAACATATTTTAAGACCAGCACATATACAGTCAAAATAACGGACCAGATGTATAATAATTCATCCAATTGGATGTGGTTACCAAGTCTGTGTTCCGTTTAAAGAGGCTCCCGTAAGGTACAAGTCCGTATGGCAACGGCGACAGTTGTTGGGGTCCTGGTTCACAGTTCACTCGGAACTCCGTGTTCCATTGTATGGGTTCTCCTATGGATGTACTAGGCAGTGGCAGTGCCGGTAGGAGTCTTGGTTCACGGAGGAAAGGAATGCAAGGTCCTGACTGTAGATGGTGGCGTAGTGATGGTGCTGGTTGTCAGATGTCCACACAGGTCTCAAACTAACGCGTTTCACTGCTCCAGGCAGCTTTGTCAAAGGTGATGTGACATTGAGACTGATAACCCTTTTATTGGGGAAGTGATGTAATCATTGGAGACAGCTGGTATTTGATTGTTATACTAAACATGTTAACAAAATAATATAAAAATGAATCTGGTATTTAATACTTGTATCAAGGAGTCATTGCAAATGAGTAATTATCAAAAATGAAGCTGGAGACGAGAAAAAGTGGTTATTTTTATTATTTAGTTATTCACATGGATTCCGATCATGTGATCTCCGGTCGGGTAGCAACCAATGAGGGACTACCTGTCAGTCATGTGGGGATGTCACATGATTCTCAGATGAGGAAGCACTGCCATAGAGACTTTTTTAGCAGGTTTAAAGTTTCAGTTGGAACGCATAGTGTTCCGGTCACGTGATCGGACGATTGCCGGTCACGTGACTAATATCTCGCCTTGGTTGGCACTGCGTACAGCGGGACCCGTTGGGCGTGTTTGGAGCTTCAACTGGAACGCACAGTGTTCCAGTCACGTGATCGGACAATTGCCGGTCACGTGACTAATCTCGCGTTAATTGGCGCCACGTGTAGCGTGACCTGCCAGACGCGCCGGGCCGGGACTGGCATCGCACCAGACCTATCACGTCAATGTCACGTGATCGGACTATTGCCCGAACACGTGACTATGATCACATGTTGTTACGTTCCAAATCAGAGCAACTACGTGATAAATGGTAAACTAAATCGGTTGCTAGGTGACCGATAAGTTCATATGTAAATTATAATGCTGTCTAAAGATATCTAGTCACAATTACTACCGAGCTGGTTTCGTTTCTTTATGCATCAATTAAATGGATATACGGCAAAGGAATATCAAGGAACATGGTTTTGGTCTAGAACCAAGTGCTAAACAGTTTCCTATATTAAAATTAATAAAATAATATGATATGGCAAAGGAGAGGAAAGAGGTTTAACCCATCCTGAGTGACTGAATGACATATCCAGGTGTATCATTAAATATGGATATAGATGTTCACGTAAATAGTATCCCTCAAGTTCATTTAGATGGTAAATACCATTGTGTCCATTATAGGTCAGATAAATCAATGGACATAATACTATATGGTCTATATACGTGAACATTGATACAGGCACTATGTTAAAATTAAAGAGTATACTGATGAGTATAGCGAAGCTATATCTTAATTAATACTGTACATTTATTATCGTTGTGATTATTATTTCTGTATTTTAAGTTTTTTTATTATTTTATTATTAATTTTTGTTTTTATTTTTATTTTTGATATTGTTTTTTGTATATTGTTTTTTATTTTTTATTTTTTATATTCTTTTTTTTTTATATATTTTTTATTTATTTATTATTATTATTATTTATGTTTTTATTTGTTATTTTTTATTTTTTATATTATTGTTTATTCTATATTGTTTGTTATTTTATATATATATATATATATCCTTATTATTATTATTCCCATTAGAACTAGAATTAGGTTCACTATATATCAGATATTTAAACAGACTTATTGTTCCGTGGCATGTGTCTATAGACATTAATCTTATAATTATGTTTAACATAAATATTAAACTTGAAATAAGTAATATACTAGTAGATCTATCAGATCTATATTTTAATATTAAGTTAGTGCTATAGAATTATTATTACTATTTTTATATGTGTTTTTTATTTTTATTTTTAGTGTTTGTATTGTAGTTTATACATTTATTTTTATTATTATTATTATTTTTATTAGAGTGTTTCATCTTTTTATCCTTAATATATTTCAAATTTAGTGTGCTAAAAAATCTAATGTGAAGTGCTTACTTCTAGTTTGTGCATAAATATTTAAATTTCTGATATAGATAGTTGATAAATACTAAGTGACTGAATAGAGAAGGATAGTAGATTATATTATATCGTATATTAACTGTTCTTTATTCTTTATCCAAATCCGAAGATAGCACAGTTGTGTCAATAAGGGGGCGATTCATAGTATGGTGTTAAGTTCTAATGCTTCATTAAGGCCTTCAGGATGTAAGGAGTTTAATTGGAAGGTCCAATAAATCTCTTGTTTACAGAGTTTTCCAAATCTGTCTCCTCCTCTTTTAGTGATGGGAATGTGTTCAAGACGGATAATTTTTAGGCTTTCCGGGTTCCCCTGATGGTATTTAGTGAAATGTCTTGGGATACTATGATTAGTTAATTTATTGAGGATATTCCTCCTATGTTCTGTAAAGCGAGTTTTTAGTGGCTTGTAGTTCTACCCTCATATAATAAATTGCATCCACAGATTAAGACATATACTACCCAGCTTGTATCACATGTGATGAAGCTGGTAATACTAATATCTCTATCAGTAATTGTTTTGGGCAGTTTTATAGTTTTGTTTAGTGCATGTTTGCAAGTGATGCATTTGTTTTTACTGCATTTATAGAATCCTGTTTGTTTTGGGAACCAGGAGCTCATATTTTTGGGCGCCAATTGTACATTAGAAGGAGGTTTTTTCATACATTAAGGGTCACATCCAGGAAGGAAATGCACGTGGGGTGATAGGAATGGGTGAAGGTTAAATTAAATTCATTGGTATTGAGAAAAGTGACAAAGTTGAGTGCTGACTGTGAATCCCCATCCCAAATAAAAAATAGATCGTCTATGTAACGGCCATAGAAAACCAGGTGCGCGCCATGGCCGCCCTCCCACACAAGGCGGTCTTCGACCGCTCCCATATAGAGGTTGGCATACCCGGGCGCAAACCTGGTTCCCATGGCCGTTCCCATGACTTGAAGAAAAAAAGTGTCCGAAAAAAGAAAATAGTTGTGCTGGAGAATGTGAAGAATGGAATCAGTGATGAATTGTCTATGTCTCTCTGTGAGGTCTCCATCTTGATCTAATTTATTTTTATTATTTGAACACCCAAGGTGTGTGGGATGTTGGAGTATAGACTCTGGACATCCAGAGTGAGGAAAGCATATGTTGGTTTCCACTGGATATTTTTAATTAATTGAATGAAGTGTGTAGTGTCTCGTATATGAGACCTCAACAGAGAGACCCGGGGTTGAAGAAAACTGTCAACATAGGCAGACAAATTGGAAGTAAGAGAGTTGATACCGGAGATGATAGGACGACCCGGGGGTGAAGTGAGGGACTTGTGAATTTTTGGAAGATGGTAATATATGGGAATAGTGGGGAATGGGGGAAATAAAAATCTATATTCCTCCCTGGATATGACCCCTTCTTCCACTGCTTCCCGAAGTAGATTTTCCAAGTCTGAAGAGAATAAAACAGATGGATCTTTGGGTAGTTTTTTATAGAAGTTCTGATTTTCTAATTGTCTGGTGGCCTCTTTTATATAGTCTCCTCTGTCCTGGATAACAAGTCCGCCACCTTTGTCGGCTTCCTTGATAACCAGTGAGGTATCTTTCATTAGCCTATTTAGGGCTTTTTTCTCCTGTTTCCCAAGGTTGCTTTTTATCCGACTGTTCTTTTTGGTATTTTGTGTACACATCGTCCTAAAATTGTCAAGTGTGGTCCTATAAAAGCATTCTATATTGCTGCTTTTTGATGTAATAGGGAAAAAAATCTGATTTCACTTTAAAGTGATCTCTATTGATATCAAAGATTTTTTGGTCAGAGATGGGAGGTATGGTATCTTTTTGGTTTTCTTGATATAGTTCATCAAGAATTCGGAGTATTGGATCATCTGTCTTATCTAAAAGAATTGGAGACAGATTTGGTTCGATTTTCTCCAAACTCTTCTGTGCAAAATATATCTTCCGGCACAGCGTTCGAATGAACCTATTTAAATCTACAAAAAGATTAAAGATATTGGGTTCCGCTGTCGGAGAGAATTTTAGACCCTTTTGTAACAGGGAAATTTCATCTTTGCTTAATACTTTGCTAGACAGCTGTTTTATTAAGTTGGACTCTTAGTTTCTTATATTTCTCTTTTTTCCCACCACTTCTCCCTCTTGGCTTATACTTCTGCCTCTTTTTGGGGTTTGTTCCAGGGGGGATCGATTGTCCCTCCTTGATTTGTGGTGGTCCTGTTCTAAAAAAATGGGGGAAGCAGTAGAGTCTTTAGATTGGTACGTTCTTTGGTTAATAGTTGAATTGTTTTTGGGTCTGGCGCCTAGATGACGTTCGTCAGATCTATCACCATTTGAGCGGGGATAGTATCTTGAGCCAGTGTTTTGTGGTCTACGTTCCCTAGATCTAAATTGATCAGAGGAATCGCGACGTTTTTGTAGGGGATGTCTAGGGGAGGCATTCCTATTATATTTTTGCCCAATATGGTAAGATGGACCTTTTTGGGATTGATTGTAAGTGGATTTATTTTGCTTTTTCTTGTAAGATCTAACCTCTCCCTTGTCATAATCTGCTAGATCTCTTTTAAATTTTCTGCATTTAGTATCCGTAATGGTTTGTTCATATTTAAGAAGCTTTTCAGTAAGTGTTCTATCATATTCCTTGAATTCCTGTGTCGTGTTATGTGGTTCTAGTTTCTTCTTTAGAGACTCTATTTCATTTATTGCTGTTTTAACATTTTCGTTACGAAATTGGATGATTAATTCCATAAGGACTAAAGAACATTTGGCTAGTGTATTTTCCCATTTTGCCTGAAAGTCCCCATTATCTCCAAAAGTAGATGGTTTAAAAATTCGTAATCCCCGTGGGATCATTTTAGAATCTATATATTTTTGTAAATTGGTGCTATCTAACCAGTAGTCCCTCATTGGTTGCTACCCGACCGGAGATCACATGATCGGAATCCATGTGAATAACTAAATAATAAAAATAACCACTTTTTCTCGTCTCCAGCTTCATTTTTGATAATTACTCATTTGCAATGACTCCTTGATACAAGTATTAAATACCAGATTCATTTTTATATTATTTTGTTAACATGTTTAGTATAACAATCAAATACCAGCTGTCTCCAATGATTACATCACTTCCCCTATAAAAGGGTTATCAGTCTCAATGTCACATCACCTTTGACAAAGCTGCCTGGAGCAGTGAAACGCGTTAGTTTGAGACCTGTGTGGACATCTGACAACCAGCACCATCACTACGCCACCATCTAGTCAGGACCTTGCATTCCTTTGCCTCCGTGAACCAGGACTCCTACCGGCACTGCCACTGCCTAGTACATCCATAGGAGTACCCATACAATGGAACACGGAGTTCCGAGTGAACTGTGAACCAGGACCCCAACAACTGTCGCCGTTGCCATACGGACTTGTACCTTACGGGAGCCTCTTTAAACGGAACACAGACTTGGTAACCACATCCAATTGGATGAATTATTATACATCTGGTCCGTTATTTTGACTGTATATGTGCTGGTCTTAAAATATGTTGATGAGTGCTAAACTTACCAGTTGGTG
Source organism: Pseudophryne corroboree (assembly GCF_028390025.1). Classification (NCBI taxonomy): domain Eukaryota; kingdom Metazoa; phylum Chordata; class Amphibia; order Anura; family Myobatrachidae; genus Pseudophryne; species Pseudophryne corroboree. Next base: position 32,482,047 of record NC_086453.1, read on the forward strand.
TCAGTATTAATAGATTTATAAGTCCACCTGAAGTCACTATTGAGACACATTATATCTTAATTGCATGTTTTTTAATTGTCCAAGTCTTTTTTAAAGAAAACTTATTATTAAATATTTACCATTTTAGATCACACTGTGTCATTGAGCGCTGTATATCTTTTTTCTTCCTCTTGATATTGAAAGGGTTTGACTACCCCTTATTTATTCAGCTGCTAGGAAAAGCACACTCATCACAGCGCCTGTATATATACTTGATATATATAACCTTGCATGTCTCACTGATGTCACTGGTTCTAAGGGAAGTGATAGACATGCCTCGCTGATGTCACTGGTTCCTATGGAAGTGATAGGGATGCCCCACTGATGTCACTGGTTCTTAGGGAAGTGATAGGGATGCCTCAGTGATGTCACTGATCCTTTGGGAAATAATATACATGCCTCAGTGATGTCACTGGTTCATAGGGAAATAATATGCATGCCTCAGTGATGTCACTGGTTCTTTGGGAAATTATAGGGATGCCTCACTGATGTCACTGGTTGTTAGGGAAATTATAGGCATGCTCAGTGATGTCACTGGTTCTAAGGGAAGTGATAGGGATGCCTCAGTGATGTCACTGATTCTTTGGGAAATAATAGACATGCCTCAGTGATGTCACTGGTTCATAGGGAAATGATATGCATGCCTCACTGATGTCACTGGTTCTTAGGGATGTGGTAAGGATGCCTCACTGATGTCACTGGTTCTTAAGGAAATTATAGGCATGCCTTACTCTGGTTCTTAGGGAAGTGACAGGCATGCCTTACGCTGGTTCTTAGGGGAGTGACAGGCATGCCTCGCTGATGTCACTGGTTCCTAGGGAAACGATAGGCATGCATTAAGACTTGCGTATAAGGAGTAATGGATCCTCTGCTGTAAATTAATGTGGATACTGTATTTATGGCATTTTTGTAAAAATAATTTTGCCTGAAACCCTCCGTGATCAGCCATGCAAGAAGGCCAGACAGCAGCAGGCCCCTCCGTTCTTGTTCGCAAAAGCAGCCTGTGCGCAATAGCTGTGATGGGATCCAAATCCGTAAATAATGCAAACCATTAAGCAATCACTTTATTTCTTGGTGACCGCCGGGATGGGCTCATATTGGAGCAATCCTTAAAATTTCAGGCTAAAAGAGTTTCCTTATTGCAGCAAATTAATGTGACCAGGAATCTTAATGTTGCGGTCAACTGCAATTAATAATAAATATGACCCTGTGTCTTATCTACTCTGTTGCAACAGAGAAAACAATATAACAACGCCCACTCATTAAGAAATGCTGTTTGGTAGAGTTAAAGGTCTCTCTGTTTCCGACATAATGCAATGCATGCCCCTTCATTTTCATGAATATTTATAGAATTAAAAAGGCCAAAAAAAGCCTAATGAAAGAATAATAGAATTGCATCTGCTGGCTGGAACATATGACTAAGAACTAGACTGAGGAAACAACGTGTAAGTGTTCCTCAGTCCTAAATAGAAAAGTTAATCTGATGATCTGCAGTGCGAGTTTTGGGCTGTGATTTAGACAACGGTAATTACTGTTTCCAAGAATAAATGTAAGAGATCCCTGTGAGATTGGGGTAATTGACTCTAATAATTATTCCTATTGTTAGAAGATCTGGCTGGTTCCTGTTGAGCTTTTGTTGTCAGAGATAGCGGAAAACAGCCCACGGTGTCGTTATACGACAAAATGGCTGACATGGCGATGAGTAAGAAACCCCCACCACCAATATCAATATAGTACACTGTATATATATATATATATATATATATATTTATATATATTTATATATATATTTTTCCCATAAACTATATTTCTGTCCTGTAAAAAAATTATAAATGGTTTATAATTGATGTCAATGTATATATGTTAATATAAACAGATTTTATCACAGGAAGGTGGAAGCAGCCGGAACTTGCTTTAAAGGACTAATGGACCTATGGCACATTGGCACCATAACTCCCACCTGTCTAGATATAGGCCAGACAGTCCCACCGCACCCAGTGGCGGAACTAGCGAGCGGTGGGCCCAGGTGCGACAAAATGCTTTGGGCCCCCCATCCCATCCAAGTCCACCCCCTCACCCCTGGAGAGGATCTGGTGAGGGGGACCTGCTCAGGGCCAGAGAAATGGATACCTAGCAACAGTGCCGTAACTAGACATTTTAGCACTGTGTGCAAGAAACGGCATCGGAGCCCCACCCCTGCATGCAAAACAGGGGCCGTGCGCACCGTAGGCGTGCAAAAAAAATACATAGTGGCGTGGCTTCGTGGGGAAGGGGTGTGGCCACAAAATAATACAAATTCATAAAACGGTGCACAGTAGTCTCCATTATTCAAATTATGCCGCACAGTAGCACCACTACACCAGGTAGAGACCCTTTTACACCTTACGGCGGACAGATTCCTCTTTTTACACATTACAACAGACAGTGTCCCCTTTTTACACGTTACGGCAGACAGCGTCCCCCTTTTTACACATAACGGCAGACAGCGTGCCCTTTTTACACATAGCGGCAGACAGCATGCACTTTTTACACATAACGGCAGACAGCGTACACTTTTTACACATAACGGCAGACAGTGGGGTATATTCACTAACATTCGTAATTTTCGGAAAAAGGTCAAAGTTCAATCACGAATGACATCGAAAGTGTAAAACTGCAACTTTTTGAATTTATTACGCCTAATTTACTAAGCTGTCGTATTCGGATTTTTCATTTGTTTCGATGTCGATGTCATTCGTGTTTTTTCCCCGTTTTTTACGGCAGTGATTAGCAAAACACTGCCGACTTTATCACAATGAATCTCGGCCGGATCTGTGTGAACCGTGCTGGGGTTCTTTTTTTTTTTAAATAAACACTGTAAGACGGAGAAAAAAAATGCGTGGGGTCCCCCCTCCTAAGCATAACCAGCCTCGGGCTCTTTGAGCCGACCCTGGTTGCAGAAATATGGGGGAAAAAATGACAGGGGTTCCCCCATATTTAAGCAACCAGCATCGGGCTCTGCGCCTGGTCCTGGTTCCAAAAATACGGGGGACAAAAAGAGTAGGGGTCCCCCGTATTTCTAAAACCAGCACCGGGCTCCACTAGCTGGACAGATAATGCCACAGCCGGGGGTCACTTTTATATAGTGCCCTGCGGCCGTGGCATCAAAAATCCAACTAGTCACCCCTGGCCGGGGTACCCTGGGGGAGTGGGGACCCCTTCAATCAAGGGGGTCCCCCCCCCAGCCACCCAAGGGCCAGGGGTGAAGCCCGAGGCTGTCCCCCCCATCCAATTGGCTGCGGATGGGGGGCTGATAGCCTTTTGTGAAAATGAAAAGATATTGGCCCTCATTCCGAGTTGTTCGCTCGGTATTTTTCATCGCATCGCAGTGAAAATCCGCTTAGTACGCATGCGCAATGTTCGCACTGCGACTGCGCCAAGTAACTTTACTATGAAGAAAGTATTTTTACTCACGGCTTTTTCTTCGCTCCGGCGATCGTAATGTGATTGACAGGAAATGGGTGTTACTGGGCGGAAACACGGCGTTTCAGGGGCGTGTGGCTGAAAACGCTACCGTTTCCGGAAAAAACGCAGGAGTGGCTGGGGAAACGGTGGGAGTGCCTGGGCGAACGCTGGGTGTGTTTGTGACGTCAACCAGGAACGACAAGCACTGAAATGATCGCACAGGCAGAGTAAGTCTGGAGCTACTCTGAAACTGCTAAGTAGTTAGTAATCGCAATATTGCGAATACATCGGTCGCAATTTTAAGAAGCTAAGATTCACTCCCAGTAGGCGGCGGCTTAGCGTGTGTAACTCTGCTAAATTCGCCTTGCGACCGATCAACTCGGAATGAGGGCCCTTGTTTTTAGTAGCAGTACTACAAGGCCCAGCAAGCCTCCCCCGCATGCTGGTACTTGGAGAACCACAAGTACCAGCATGCGGCGGAAAAACGGGCCCGCTGGTACCTGTAGTACTACTACTAAAAAAACACCCAAAAAAAGACAATACACACACACCTTGAAAGTAAAGTTTTATTACATGCATCCACACAAACATACATACATACTTACCTTATGTTCACACGAGGGTCTGTCCTCTTCTCCAGTAGAATCCATGGGGTACCTGTTGAATAAATTCTACTCACCAGATCCAGGGTCCCAGGCTCCTCGTAGCATCCATTTGTAATCCACGTACTTGAATAAAATAAAAAAACGGAGAGCCGAGCCACGCACTGAAAGGGGACCCATGTTTGCACATGGGCCCCCTTTCCCCGAATGCCAGAAACCCACTCTGACTGATGTCTAAGTGGGTTTCTTCAGCCAATCAGGGAGCGCTACGTTGTAGCACCCTCCTGATCGGCTGTGTGCTCCTGTACTGTCTGACAGGCGGCACACGGCAGTGTTACAATGTAGCGCCTATGCGCTCCATTGTAACCAATGGTGGGAACTTTCTGCTCAGCGGTGAGGTCACTTTCGGTCAACCGCAGGGCAGAAAGTTCCCAAGTTGCTGGGCCTTGTAGTACTGCTACTAAAAACAATATCTTTTCATTTTCACAAAAGGCTATCAGCCCCCCATCCGCAGCCAATTGGATGGGGGGGGACAGCCTCGGGCTTCATCCCTGGCCCTTGGGTGGCTGGGGGGGGGACCCCTTGATTGAAGGGGTCCCCACTCCCCCAGGGTACCCCGGCCAGGGGTGACTAGTTAGATTTTTGATGCCACGGCCGCAGGGCACTATATAAAAGTGACCCCCGGCTGTGGCATTATCTGTCCAGCTAGTGGAGCCCGGTGCTGGTTTTAAAAATACGGGGGACCCCTACTCTTTTTGTCCCCCGTATTTTTGGAACCAGGACCAGGCGCAGAGCCCGATGCTGGTTGCTTAAATATGGGGGAACCCCTGTCAATTTTTTCCCCATATTTCTGCAACCAGGATCGGCTCAAAGAGCCCGAGGCTGGTTATGCTTAGGAGGGGGGACCCCACGCAATTTTTTTAAAGAAAATAACCACTTTCCCACCCCTTCCCACTGATATACATGCACGGATCTCATGGATCCCTGCATGCCTATACAATCACGGATTAAAAAAGCAGGTCTGGTTTTTTTTAGCACTTTTTTACGAGTTGTAATTTTTCACGGCAGTGTTTGTTTTTTTTTTGCTTTGCACTTCTTAGTAAATTACCGAGATTCATACTTAAACAGCCGCGTTTTGACCGATGGTGTATTCATTCGTATTTTTTTTGTTGGACTTCCAAAAAATTACGAATGCCCTCATCACTGCCGTGATTATTGCTTAGTAAATTACCGAGATGACACTTTGATGAAAAAACGGCATCTCGGTCAAAATCGGGACCTTAGTAAATATACCCCAGTGTGCCCTTGTTACAGATAGCGGCAGACAGCGTACACTTTTTACACATAACGGCAGACAGCGTGCCCTTGTTACACATTACGGCAGACAGCGTGCCCTTGTTAAACATAGCGGCAGACAGCGTACACTTTTTACACATAACGGCAGACAGCGTCCCCTTTTTACACATTATGGCAGACAGTGTGCCCTTGTTACACATTACGGCAGACAGATTCCCCCTTTTTACACATTACGGCAGACAGCGTCCCCCTTTTTACACATAACGGCAGACAGCATCCCCCTTTTTACACATTACGGCAGACAGTGTGCCCTTGTTACACATCACGGCAGACAGATTCCCCCTTTTTACACATCGCGTCAGGCAGATTCCTCCTTTTTACACATTACGTCAGGCAGATTCCCCCTTTTTACACATTGCGGCAGGCAGATTCCCCCTTTTTACACATTGCAGCAAGCAGATTCCCCCTTTTTTCACATTGCGGCAAGCAGATTCCCCCTTTTTACATATTGCTGCAGGCAGTCCCCCTTTTTGTACAAGAAAGAAAGAAAGAAAGAAAGAAAGAAAGAAAGAAAGAAAGAAAGAAAGAAAGAAAGAAGAATTATACTTACCCTCTCCGCTGGCTCAGGCTCCTCGGTGCAGCTTCTGGTCACGATTCCCGGGCAGGAGAGGAGGAGCAGGAGGGAGGTGGAGGAGGGAGCCGCAGCAGCGCTGTGTTATTGGTGGAGGCGCTGCTGCTGCTGCCCCTCTGCTTCACTATAGGCTATTCTCGGAAGACAGCCTATAGTGAAGCAGAAGAGGGACAGCAGCAGCAGCAGCGCCTCAACCAGTAGTAAAGCGCTGCTGCGGCTCCCTCCTCCACCTCACTCCTCCTCCTTCTCCCCCGTACCGCTGCGCTCCTCTCCTCTCTGTCTGGGCGGCTGTGTGCTGCGGGCAGTGGTTGCCCGCAGCACACAGCGGCATGTAATGAGTCAGTTTGACTCATTACATGCTTTGGGCCCCTGGACAGTGGCGGGCCCCAGTGCAACGCACTGGTTGCACTGGCGGTAGTTCCGCCTCTGACCACACCATTCTATACTTATTAACTCTCCTGGAATGCCCGGAAGAGTTCTGAGTTTTAGGGGTCTCTACCAGACTCCTCCACTCTTCTGCAGCCGCCAACATCCTGAGTGAAGTGGGTAGCCTTTAGGATTGATGACGCAATTCAAAAAGAAAAACGTTGTTGTATGAGGAGGGGGTATAATGACATGTTTTAAATCATCTCCTGTATCTCATCTCTGTCCACCTCACCCCGTCTTTTGTCTCTCATCTGTCCCCCTCACTTCCTGTCTCCCTCTGTCTCTAAACTCCTCACCCAAGTTGTCTTGCTCTGTCATCTCTAGACCCCTCCTCTTCTCCCTCTCGCATCTCATCTCAGTCTCTTTCATCTCCATAGCAAGTCCCCCCGTTTCTCATCTCTGCCTCCCTCACTTCCTGTTTCTTGTTTCTGCCCCCTCACTCTCCCCCATATCCATGCATCTCATTTCTGTCCCCCCCCCCCCCCGTATCTCATCTTGATTCACCTTCATCTCCCTCCCCCCCCTCAGTCCTTGTATCCATGTCTTACATGTCTGTCCTTCTTATATTCCCATTCTCTCATGTCTGTCCACCTATCTCCTCATCTCCCATCATCCCCCTCAACCCCCTGTCCCCTTCTGTCTTATCTCTGTCATCCCCAACCCCCATGTCTTCCTCTCTCTAATCTCTGCCCCCCCCCCCCTCCTCACCCCACCCCTGTCTCCCTCTCTCTCATGTCTATCCGTATAAGCAGTCTCTGTCATATGCCGGATTGTTGCTGACTATGCAAGTCCTTCCCCGTTTATCATCTCTGTGTAGCTCACCTGCCCCTTTTCTCATTTCTTTTCCCCTCACCCCCTGTCTCTTGTTTCTACCCCCCTTTATCCCCTTCCCCTCCTCCCCATCTTCCTTCACCTCTATTCCCCTACCTCCTCTTTTACCAGTCTTTCATCTCTGTCCTCATCCACTGTCTTTCATCTCTGTCCCCCTCATCCTGCCTCCCTTTCTCTAATAATTGTCTCCCTCATTCCCTTTGTCTCCCTATCTCTCATATATGTCCCCATCATTCCCCTATCTTCCCATTTCTCATCTCTGTCCCCCTTGGACCCCTGTTATTGTTCATCACTTATGTACCCCTCACCCCCATCTTCCTGTCTCTCATCTCTGTCCCTCATATCAGTCTCTGTCTTTCATCTAAGGGGTGGGGGAGGTGGGGGGTTGGAGGCAGTGTGGGATGCTGTTAGGACAGGACTATTCCCTCCTGTCTGCATCTGCTGCCACTTGCCCCTGCAGTGGACATCCACCCCCTGCAGAAGGGTCCATAGGTGGGATGGAGTCCTTGGTGCAGGTACTGATGGGAAGGAACAATCCTTCTAACAGCAATGGAGGAGAAGGCTGAAGATGTGCAGTGTGTGGAAGTCTGGTAGCTAGTGAGAGCTGTGTGGGAAGGGTTCTCCCTGCAGCTAGTCACCCGCTCTAAGAGATTACATAATAGAGTTGTATTTTGTAGGGATTTCCAGAGTGGGAGGTAAATACAGTATTTATACTGCCTGTAAAGGTAAACTTGAAATGCTTCCATGATTCAGAACAACTTCCTCTGCTCTCTCCTCCATATCTATAGTGAGTTATAAGTAAAACACATAAAAGAAGCATTGCATTACTAATAACACTAATATCAGTACAGTCAGTGAACATAAAGGCAGTATCACAATAGAAGGACAGAACCGGACGTGTTCACAGACACTGGCTCATTGTTTAGCATTCTTGTGGAGATCAAGAACATAAAGATCATTGTTTCTTTCCCAACCAGATCTTCTTGTGGCTCCAACACTAATATTGTAGGGTTTTCACCATTAAGTCTGGTTCTGAGGTGGAAGCGCAGTGGCAAACGCAGGATTTCTAGAGGGGGGTATCCAAATGTTATCCACAGTCTACCACTCTGCAGAACATGGAATACAGTATTACTATGTAACACTATAGACGGTCTATAGTGTAGACTGTATCAAACATTTAAATAATATAAATAAGATAAGTGGTCATGAAAAAGGTCAAACATACTATAATAAATAAATACACAAACATAATAGAACCAGTACTACACTTTCTAAGCACACATTCTCCCACCTCATGATAAGGCTCCTGTCTCTTCTTCCTGATAGCTACTCTCTGGTCCAGTGCACTGATTGAGGAGTCAGATCCACACACAGCAAACTTGATAGAAGAAGCTTCTACCACTGGGCATGTGTAGCAGCTCTGCTCTGTCTCTTAACTCGCATGATGTGGCAGCAGTTCTAGTAATCGTATTATATACTGTTGCTATTGTCAAAATTTGAGCCAATTGCCAAGAGAAGGGGGGGTTTCTGCTTCATTTGCCTATGAAGCAGAACAATGAAAAGCAAGTACAGTAACTGTTCGCCTGAAGCAAGCCATGCTGCAATACAAGAGGGGCAAATACATTTATTATGTTTGCATACAGGGTAAATACTGTCTGCTTGTGCATGTAGCCCGCAGATGTCCACAGATGCCGGACGGCTTTATCTTTACACTGTAATCTAAGTATGAGCTTGGGCACACCCCACCCAAATCTAGATCTCTCGGCACATGTTACATCTGCCCCCCCTCCCTGCAGTGCAACATGGTTTGGCCCAGGTTTGAGTTACTTGCTCTTAGGCTCATTGCCACGGAGTTCTCTAGATCAATGCGGAACAATCCTGAGTCCAATGGCTAGAGCTGTAACCAGACATTTTGGTGCCCTGTGCCAGAAAGAGAATTGCCCCCCCATCCCCCCCAAAATATTTCCACTAGGGGGAAGGGCATGACAAAACTGATCCCAGAGAAAGCCCATGCTATGATGCCCCTATATATATATATATATATATATATATATATATAAAATTTGTTTGTGCATATATATATATTAGAGATGAGCGCCGGAAATTTTTCGGGTTTTGTGTTTTGGTTTTGGGTTCGGTTCCGCGGCCGTGTTTTGGGTTCGACCGCGTTTTGGCAAAACCTCACCGAATTTTTTTTGTCGGATTCGGGTGTGTTTTGGATTCGGGTGTTTTTTTCAAAAAACCCTAAAAAACAGCTTAAATCATAGAATTTGGGGGTCATTTTGATCCCAAAGTATTATTAACCTCAAAAACCATAATTTCCACTCATTTTCAGTCTATTCTGAATACCTCACACCTCACAATATTATTTTTAGTCCTAAAATTTGCACCGAGGTCGCTGTGTGAGTAAGATAAGCGACCCTAGTGGCCGACACAAACACCGGGCCCATCTAGGAGTGGCACTGCAGTGTCACGCAGGATGTCCCTTCCAAAAAACCCTCCCCAAACAGCACATGACGCAAAGAAAAAAAGAGGCGCAATGAGGTAGCTGACTGTGTGAGTAAGATAAGCGACCCTAGTGGCCGACACAAACACCGGGCCCATCTAGGAGTGGCACTGCAGTGTCACGCAGGATGGCCCTTCCAAAAAACCCTCCCCAAACAGCACATGACGCAAAGAAAAAAAGAGGCGCAATGAGGTAGCTGACTGTGTGAGTAAGATAAGCGACCCTAGTGGCCGACACAAACACCGGGCCCATCTAGGAGTGGCACTGCAGTGTCACGCAGGATGGCCCTTCCAAAAAACCCTCCCCAAACAGCACATGACGCAAAGAAAAAAAGAGGCGCAATGAGGTAGCTGACTGTGTGAGTAAGATAAGCGACCCTAGTGGCCGACACAAACACCGGGCCCATCTAGGAGTGGCACTGCAGTGTCACGCAGGATGGCCCTTCCAAAAAACCCTCCCCAAACAGCACATGACGCAAAGAAAAAAAGAGGCGCAATGAGGTAGCTGACTGTGTGAGTAAGATAAGCGACCCTAGTGGCCGACACAAACACCGGGCCCATCTAGGAGTGGCACTGCAGTGTCACGCAGGATGGCCCTTCCTAAAAACCCTCCCCAAACAGCACATGACGCAAAGAAAAAAAGAGGCGCAATGAGGTAGCTGACTGTGTGAGTAAGATAAGCGACCCTAGTGGCCGACACAAACACCGGGCCCATCTAGGAGTGGCACTGCAGTGTCACGCAGGATGTCCCTTCCAAAAAAACCCTCCCCAAACAGCACATGACGCAAAGAAAAATAAAAGAAAAAAGAGGTGCAAGATGGAATTGTCCTTGGGCCCTCCCACCCACCCTTATGTTGTATAAACAAAACAGGACATGCACACTTTAACCAACCCATCATTTCAGTGACAGGGTCTGCCACACGACTGTGACTGATATGACGGGTTGGTTTGGACCCCCCCAAAAAAAGAAGCAATTAATCTCTCCTTGCACAAACTGGCTCTACAGAGGCAAGATGTCCACCTCATCATCATCCTCCGATATATCACCGTGTACATCCCCCTCCTCACAGATTATCAATTCGTCCCCACTGGAATCCACCATCTCAGCTCCCTGTGTACTTTGTGGAGGCAATTGCTGCTGGTCAATGTCTCCGCGGAGGAATTGATTATAATTCATTTTAATGAACATCATCTTCTCCACATTTTCTGGATGTAACCTCGTACGCCGATTGCTGACAAGGTGAGCGGCGGCACTAAACACTCTTTCGGAGTACACACTTGTGGGAGGGCAACTTAGGTAGAATAAAGCCAGTTTGTGCAAGGGCCTCCAAATTGCCTCTTTTTCCTGCCAGTATAAGTACGGACTGTGTGACGTGCCTACTTGGATGCGGTCACTCATATAATCCTCCACCATTCTTTCAATGTTGAGAGAATCATATGCAGTGACAGTAGACGACATGTCCGTAATCGTTGTCAGGTCCTTCAGTCCGGACCAGATGTCAGCATCAGCAGTCGCTCCAGACTGCCCTGCATCACCGCCAGCGGGTGGGCTCGGAATTCTGAGCCTTTTCCTCGCACCCCCAGTTGCGGGAGAATGTGAAGGAGGAGATGTTGACAGGTCGCGTTCCGCTTGACTTGACAATTTTCTCACCAGCAGGTCTTTGAACCCCAGCAGACTTGTGTCTGCCGGAAAGAGAGATCCAAGGTAGGTTTTAAATCTAGGATCGAGCACGGTGGCCAAAATGTAGTGCTCTGATTTCAACAGATTGACCACCCGTGAATCCTTGTTAAGCGAATTAAGGGCTCCATCCACAAGTCCCACATGCCTAGCGGAATCGCTCCGTGTTAGCTCCTTCTTCAATGTCTCCAGCTTCTTCTGCAAAAGCCTGATGAGGGGAATGACCTGACTCAGGCTGGCAGTGTCTGAACTGACTTCACGTGTGGCAAGTTCAAAGGGCATCAGAACCTTGCACAACGTTGAAATCATTCTCCACTGCACTTGAGACAGGTGCATTCCACCTCCTATATCGTGCTCAATTGTATAGGCTTGAATGGCCTTTTGCTGCTCCTCCAACCTCTGAAGCATATAGAGGGTTGAATTCCACCTCGTTACCACTTCTTGCTTCAGATGATGGCAGGGCAGGTTCAGTAGTTTTTGGTGGTGCTCCAGTCTTCTGTACGTGGTGCCTGTACGCCGAAAGTGTCCCGCAATTCTTCTGGCCACCGACAGCATCTCTTGCACGCCCCTGTCGTTTTTAAAAAAATTCTGCACCACCAAATTCAAGGTATGTGCAAAACATGGGACGTGCTGGAATTTGCCCATATTTAATGCACACACAATATTGCTGGCGTTGTCCGATGCCACAAATCCACAGGAGAGTCCAATTGGGGTAAGCCATTCCGCGATGATCTTCCTCAGTTGCCGTAAGAGGTTTTCAGCTGTGTGCGTATTCTGGAAAGCGGTGATACAAAGCGTAGCCTGCCTAGGAAAGAGTTGGCGTTTGCGAGATGCTGCTACTGGTGCCGCCGCTGCTGTTCTTGCGGCGGGAGTCCATACATCTACCCAGTGGGCTGTCACAGTCATATAGTCCTGACCCTGCCCTGCTCCACTTGTCCACATGTCCGTGGTTAAGTGGACATTGGGTACAGCTGCATTTTTTAGGACACTGGTGACTGTTTTTCTGAGGTCTGTGTACATTTTCGGTATCGCCTGCCTAGAGAAATGGAACCTAGATGGTATTTGGTACCGGGGACACAGTACCTCCAACAAGTCTCTAGTTGGCTCTGCAGTAATGATGGATACCGGAACCACGTTTCTCACCACCCAGGATGCCAAGGCCTCAGTTATCCGCTTTGCAGCAGGATGACTGCTGTGATATTTCATCTTCCTCGCAAAGGACTGTTGAACAGTCAATTGCTTACTGGAAGTAGTACAAGTGGGCTTACGACTTCCCCTCTGGGATGACCATCGACTCCCAGCAGCAACAACAGCAGCGCCAGCAGCAGTAGGCGTTACACGCAAGGATGCATCGGAGGAATCCCAGGCAGGAGAGGAATCATCAGAATTGCCAGTGACATGGCCTGCAGGACTATTGGCATTCCTGGGGAAGGAGGAAATTGACACTGAGGGAGTTGGTGGGGTGGTTTGCGTGAGCTTGGTTACAAGAGGAAGGGATTTACTGGTCAGTGGACTGCTTCCGCTGTCGGCCAAAGTTTTTGAACTTGTCACTGACTTATTATGAATGCACTGCAGGTGACGTATAAGGGAGGATGTTCCGAGGTGGTTAACGTCCTTACCCCTACTTATTACAGCTTGACAAAGGGAACACACGGCTTGACAAATGTTGTCCGCATTTCTGGTGAAATACTTCCACACCGAAGAGCTGATTTTTTTGGTATTTTCACCAGGCATGTCAACGGCCATATTCCTCCCACGGACAACAGGTGTCTCCCCGGGTGCCTGACTTAAACAAACCACCTCACCATCAGAATCCTCCTGGTCAATTTCCTCCCCAGCGCCAGCAACACCCATATCCTCCTCATCCTGGTGTACTTCAACACTGACATCTTCAATCTGACTATCAGGAACTGGACTGCGGGTGCTCCTTCCAGCACTTGCAGGGGGCGTGCAAATGGTGGAAGGCGCATGCTCTTCACGTCCAGTGTTGGGAAGGTCAGGCATCGCAACCGACACAATTGGACTATCCTTGTGGATTTGGGATTTCGAAGAACGCACAGTTCTTTGCGGTGCTACTGCTTTTGCCAGCTTGAGTCTTTTCATTTTTCTAGCGAGAGGCTGAGTGCCTCCATCCTCATGTGAAGCTGAACCACTAGCCATGAACATAGGCCAGGGCCTCAGCCGTTCCTTGCCACTCCGTGTGGTAAATGGCATATTGGCAAGTTTACGCTTCTCCTCCGACAATTTTATTTTAGGTTTTGGAGTCCTTTTTTTTACTGATATTTGGTGTTTTGGATTTGACATGCTCTGTACTATGCCATTGGGCATCGGCCTTGGCAGACGACGTTGCTGGCATTTCATCGTCTCGGCCATGACTAGTGGCAGCAGCTTCAGCACGAGGTGGAAGTGGATCTTGATCTTTCCCTAATTTTGGAACCTCAACATTTTTGTTCTCCATATTTTAATAGGCACAACTAAAAGGCACCTCAGGTAAACAATGGAGATGGATGGATACTAGTATACAATTATGGATGGACTGCCGAGTGCCGACACAGAGGTAGCTACAGCCGTGGACTACCGTACTGTACTGTGTCTGCTGATAATATAGACTGGATGATAATGAGATGTAGTATGTATAAAGAAGAAAGGAAAAAAAAACCACGGGTAGGTGGTATACAATTATGGATGGACTGCCGAGTGCCGACACAGAGGTAGCTACAGCCGTGGACTACCGTACTGTACTGTGTCTGCTGCTAATATAGACTGGATGATAATGAGATGTAGTATGTATAAAGAAGAAAGAAAAAAAAAACCACGGGTAGGTGGTATACAATTATGGACGGACTGCCGAGTGCCGACACAGAGGTAGCTACAGCCGTGGACTACCGTACTGTGTCTGCTGCTAATATAGACTGGTTGATAATGAGATGTAGTATGTATAAAGAAGAAAGAAAAAAAAAACCACGGGTAGGTGGTATACAATTATGGACGGACTGCCGAGTGCCGACACAGAGGTAGCTACAGCCGTGGACTACCGTACTGTACTGTGTCTGCTGCTAATATAGACTGGATGATAATGAGATGTAGTATGTATAAAGAAGAAAGAAAAAAAAAACCACGGGTAGGTGGTATACAATTATGGACGGACTGCCGAGTGCCGACACAGAGGTAGCTACATCCGTGGACTACCGTACTGTACTGTGTCTGCTGCTAATATAGACTGGTCGATAAAGAGATGTAGTAGTATGTATGTATAAAGAAGAAAGAAAAAAAAACCACGGGTAGGTGGTATACAATTATGGACGGACTGCCGAGTGCCGACACAGAGGTAGCTACAGCCGTGGACTACCGTACTGTACTGTGTCTGCTGCTAATATAGACTGGTTGATAAAGAGATGTAGTAGTATGTATGTATAAAGAAGAAAGAAAAAAAAAACACGGGTAGGTGGTATACAATTATGGATGGACTGCCGAGTGCCGACACAGAGGTAGCTACAGCCGTGAACTACCGTACTGTGTCTGCTGCGACTGGATGATAAATAATGATATAAAAAATATATATATATCACTACTGCAGCCGGACAGGTATATATTATATAATGACGGACCTGCTGGACACTGTCAGCAGAATGAGTTTTTTATTTTATAGAATAAAAAAACACCACACAAGTCACACGACGTGTGTTTAACTTTTACAGGCAGACAGTCAATCACAATACAATATAGTATACTATACTGGTGGTCAGGTCACTGGTCAGTCACACTGGCAGTGGCACTCCTGCAGAAAGAAAGTGTGCACTGTTTAATTTTAATATGTACTCCTGGCTCCTGCTATAACCTAACTGCTCCCCAGTCTCCCCCACAATTAAGCTGTGTGAGCACAGTCAGATATTATACATAGATGATGCAGCACACTGGGCTGAGCACAGATATGGTATGTGACTGAGTCACTGTGTATCGTTTTTTCAGGCAGAGAACGGATTATATTAAATAATATAAAACTGCACTGGTGGTCACTGGTCAGTCACTAGTATAACTAACTAATACTATCAGCAAAATTCTGCACTCTCTGTCTGAGTACTCCTCCTAAGCTCCAGTAAATGAAGTGTCACTGTCTCACTCTGTCACTATAACTAACTAATATACTATCAGCAAAATTCTGCACTCTCTGTCTGAGTACTCCTCCTAAGCTCCAGTAAATGAAGTGTCACTGTCTCACTCTCACTCTCCTATCTATTTCTTCTCTAAACGGAGAGGACGCCAGCCACGTCCTCTCACTATCAATCTCAATGCACGTGTAAAATGGCGGCGACGCGTGGCTCCTTATATAGAATCCGAGTCTCGCGATAGAATCCGAGCCTCGCGAGAATCCGACAGCGTCATGATGACGTTCGGGCGCGCTCGGGTTAACCGAGCAAGGCGGGAAGATCCGAGTCGCTCGGATCCGTGTAAAAAATCATGAAGTTCGGGCGGGTTCGGATTCCGAGGAACCGAACCCGCTCATCTCTAATATATATATATATATATTAGTGCTGGGCAAGTTAATGCGTTATCGCGTTAATGCAGTAACTTAATAACGGCGTTAATATTTTTATCGTGTTAACACTGCTGGTGAGCTATGTGTGTGCTGCAGAGCCATGTATAGAGCTGTTGTTGCTCCGTTCATCGCCAGACCCCCTTGATGCAGAAACCGCTGGATGCCGCTGGAAGAGGAAGCCACCAGCCGCCATAACCGCTTGCGGTGGAAGCCGCTGGATCCACGTGCTGCCAGACTCGCTTGTGGTGGAAGCCGCTGGACCCGGAAGCCGCCAGCCGCCATACCTGATTGCGGTGGAAGCTGCCAGACCCGGAAGCTGACAGCTGCCATACCCGTTTGCGGTGGAAGCCACTGGATCAACAAGCCGCCAGACTCGCTTGCGGTGGGAGCTGCTGGACCCGGAAGCGTTACCTGGTTGCGGCAGAAGCCGCTGGATCCCAAGCAACCAGACCTACTTGCGGCGGAAGCCGCTGGACCTGGAAGCTGCCAGCCGCCAGACTGTGCTGTGATTCAGGTAGACTGGGCAGACTCCCTCTCGGACACTCGGCCTGGGGACACCAGACTCATTCTAACAGGGACACTTGCTACTGAACATAGTAGCAGATGTACTAAGGCCCTCATTCCGAGTTGATCGCACCAAGCAACTATTTGCTGCTGGTGTGATCAACTAATCCCCGCCTATGGGGGAGTGTATTTTAGCATAGCAGGGCAGCGATCGCTTGTGCAACCCTGCTATGCTAAAAAAGTTTCACTCAAAACAAGACTAGCCCTGGACATACTTACCCTGTGCGACGGATCCAGCGATGATGGGGCCGGCTTTGACGTCAGACATCCGCCCTCCGTTCGCCTGGACACGCCTGCGTTGTACTTACCACTCCCCGAAAACGGCAGCAAACGGTAAGTTGACGCCCCGGAACACCCTCTTGCTGTTCATCTTCTTGCGTTCGCTGCTGCGACGCTTTCTTCTCTGTCAGCGTCGTTGCTCGGCGACGCACATGCAATGCATTCTAGATGCACGCAGCGCATTCCAGACCCGTTCGCACTGCAGCCAAGAACCGCTGCATGCGAACGGGTCGGAATGACCCCCTAAGCCTGGAGAAGGGATAAAGTAGTGATAAGTGCAAGGTGATAACGCACCAGCCAGTCAGATCCTGTCATTTTTCAAATCCGTAATGATTAGTGCGTTATCACCTTGCACTTATCACTACTTTATCCCTTCTCCAGGCTTAATACATCTTCCCCACCGACTGTTTATGCTGCTCGCTGATAAAACACAATTTATTTTCCTACTGGTGCCTGTTCATAAAGACCAAAGAAAACAGATTTAGATTTATAAATGTTAACATTACATTAATGTTTTACTTTTAAAGTTGTGAGAAATATATTTTATTTTTAATTTTAAAGTTTTTTAAATGATACTGTGTAAAAGGAATACTGCAAACCAAATGTTATTGCAGTGTTGTTCATATAGAAGTTCTAAAAGTGCGCAATACACCACTTTTTAATTCATTATTGACTTTCGTTGCCTAACAATACGGTTAATCGCAATTAAAAATGTAATCGTTGCCCAGCACTGATATATATATATATATATACAGTATATATATATATATATAATGTGACAAGAACACTGGGATAGTGTTTGAGGGCAGGTATATTTGTCCCAGGTTCTTGTCTTACATGTTTTAGAAAATGTTAACTTCTAGGAAAAATGCTTTTTGTTTTGTCTGAACCTTTTCAGTTTGCTGTAAAAGCTGGGTAAAGGCTCTGAGAGAGAGATAAGGCGAGTTCTAGACATTGGGCCCAGTTCGGGTCTTTGGCCTCACAGAGGGCTAATCAGGGTTTCAGCTGTGTAAGAGTGATATAGTGCTTCTAACCTGATTAGTATGGGCAGACTGCCTGGGAAGGCTGCAGGATCTGTGTGTGAGAGACACGCTTTCTGATGCAAGTAAGCTATACAGTATGTACTGAAGAACTCTGTGTTTTGTTTAGTGACAGTTAGGAACATCTTATGTTTAGTTAGTGCCGGACAGGCAAGGTATTTTTATTTTGGGGTTTGTTTTATTTTCTGTTTCAATAAAACTGGCCGGGGTCAGTTGTACCAGAAACTGGACTTGTGTTGTTCCTCAGCTGCTGCGTGCTGCCATATTCCCCAGGAAAAGGCACCTTGCACCCCTACAGTGTTACAACTTGGTGGAGAATGCAAGCAGGCCGTTCTGCGCATAAGTGAAAGCAGCAGCTTTGTGAGGCCTGCAGAAAACGGTGGTTTATGCAGATACAGCCCAGTGTGAAGTTACTGAGACTCACCCCTGAGGGTTTGATATATGTCCTGGGTGAAAGCAGCTGCAAAGCCGCCTGAAAAATCTGTTGACATGGAGGATCTGCTTAAAGCCTTGCTGCAAGCTACAGCGGCTCAGCAGGAGGCCAACCGACAGCAGCAGGTGGCAATGGAGGAAAATTGGAGACTACAGCGTCAGGATAGAGAGGCCTTAGCAGAAGTGGTGCAGAGACTTGCAGCTCAGGTTGGAGATGTGGCCGTCAGTGCTCCAACCAGCTCTAGTTCTATACGAGCCAGTCACTTCCTGCAGAAAATGACAGAGGCTGATGATGTGGAGGCCTATCTGACCACGTTTGAAAGGACTGCCGAGCGTGAGAACTGGCCGAAAGCACAGTGGGCCAGTCTGCTGGCACCTTTCCTGTCAGGTGAGCCCCAAAAAGCTTACTTTGATTTAAGCCCTGCTGAGGCTCGGGACTATGATAAACTAAAGACTGAGATCCTGACCCGCCTGGGAGTCACGCTGTCAGTACGAGCACAACGGGTGCACCGTTGGCTGTACGCCATGGAGAAGCCTCCGCGCTCCCAGATGCACGACCTTATTCAGCTAACAAAAAAATGGCTGCAGCCAGAGACATTAACTGGTCCCCAGATGGTGGAAAGAGTCGTCATGGACCGCTACTTGAGATCTTTGCCCATGGTCCTGCGCAAGTGGGTGAGCCATGGAAACCCGGGTACTGCTGACCAATTAGTGGACATGGTAGAGAGGTATTTGGCAGCAGAGGAACTACTGATGACCACCCAGCAACCCATAGATCCTCGACAGCGCCCTTCAGTAAAGACTGGTAAGACTGTTCCGTGGGAAAACGTTGCTGGGCGGTTAAGAGAACGCAAGGCTGGAGAGACTGTAAACACTGGCCCTGGAAACAGGCCAATGGGGCTAGAACGGTCTATGCTGCCCAAATGGGTTGATAATCGTGTGGTTAAATGTTTTAGGTGTGGTATGCCAGGTCATGTTATTGCCAATTGCCCAGTCACGCAAGAACCCATGCAATGTGATGCTGCCTTTGAATGTCGCAGAATGTCTTTCTTTGCTAGGTTAGCCTGTACTGTGGTACCTTCACCTGAGCTGGAAAAACAAATGTGTGATGTGTTCTTAGAAGGTAACCGGGTAGAGGCCTTGCTAGATTCAGGAAGTTTAGTTACCCTCGTGAAAGCTGGGTTAGTGAACCCCTTAAAGGTCCAGCAAATACCTATTGGGGTAACTTGCATACATGGGGATACCCAATATTATGCCACTGCTGAGGTGAATATAGAAACTTGTTGTGGGTCAGCAATGGTTAAAGTGGGACTGGTCCCTACCTTGGTGCATGAGGCCATAATAGGGAGGGATTTTCCTCATTTTTGGAAACTGTGGGAATCACGGTTATCAACAGATGTGAGAAGTAAAAAACCAGTTGATAATACCGGTGATTTTTTGGATGTACGTGGGTCTTCGGAACTTTCTGGCCCTTTGCCTTTTGCTAGTTTGGCTGGGGAAGTGACAGATGGGGAGTCCAGTGAGGACCCTCTTGCCGGGAACAGAGACATAGTAGTTAGAACTGAAAGCGTGCCTGACCTGGAGGTAAAGAAGGATCTGTTTGCGTCTGAACAGTTAAAGGATCCTACCTTAATAAAGGCTAGAGAGAATGTTAAGATTGTTAATGGGGAACCTGTGGTACCAGGTGACAGGGTTACGTATCCCCACATGGCCATCTGTAATGAGCTCTTGTACCACATTGTCAAAAGGGGTGAGGATGTGGTGGAACAGCTGGTAGTTCCCCAGCCTTATCGGAGAACGGTACTAGATTTAGCTCATAGTCACGTTACCGCAGGACATTTAGGGGCAGAAAAAACCACTGAAAGAGTTTTACAAAGGTTCTTTTGGCCAGGGGTTTATAAAGAAGTGTCTGAATATTGTTCTTCCTGTCCTGAATGCCAGTATCATGCCCCTAGACCCCATTTCAGGAGCCCACTAGTTCCCATGCCTATTATAGAGGTCCCGTTTGACAGAATAGCCATGGATCTCGTGGGGCCCTTGTTAAAGTCTGCTCGGGGCCATCAGTATATCCTGGTAATTATGGACTATGCCACTCGATATCCTGAGGCTGTCCCTTTACGCACTATCACAACCAAGGCGATAGCTAGGGAGCTGGTGCAGGTATTTAGTAGAGTGGGAATACCAAAAGAAATTTTGACTGACCAAGGTACTCCATTTATGTCAAGGATCATGAAAGAATTATGCAAGTTATTTAAGGTCACTCACCTCAGGACGTCCATCTACCATCCCCAAACTGACGGGTTGGTGGAAAGGTTTAATAAAACATTAAAAAGTATGTTAAAAAAGGTTGTTGAGAGAGATGGGAAAAACTGGGATTGTTTGTTGCCCTACTTGTTAATGGCCATCAGAGAAGTTCCTCAGTCCTCTACGGGGTTTTCTCCATTTGATTTGTTGTATGGTAGACACCCCAGAGGGCTGTTGGATGTTGCCAAAGAGACGTGGGAAGGACAGCCCACTCCTTATAGAAGCGTTATTGAGCATGTAACACAAATGCAGGATAGGATTGCAGCCGTGGTACCTGTTGTCAGAGAGCACATGGAACAGGCCCAAAGTGCTCAACAGAGGGTCTATAACCGGAGTGCCAAGATACGGGAATTTGCTCCTGGAGATAGAGTTCTTGTTTTGGTACCCACTGTGGAAAGCAAATTCCTAGCTAAATGGCAGGGTCCATTTGAGATTAGGGAAAAAGTGAATGAGGTTAATTACAAAGTATACCAGCCGGGAAAGAGAAAACCCGAACAGATCTACCATGTTAACTTAATCAAACCCTGGAAAGATAGGTTGTCTCTGTCAGCGGAGCCTTGCCCTTCGGTGTCTTCACCCCGGTTGCTTCCCACAGTGAAGGTGTCAGAGACATTATCAGCTGATCAGAACAATCAGGTTAAAGAATTTCTCATCCAAAATAGGGAGGTATTTTCAGAGCTGCCTGGCCGAACGACCATAATAAAACATGACATTGTCACAGAACCAGGGGTCAGGGTTCATTTAAAGCCATATAGGATTCCTGAAGCTCAGCGAGAAGCTATTTCTAAGGAAGTTAAAACCATGTTAGAACTTGGAGTCATAGAGGAGTCTAACAGTGAGTGGTCCAGTCCCATAGTGCTCATCCCGAAGCCCGACGGTAGCATACGCTTCTGTAATGACTTTCGTAAGTTAAATGAGGTGTCCAAGTTTGACGCATACCCCATGCCCCGTGTGGATGAGCTTGTAGAAAGGCTGGGAACAGCCAGGTTTATCACCACATTGGACCTGACCAAAGGTTACTGGCAAATACCTTTATCTGATAGCGCCAAAGAAAAAACAGCCTTTTCGGTTCCGGAGGGGCTGTACCAGTATAAGATGTTACCCTTTGGGTTGCATGGGGCTCCAGCAACCTTTCAACGGGCGATGGATAAAATTTTGAGGCCCCATAGAAAATATGCAGCTGCCTATTTGGATGATGTGGTAATTCACAGTACAGACTGGGGGTCACATTTGGTTAAAGTACAAGCAGTACTGGACTCAATCAGAGAGGCAGGGTTAACTGCTAACCCAAAGAAGTGCTGCCTCGCAATGGAGGAGGTCAAATACTTGGGCTTCACCATAGGCAGAGGTCTGATTAGGCCCCAATTGAATAAAGTTGATGCTATTCAAAACTGGCCTCGTCCAGTGAATAAAAAACAGGTAAGGGCTTTTTTGGGAATTACTGGGTACTATAGACGGTTTATTCCTAATTTTGCGACCACAGCGGTGCCGTTGTCAGACCTTACCAAAGGGAAGCAGTCAAATGTGGTGAAATGGAACCCTGATGCAGAAAAGGCGTTCCAAGCGTTAAAAGTGGCTTTGTGTTCACAACCGGTGTTGATAACACCAGATTTTTCAAAAGAATTTGTGGTACAGACAGATGCCTCAGAGGTAGGGATAGGTGCTGTGCTGTCCCAAACCAGAGATGGGGACGAACACCCTATCATTTATTTGAGTAGGAAACTCAATGAGCATGAAAAAAGGTATGCCATTGTGGAAAAGGAGGCTTTGGCCATTAAGTGGGCACTAGATACCTTGAGATATTACCTCTTGGGTAGACAATTCAGACTAGTGACAGACCATGCCCCTTTAAAATGGATGTATGTAAATAGAGGCAAGAATGCTCGTGTAACTAGATGGTTTCTAGCGTTGCAGGACTTTAAGTTTACTGTCGAACATAGACCGGGAACACAATTGGCCAACGCAGATGCATTGTCTCGCATCTTCTGTTTGGGGGCTACAAGTGTTCCGGCCCCTAGGTCGAAACAGGGGAGGGGGATATGTGACAAGAACACTGGGATAGTGTTTGAGGGCAGGTATATTTGTCCCAGGTTCTTGTCTTACATGTTTTAGAAAATGTTAACTTCTAGGAAAAATGCTTTTTGTTTTGTCTGAACCTTTTCAGTTTGCTGTAAAAGCTGGGTAAAGGCTCTGAGAGAGAGATAAGGCGAGTTCTAGACATTGGGCCCAGTTCGGGTCTTTGGCCTCACAGAGGGCTAATCAGGGTTTCAGCTGTGTAAGAGTGATATAGTGCTTCTAACCTGATTAGTATGGGCAGACTGCCTGGGAAGGCTGCAGGATCTGTGTGTGAGAGACACGCTTTCTGATGCAAGTAAGCTATACAGTATGTACTGAAGAACTCTGTGTTTTGTTTAGTGACAGTTAGGAACATCTTATGTTTAGTTAGTGCCGGACAGGCAAGGTATTTTTATTTTGGGGTTTGTTTTATTTTCTGTTTCAATAAAACTGGCCGGGGTCAGTTGTACCAGAAACTGGACTTGTGTTGTTCCTCAGCTGCTGCGTGCTGCCATATTCCCCAGGAAAAGGCACCTTGCACCCCTACAGTGTTACAATATATATATATGTATATATATATATAATACACACACATTTATAGAACACTGCAAGAAGATGGATCCTCTTTATACCACATTCATGCACTTAACTTCAGAGCTCTTTGTCATTCAGTTACAATACCCTTTGTTAAATAACTTATTTCAATATACTGCCATACCCAGGATTCAAAACTCATTTATCTATTTGTTCCTGCATAAAAACGATGAGATTTCTAACTAATTAAAACTACTCGTACGCGGTAAAAAATAAAAAGCATTGCAATTACTGTAAGCAGATCTATGTAGTGTGCAGCCACACATCCAATCCCTTGCAGCCACACACTATATAGATCTGCTCAGCTGCAATGCTGATCATTTTTCCACAAAGTACAAGGTAAGCTTCAAATAGTTAGAATTCTCTATATTAGAATTATCTACCTTTCTATGCAAGGGCTGATAGCTCAATGAATAGAGTGTGTGACTGCAAGTCCATAAGCGATGGGTTTGAATCCCAGGTATGTCAGCATCCTGAAATGTAATAAAGGGCATCTTGAAATGTAATAAAGATCAATGTGACTAAATAACAAAGAGCTCTCAGGTTAATGTTGTATAGGTATAAGCAATTTAAGGGATGGGAGAAGGAGACAGGGGTGGTCAGGAGATGTCGGGCTTCAAATTGGAGGGACGTTACAAGTGAAAGTAATTAAAACAGATCATTAACAAGTGCCGCCAACAGTGCCCCCTAACCTTCAGCGCTGTGTGCTGTGGCACATTCCGCACCACCCTAGTTACGGCCCTGCCTATGGCAGTCTAAGGGGTTAAAAAAGCGCTATCTATTGTACTTTTTTTTTCTCAAATGTGATCAGCGAGCTGTACTGAGGCTGACGTTGGAGATTCGCTGCTCGACCTCCGCAATCAAAAACCCTTACCGTGTATCATTTTATGCTCCAACGTGTTTCAGCTGTTTTGCTCAACCAGGTGCATGCTGGTCCTATCACATGACAACAGAATTAAACAGGGTTAAACAGAATTTTTGAAATTTAGCTCAGCATTTTGAAACAATCAAAAATGTGAGAAATGACTGCAATTGTAAAGAAACGATATGTGGCCGATCCTTCTGTCTGAACTCCCAGGAGGTCTTCCCTTTGCTCCAGTGCATATAGAAACAGATGTATTAATTATGGATGAGCGGGTTCGGTTCCTCGGAATCCGAACTCGCCCGAACTTCATGTTTTTTTACACGGGTCCGAGCGACTCGGATCTTCCCGCCTTGCTCGGTTAACCCGAGCGCGCCCGAACGTCATCATCCCGCTGTCGGATTCTCGCGAGGCTCGGATTCTATCGCGAGACTCGGATTCTATATAAGGAGCCGCGCGTCACCGCCATTTTCACACGTGCATTGAGATTCATAGGGAGAGGACGTGGCTGGCGTCCTCTCCGTTTATAGAGAAGAGAGTGAGACAGTAGAGAGAGACACAGTAGTAATTTTGGGGAGCATTAGGAGGAGTACTAGTTACTTGCTGAAGTGATAGATAGTGTGACTGTATATTATCTGACTTGTGGGGGAGACACTGACAGTGGGGAGCAGTTAGAGTCTGAGAGCAGGACTCAGGAGTACATATAACGTACAGTGCACACTTTTGCTGCCAGAGTGCCACACTGCCATTGTGACCACACTGACCACCAGTATAATATATATTGTGATTGTCTGCTTAGGAGTACTACTTGCAAGTTGCTGATAGTGTGACCAGTGACCTGACCACCAGTCACCACCAGTTTAATATATATATATATATATATATAATTGTATATAATATATATATAATATTGTATACCACCTACCCGTGGTTTTTTTTTTTTCTTTCTTCTTTATACATACTACTATAGTAGCTTACTGTAGCAGTCTGCGGTGCTGCTGAGCTGACTGTGTCCAGCAGGTCCGTCATCAGTCATTACATAATAAATATATATACCTGTCCGGCTGCAGTACTAGTGATATTATATATATATATATTGATTTCATCTCATTATCATCCAGTCTATATTAGCAGCAGACACAGGCCCTCATTCCGAGTTGATCGCTCGCAAGGCGATTTTAGCAGAGTTACACACGCTAAGCCGCCGCCTACTGGGAGTGAATCTTAGCTTCTTAAAATTGCGAACGATGTAATCGCAATATTGCGATTACAAACTACTTAGCAGTTTCAGAGTAGCTTCAGACTTACTCGGCATCTGCGATCAGTTCAGTGCTTGTCGTTCCTGGTTTGACGTCACAAACACACCCAGCGTTCGCCCAGACACTCCCCCGTTTCTCCGGCCACTCCTGCGTTTTTTCCGGAAACGGTAGCGTTTTTATCCACACGCCCATAAAACGCTGTGTTTCCGCCCAGTAACACCCATTTCCTGTCAATCACACTACGATCGCCGGAGCGAAGAAAAAGCCGTGAGCAAAAATACTTTCTTCATTGTTAAATTACTTGGCGCAGTCGCAGTGCGAATATTGCGCATGCGTACTAAGCGGAATTTCACTGCGATGCGATGAAAATTACCGAGCGAACGACTCGGAATGAGGGCCACAGTACGGTAGTCCACGGCTGTAGCTACCTCTGTGTCGGCAGTCGCTCGTCCATCCATAATTGTATACCACCTACCCGTGGTTTTTTTTTTTCTTTCTTCTTTATACATACTACTATAGTAGCTTACTGTAGCAGTCTGCGGTGCTGCTGAGCTGACAGTGTCCAGCAGGTCCGTCATCAGTCATTACATAATAAATATATATACCTGTCCGGCTGCAGTACTAGTGATATTATATATATATATTGATTTCATCTCATTATCATCCAGTCTATATTAGCAGCAGACACAGTACGGTAGTCCACGGCTGTAGCTACCTCTGTGTCGGCAGTCGCTCGTCCATCCATAATTGTATACCACCTACCCGTGGTTTTTTTTTTCTTTCTTCTTTATACATACTACTATAGTAGCTTACTGTAGCAGTCTGCGGTGCTGCTGAGCTGACAGTGTCCAGCAGGTCCGTCATCAGTCATTACATAATAAATATATATACCTGTCTGGCTGCAGTACTAGTGATATTATATATATATATATATATTGATTTCATCTCATTATCATCCAGTCTATATTAGCAGCAGACACAGTACGGTAGTCCACGGCTGTAGCTACCTCTGTGTCGGCAGTCGCTCGTCCATCCATAATTGTATACCACCTACCCGTGGTTTTTTTTCTTTTCTTTCTTCTTTATACATACTACTATAGTAGCTTACTGTAGCAGTCTGCGGTGCTGCTGAGCTGACTGTGTCCAGCAGGTCCGTCATCAGTCATTACATAATAAATATATCTACCTGTCCGGCTGCAGTACTAGTGTGATATAATATATATTGATTTCATCTCATTATCATCCAGTCTATATTAGCAGCAGACACAGTACGGTAGTCCACGGCTGTAGCTACCTCTGTGTCGGCAGTCGCTCGTCCATCCATAATTGTATACCACCTACCCGTGGTTTTTTTTTCTTTCTTCTTTATACATACTACTATAGTAGCTTACTGTAGCAGTCTGCGGTGCTGCTGAGCTGACTGTGTCCAGCAGGTCCGTCATCAGTCATTACATAATAAATATATCTACCTGTCCGGCTGCAGTACTAGTGTGATATAATATATATTGATTTCATCTCATTATCATCCAGTCTATATTAGCAGCAGACACAGTACGGTAGTCCACGGCTGTAGCTACCTCTGTGTCGGCAGTCGCTCGTCCATCCATAAGTATACTAGTATCCATCCATCTCCATTGTTTACCTGAGGTGCCTTTTAGTTGTGCCTATTAAAATATGGAGAACAAAAATGTTGAGGTTCCAAAATTAGGGAAAGATCAAGATCCACTTCCACCTCGTGCTGAAGCTGCTGCCACTAGTCATGGCCGAGACGATGAAATGCAAGCAACGTCGTCTGCCAAGGCCGATGCCCAATGTCATAGTACAGAGCATGTAAAATCCAAAACACCAAATATCAGTAAAAAAAGGACTCCAAAATCTAAAATAAAATTGTCGGAGGAGAAGCGTAAACTTGCCAATATGCCATTTACCACACGGAGTGGCAAGGAACGGCTGAGGCCCTGGCCTATGTTCATGGCTAGTGGTTCAGCTTCACATGACGATGGAAGCACTCAGCCTCTCGCTAGAAAAATGAAAAGACTCAAGCTGGCAAAAGCACCGCAAAGAACTGTGCGTTCTTCGAAATCCCAAATTCACAAGGAGAGTCCAATTGTGTCGGTTGCGATGCCTGACCTTCCCAACACTGGACGTGAAGAGCATGCGCCTTCCACCATTTGCACGCCCCCTGCAAGTGCTGGAAGGAGCACCCGCAGTCCAGTTCCTGATAGTCAGATTGAAGATGTCAGTGTTGAAGTACACCAGGATGAGGATGATATGGGTGTTGCTGGCGCTGGGGAGGAAATTGACAAGGAGGATTCTGATGGTGAGGTGGTTTGTTTAAGTCAGGCACCCGGGGAGACACCTGTTGTCCGTGGGAGGAATATGGCCGTTGACATGCCTGGTGAAAATACCAAAAAAATCAGCTCTTCGGTGTGGAAGTATTTCAACAGAAATGCGGACAACATTTGTCAAGCCGTGTGTTGCCTTTGTCAAGCTGTAATAAGTAGGGGTAAGGATGTTAACCACCTCGGAACATCCTCCCTTATACGTCACCTGCAGCGCATTCATAATAAGTCAGTGACAAGTTCAAAAACTTTGGGCGACAGCGGAAGCAGTCCACTGACCAGTAAATCCCTTCCTCTTGTAACCAAGCTCACGCAAACCACCCCACCAACTCCCTCAGTGTCAATTTCCTCCTTCCCCGGGAATGCCAATAGTCCTGCAGGCCATGTCACTGGCAATTCTGACGATTCCTCTCCTGCCTGGGATTCCTCCGATGCATCCTTGCGTGTAACGCCTACTGCTGCTGGCGCTGCTGTTGTTGCTGCTGGGAGTCGATGGTCATCCCAGAGGGGAAATCGTAAGACCACTTTTACTACTTCCACCAAGCAATTGACTGTCCAACAGTCCTTTGCGAGGAAGATGAAATATCACAGCAGTCATCCTGCTGCAAAGCGGATAACTGAGGCCTTGGCATCCTGGGTGGTGAGAAACGTGGTTCCGGTATCCATCATTACTGCAGAGCCAACTAGAGACTTGTTGGAGGTACTGTGTCCCCGGTACCAAATACCATCTAGGTTCCATTTCTCTAGGCAGGCGATACCGAAAATGTACACAGACCTCAGAAAAACAGTCACCAGTGTCCTAAAAAATGCAGCTGTACCCAATGTCCACTTAACCACGGACATGTTTACAAGTGGAGCAGGGCAGGGTCAGGACTATATGACTGTGACAGCCCACTGGGTAGATGTATGGACTCCCGCCGCAAGAACAGCAGCGGCGGCACCAGTAGCAGCATCTCGCAAACGCCAACTCTTTCCTAGGCAGGCTACGCTTTGTATCACCGGTTTCCAGAATATGCACACAGCTGAAAACCTCTTACGGCAACTGAGGAAGATCATCGCGGAATGGCTTACCCCAATTGGACTCTCCTGTGGATTTGTGGCATCGGACAACGCCAGCAATATTGTGTGTGCATTAAATCTGGGCAAATTCCAGCACGTCCCATGTTTTGCACATACCTTGAATTTGGTGGTGCAGAATTTTTAAAAAAATGACAGGGGCGTGCAAGAGATGCTGTCGGTGGCCAGAAGAATTGCGGGACACTTTCGGCGTACAGGCACCACGTACAGAAGACTGGAGCAACACCAAAAACGCCTGAACCTGCCCTGCCATCATCTGAAGCAAGAAGTGGTAACGAGGTGGAATTCAACCCTATATATGCTTCAGAGGTTGGAGGAGCAGCAAAAGGCCATTCAAGCCTATACAATTCAGCACGATATAGGAGGTGGAATGCACCTGTCTCAAGCGCAGTGGAGAATGATTTCAACGTTGTGCAAGGTTCTGCTGCCCTTTGAACTTGCCACACGTGAAGTCAGTTCAGACACTGCCAGCCTGAGTCAGGTCATTCCCCTCATCAGGCTTTTGCAGAAGAAGCTGGAGACATTGAAGGAGGAGCTAACACGGAGCGATTCCGCTAGGCATGTGGGACTTGTGGATGGAGCCCTTAATTCGCTTAACAAGGATTCACGGGTGGTCAATCTGTTGAAATCAGAGCATTACATTTTGTCCACCGTGCTCGATCCTAGATTTAAAACCTACCTTGGATCTCTCTTTCCGGCAGACACAAGTCTGCTGGGGTTCAAAGACCTGCTGGTGAGAAAATTGTCAAGTCAAGCGGAACGCGACCTGTCAACATCTCCTCCTTCACATTCTCCCGCAACTGGGGGTGCGAGGAAAAGGCTCAGAATTCCGAGCCCACCCGCTGGCGGTGATGCAGGGCAGTCTGGAGCGACTGCTGATGCTGACATCTGGTCCGGACTGAAGGACCTGTCAACGATTACGGACATGTCGTCTACTGTCACTGCATATGATTCTCTCCCCATTGAAAGAATGGTGGAGGATTATATGAGTGACCGCATCCAAGTAGGCACGTCACACAGTCCGTACTCATACTGGCAGGAAAAAGAGGCAATTTGGAGGCCCTTGCACAAACTGGCTTTATTCTACCTAAGTTGCCCTCCCACAAGTGTGTACTCCGAAAGAGTGTTTAGTGCCGCCGCTCACCTTGTCAGCAATCGGCGTACGAGGTTACTTCCAGAAAATGTGGAGAAGATGATGTTCATTAAAATGAATTATAATCAATTCCTCCGTGGAGACATTGACCAGCAGCAATTGCCTCCACAAAGTACACAGGGAGCTGAGATGGTGGATTCCAGTGGGGACGAATTGATAATCTGTGAGGAGGGGGATGTACACGGTGATATATCGGAGGATGATGATGAGGTGGACATCTTGCCTCTGTAGAGCCAGTTTGTGCAAGGAGAGATTAATTGCTTCTTTTTCGGTGGGGGTCCAAACCAACCCGTCATTTCAGTCACAGTCGTGTGGCAGACCCTGTCACTGAAATGATGGGTTGGTTAAAGTGTGCATGTCCTGTTTATACAACATAAGGGTGGGTGGGAGGGCCCAAGGACAATTCCATCTTGCACCTCTTTTTTCTTTAATTTTTCTTTGCGTCGTGTGCTGTTTGGGGAGTGTTTTTTGGAAGGGCCATCCTGCGTGACACTGCAGTGCCACTCCTAGATGGGCCAGGTGTTTGTGTCGGCCACTAGGGTCGCTTATCTTACTCACACAGCTACCTCATTGCGCCTCTTTTTTTCTTTGCGTCATGTGCTGTTTGGGGAGTGTTTTTTGGAAGGGCCATCCTGCGTGACACTGCAGTGCCACTCCTAGATGGGCCCGGTGTTTGTGTCGGCCACTAGGGTCGCTTATCTTACTCACACAGCTACCTCATTGCGCCTCTTTTTTTCTTTGCGTCATGTGCTGTTTGGGGAGTGTTTTTTGGAAGGGCCATCCTGCGTGACACTGCAGTGCCACTCCTAGATGGGCCAGGTGTTTGTGTCGGCCACTAGGGTCGCTTATCTTACTCACACAGCTACCTCATTGCGCCTCTTTTTTTCTTTGCGTCATGTGCTGTTTGGGGAGTGTTTTTTGGAAGGGCCATCCTGCGTGACACTGCAGTGCCACTCCTAGATGGGCCAGGTGTTTGTGTCGGCCACTAGGGTCGCTTATCTTACTCACACAGCTACCTCATTGCGCCTCTTTTTTTCTTTGCGTCATGTGCTGTTTGGGGAGTGTTTTTTGGAAGGGCCATCCTGCGTGACACTGCAGTGCCACTCCTAGATGGGCCCGGTGTTTGTGTCGGCCACTAGGGTCGCTTATCTTACTCACACAGCTACCTCGGTGCAAATTTTAGGACTAAAAATAATATTGTGAGGTGTGAGGTATTCAGAATAGACTGAAAATGAGTGGAAATTATGGTTTTTGAGGTTAATAATACTTTGGGATCAAAATTAGAGATGAGCGGGTTCGGTTTCTCTGAATCCGAACCCGCACGAACTTCATGTTTTTTTTCACGGGTCCGAGCGACTCGGATCTTCCCGCCTTGCTCGGTTAACCCGAGCGCGCCCGAACGTCATCATGACGCTGTCGGATTCTCGCGAGGCTCGGATTCTATCGCGAGACTCGGATTCTATATAAGGAGCCGCGCGTCGCCGCCATTTTCACACGTGCATTGAGATTGATAGGGAGAGGACGTGGCTGGCGTCCTCTCCGTTTAGAATAGATTAGAGAGACACTTGATTTACTAATTTTGGGGAGCATTAGGAGTACTCAGTACAGTGCAGAGTTTTGCTGATAGTGACCACCAGTTTTATTTATAATCCGTTCTCTGCCTGAAAAAAGCGATACACAGCACACAGTGACTCAGTCACATACCATATCTGTGTGCACTGCTCAGGCTCAGGCCAGTGTGCTGCATCATCTATTATCTATATATAATATTATATATATCTGATTATCTGTCTGACTGCTCAGCTCACACAGCTTATAATTGTGGGGGAGACTGGGGAGCACTACTGCAGTGCCAGTTATAGGTTATAGCAGGAGCCAGGAGTACATAATATATTATATAGTGAGTGACCACCAGACACACAGTGCAGTTTATTTAATATATCCGTTCTCTGCCTGAAAAAAGCGATACACACAGTGACTCAGTCAGTCACATACCATATCTGTGTGCACTGCTCAGGCTCAGGCCAGTGTGCTGCATCATCTATATATATTATATATCTGTCTGACTGCTCAGCTCACACAGCTTATAATTGTGGGGGAGACTGGGGAGCACTACTGCAGTGCCAGTTATAGGTTATAGCAGGAGCCAGGAGTACATAATATTATATTAAAACAGTGCACACTTTTGCTGCAGGAGTGCCACTGCCAGTGTGACTAGTGACCAGTGACCTGACCACCAGTATATATAATATTAGTAGTATACTATCTCTTTATCAACCAGTCTATATTAGCAGCAGACACAGTACAGTGCGGTAGTTCACGGCTGTGGCTACCTCTGTGTCGGCACTCGGCAGCCCGTCCATAATTGTATATACCACCTAACCGTGGTTTTTTTTTCTTTCTTTATACATACATACTAGTTACGAGTATACTATCTCTTTATCAACCAGTCTATATTAGCAGCAGACACAGTACAGTGCGGTAGTTCACGGCTGTGGCTACCTCTGTGTCGGCACTCGGCAGCCCGTCCATAATTGTATATACCACCTAACCGTGGTTTTTTTTTCTTTCTTTATACATACATACTAGTTACGAGTATACTATCTCTTTATCAACCAGTCTATATATTAGCAGCAGACATAGTACAGTGCGGTAGTTCACGGCTGTGGCTACCTCTGTGTCGGCACTCGGCAGCCCGTCCATAATTGTATATACCACCTAACCGTGGTTTTTTTTTCTTTCTTTATACATACATACTAGTTACGAGTATACTATCTCTTTATCAACCAGTCTATATATTAGCAGCAGACACAGTACAGTGCGGTAGTTCACGGCTGTGGCTACCTCTGTGTCGGCACTCGGCAGCCCGTCCATAATTGTATATACCACCTAACCGTGGTTTTTTTTTTCTTTCTTTATACATACATACTAGTTACGAGTATACTATCTCTTTATCAACCAGTCTATATATTAGCAGCAGACACAGTACAGTGCGGTAGTTCACGGCTGTGGCTACCTCTGTGTCGGCACTCGGCAGCCCGTCCATAATTGTATATACCACCTACCGTGGTTTT
This sequence comes from Pseudophryne corroboree, assembly GCF_028390025.1. Lineage (NCBI taxonomy): Eukaryota > Metazoa > Chordata > Amphibia > Anura > Myobatrachidae > Pseudophryne > Pseudophryne corroboree. The sequence continues at coordinate 32,515,071 of NC_086453.1, forward strand.
TTTTTCTTTCTTTATACATACATACTAGTTACGAGTATACTATCTCTTTATCAACCAGTCTATATATTAGCAGCAGACACAGTACAGTGCGGTAGTTCACGGCTGTGGCTACCTCTGTGTCGGCACTCGGCAGCCCGTCCATAATTGTATATACCACCTAACCGTGGTTTTTTTTTCTTTCTTTATACATACATACTAGTTACGAGTATACTATCTCTTTATCAACCAGTCTATATATTAGCAGCAGACACAGTACAGTGCGGTAGTTCACGGCTGTGGCTACCTCTGTGTCGGCACTCGGCAGCCCGTCCATAATTGTATATACCACCTAACCGTGGTTTTTTTTTCTTTCTTTATACATACATACTAGTTACGAGTATACTATCTCTTTATCAACCAGTCTATATATTAGCAGCAGACACAGTACAGTGCGGTAGTTCACGGCTGTGGCTACCTCTGTGTCGGCACTCGGCAGCCCGTCCATAATTGTATATACCACCTAACCGTGGTTTTTTTTTCTTTCTTTATACATACATACTAGTTACGAGTATACTATCTCTTTATCAACCAGTCTATATATTAGCAGCAGACACAGTACAGTGCGGTAGTTCACGGCTGTGGCTACCTCTGTGTCGGCACTCGGCAGCCCGTCCATAATTGTATATACCACCTAACCGTGGTTTTCTTTTCTTTCTTTATACATACATACTAGTTACGAGTATACTATCTCTTTATCAACCAGTCTATATATTAGCAGCAGACACAGTACAGTGCGGTAGTTCACGGCTGTGGCTACCTCTGTGTCGGCACTCGGCAGCCCGTCCATAATTGTATACTAGTATCCAATCCATCCATCTCCATTGTTTACCTGAGGTGCCTTTTAGTTGTGCCTATTAAAATATGGAGAACAAAAATGTTGAGGTTCCAAAATTAGGGAAAGATCAAGATCCACTTCCACCTCGTGCTGAAGCTGCTGCCACTAGTCATGGCCGAGACGATGAAATGCCAGCAACGTCGTCTGCCAAGGCCGATGCCCAATGGCATAGTACAGAGCATGTCAAAACCAAAACACCAAATATCAGTAAAAAAAGGACTCCAAAACCTAAAATAAAATTGTCGGAGGAGAAGCGTAAACTTGCCAATATGCCATTTACCACACGGAGTGGCAAGGAACGGCTGAGGCCCTGGCCTATGTTCATGGCTAGTGGTTCAGCTTCACATGAGGATGGAAGCACTCAGCCTCTCGCTAGAAAACTGAAAAGACTCAAGCTGGCAAAAGCACCGCAAAGAACTGTGCGTTCTTTGAAATCCCAAATCCACAAGGAGAGTCCAATTGTGTCGGTTGCGATGCCTGACCTTCCCAACACTGGACGTGAAGAGCATGCGCCTTCCACCATTTGCACGCCCCCTGCAAGTGCTGGAAGGAGCACCCGCAGTCCAGTTCCTGATAGTCAGATTGAAGATGTCAGTGTTGAAGTACACCAGGATGAGGAGGATATGGGTGTTGCTGGCGCTGGGGAGGAAATTGACCAGGAGGATTCTGATGGTGAGGTGGTTTGTTTAAGTCAGGCACCCGGGGAGACACCTGTTGTCCGTGGGAGGAATATGGCCGTTGACATGCCAGGTGAAAATACCAAAAAAATCAGCTCTTCGGTGTGGAGGTATTTCACCAGAAATGCGGACAACAGGTGTCAAGCCGTGTGTTCCCTTTGTCAAGCTGTAATAAGTAGGGGTAAGGACGTTAACCACCTCGGAACATCCTCCCTTATACGTCACCTGCAGCGCATTCATAATAAGTCAGTGACAAGTTCAAAAACTTTGGGTGACAGCGGAAGCAGTCCACTGACCAGTAAATCCCTTCCTCTTGTAACCAAGCTCACGCAAACCACCCCACCAACTCCCTCAGTGTCAATTTCCTCCTTCCCCAGGAATGCCAATAGTCCTGCAGGCCATGTCACTGGCAATTCTGACGAGTCCTCTCCTGCCTGGGATTCCTCCGATGCATCCTTGCGTGTAACGCCTACTGCTGCTGGCGCTGCTGTTGTTGCCGCTGGGAGTCGATGGTCATCCCAGAGGGGAAGTCGTAAGCCCACTTGTACTACTTCCAGTAAGCAATTGACTGTTCAACAGTCCTTTGCGAGGAAGATGAAATATCACAGCAGTCATCCTACTGCAAAGCGGATAACTGAGTCCTTGACAACTATGTTGGTGTTAGACGTGCGTCCGGTATCCGCCGTTAGTTCACAGGGAACTAGACAATTTATTGAGGCAGTGTGCCCCCGTTACCAAATACCATCTAGGTTCCACTTCTCTAGGCAGGCGATACCGAGAATGTACACGGACGTCAGAAAAAGACTCACCAGTGTCCTAAAAAATGCAGTTGTACCCAATGTCCACTTAACCACGGACATGTGGACAAGTGGAGCAGGGCAGGGTCAGGACTATATGACTGTGACAGCCCACTGGGTAGATGTATGTACTCCCGCCGCAAGAACAGCAGCGGCGGCACCAGTAGCAGCATCTCGCAAACGCCAACTCTTTCCTAGGCAGGCTACGCTTTGTATCACCGCTTTCCAGAATACGCACACAGCTGAAAACCTCTTACGGCAACTGAGGAAGATCATCGCGGAATGGCTTACCCCAATTGGACTCTCCTGTGGATTTGTGGCATCGGACAACGCCAGCAATATTGTGTGTGCATTAAATATGGGCAAATTCCAGCACGTCCCATGTTTTGCACATACCTTGAATTTGGTGGTGCAGAATTTTTTAAAAAACGACAGGGGCGTGCAAGAGATGCTGTCGGTGGCCAGAAAAATTGCGGGACACTTTCGGCGTACAGGCACCACGTACAGAAGACTGGAGCACCACCAAAAACTACTGAACCTGCCCTGCCATCATCTGAAGCAAGAAGTGGTAACGAGGTGGAATTCAACCCTCTATATGCTTCAGAGGTTGGAGGAGCAGCAAAAGGCCATTCAAGCCTATACAATTGAGCACGATATAGTAGGTGGAATGCACCTGTCTCAAGTGCAGTGGAGAATGATTTCAACGTTGTGCAAGGTTCTGATGCCCTTTGAACTTGCCACACGTGAAGTCAGTTCAGACACTGCCAGCCTGAGTCAGGTCATTCCCCTCATCAGGCTTTTGCAGAAGAAGCTGGAGGCATTGAAGAAGGAGCTAAAAGGGAGCGATTCCGCTAGGCATGTGGGACTTGTGGATGCAGCCCTTAATTCGCTTAACAAGGATTCACGGGTGGTCAATCTGTTGAAATCAGAGCACTACATTTTGGCCACCGTGCTCGATCCTAGATTTAAAGCCTACCTTGGATCTCTCTTTCCGGCAGACACAGGTCTGCTGGGGTTGAAAGACCTGCTGGTGACAAAATTGTCAAGTCAAGCGGAACGCGACCTGTCAACATCTCCTCCTTCACATTCTCCCGCAACTGGGGGTGCGAGGAAAAGGCTCAGAATTCCGAGCCCACCCGCTGGCGGTGATGCAGGGCAGTCTGGAGCGACTGCTGATGCTGACATCTGGTCCGGACTGAAGGACCTGACAACGATTACGGACATGTCGTCTACTGTCACTGCATATGATTCTCTCAACATTGATAGAATGGTGGAGGATTATATGAGTGACCGCATCCAAGTAGGCACGTCACACAGTCCGTACTTATACTGGCAGGAAAAAGAGGCAATTTGGAGGCCCTTGCACAAACTGGCTTTATTCTACCTAAGTTGCCCTCCCACAAGTGTGTACTCCGAAAGAGTGTTTAGTGCCGCCGCTCACCTTGTCAGCAATCGGCGTACGAGGTTACATCCAGAAAATGTGGAGAAGATGATGTTCATTAAAATGAATTATAATCAATTCCTCCGCGGAGACATTGACCAGCAGCAATTGCCTCCACAAAGTACACAGGGAGCTGAGATGGTGGATTCCAGTGGGGACGAATTGATAATCTGTGAGGAGGGGGATGTACACGGTGATATATCGGAGGGTGAAGATGAGGTGGACATCTTGCCTCTGTAGAGCCAGTTTGTGCAAGGAGAGATTAATTGCTTCTTTTTTGGGGGGGGTCCAAACCAACCCGTCATATCAGTCACAGTCGTGTGGCAGACCCTGTCACTGAAATGATGGGTTGGTTAAAGTGTGCATGTCCTGTTTTGTTTATACAACATAAGGGTGGGTGGGAGGGCCCAAGGACAATTCCATCTTGCACCTCTTTTTTCTTTTCTTTTTCTTTGCATCATGTGCTGATTGGGGAGGGTTTTTTGGAAGGGACATCCTGCGTGACACTGCAGTGCCACTCCTAGATGGGCCCGGTGTTTGTGTCGGCCACTAGGGTCGCTAATCTTACTCACACAGTCAGCTACCTCATTGCGCCTCTTTTTTTCTTTGCGTCATGTGCTGTTTGGGGAGGGTTTTTTGGAAGGGACATCCTGCGTGACACTGCAGTGCCACTCCTAGATGGGCCCGGTGTTTGTGTCGGCCACTAGGGTCGCTAATCTTACTCACACAGCTACCTCATTGCGCCTCTTTTTTTCTTTGCGTCATGTGCTGTTTGGGGAGGGTTTTTTGGAAGGGACATCCTGCGTGACACTGCAGTGCCACTCCTAGATGGGCCCGGTGTTTGTGTCGGCCACTAGGGTCGCTAATCTTACTCACACAGCTACCTCATTGCGCCTCTTTTTTTCTTTGCGTCATGTGCTGTTTGGGGAGGGTTTTTTGGAAGGGCCATCCTGCGTGACACTGCAGTGCCACTCCTAGATGGGCCCGGTGTTTGTGTCGGCCACTAGGGTCGCTAATCTTACTCACACAGCTACCTCATTGCGCCTCTTTTTTTCTTTGCGTCATGTGCTGTTTGGGGAGGGTTTTTTGGAAGGGACATCCTGCGTGACACTGCAGTGCCACTCCTAGATGGGCCCGGTGTTTGTGTCGGCCACTAGGGTCGCTTATCTTACTCACACAGCGACCTCTGTGCAAATTTTAGGACTAAAAATAATATTGTGAGGTGTGAGGTATTCAGAATAGACTGAAAATGAGTGTAAATTATGGTTTTTGAGGTTAATAATACTTTGGGATCAAAATGACCCCCAAATTCTATGATTTAAGCTGTTTTTTAGTGTTTTTTGAAAAAAACACCCGAATCCAAAACACACCCGAATCCGACAAAAAAAATTCGGTGAGGTTTTGCCAAAACGCGTTCGAACCCAAAACACGGCCGCGGAACCGAACCCAAAACCAAAACACAAAACCCGAAAAATTTCAGGCGCTCATCTCTAATCAAAATGACCCCCAAATTCTATGATTTAAGCTGTTTTTTTAGGGTTTTTTGAAAAAAACACCCGAATCCAAAACACACCCGAATCCGACAAAAAAAATTCGGTGAGGTTTTGCCAAAACGCTGTCGAACCCAAAACACGGCCGCGGAACCGAACCCAAAAGCAAAACACAAAACCCGAAAAATTTCAAGTGCACATCTCTAGTATTAATCTGGAGAAGGGATAAGGAAGTGATAAACCAGTGAGATGTGCAAGGTGATAAACACACCAGCCAATCATCTCCAAAATGTAAATTATCAGTTAGGAGCTGATTTGCTGGTGCATTATCACCTTGCACTTATCACTGGTTTATCACTTCCTTATGCTTTCTCCAGGCTTAATACATCTGGCCCATTGTATCTAATACTGCGGCAGATGTATTAAGCCTGGAGACGGCATAAGGAAGTGATAAAGCAGTGATAAATGCAAGGTGATACACAGTGCCGTAACTAGACATTTTAGCGCTGTGTGCAAGAAATGGCATCGGCGCCCCCCCTTAAAGTAAACCGGCGGCAGTGCGCACAGTAGGCACGCACAAAATATATAGGGGCGTGGCTTCACGGGAAAGGGGTGTGGCCACAAAATAATTCCAATTCATATAATGGTGCACAGTAGTCCCCATTATTCAAATTACGCCGCATGGTAGCGCCACTACACCAGATAGAGACCCTTTTTACACATTACGGCAGACAGCGTCCTCTTTATTTTTACACATTACGTCAGACAGCGTCCCCTTTTTTAAACATTACGGCAGACAGCGTTCCCTGTTTAGACATTACGGCAGACAGCGTCCCCCTTTTTTACACATTACGGCAGACAGCGTCCCCTTTTTAGACATTACGGAAGACAGCGTCCCCTTTTTACAGATTATGGCAGACAGCTTCCCTCTTATTACACATTACGGCAGACAGCGTCCCCTTTTTACACATTATGGCAGACAGCTTCCCCCTTATTACACATTACGGCAGTCAACGTCCCCTTTTTTTTTACACATTACGGCAGACAGCGTCCCCTTTTTAGACATTACGGCAGACAGCGTCCCCTTTTTACACATTATGGAAGACAGCATCGCCCTTATTACACATTACGGCAGACAGCGTCCCCTTTTTACACATTATGGAAGACAGCGTCCCCCTTATTACACATTACGGCAGACAGCGTACCCCTTTTTTACACATTACAGCAGACAGCGTACCCCTTTTTTACACATTACGGCAGACAGCGCCCCCCTTTTTTTACACATTACGGCAGACAGCGTCCCTTTTTTACACATTATAGCAGACAGCGTCCCCCTTTTTACACATTATAGGGTGGTATGTACTAAACTTGTCCACAGCGCTAAATAGCCTATTACCGCTCCAGGCACTCTTCTCCATGCTTACCTCCCTCTCCAGGCGCCCGGCGTTGCCTTTCTCTTACGACGTTATCTCTGCTAATCACCGCCGGTGAACAGTAGCCCCGCCACTCCTCCATTGCAGCCACTCCGGGCTCGGCGCATACAGAGCCAGAGGAGGACCTGATAGCCACCGCTCGTGTGCCGGGGAGTACATGCACGTCGGTGCCGCGGGAGAGGGGGCGGGCCGCGGGAGCATTAGACAGGGACGGCCCGGCCAGTGGGAGCGCAGGGGGAATATACACTCTAACTAGGTGTGCGCTGTGGGCAATGCCCCTTCTGCACACACCTAGTTACGGCGCTGGTGATCAGCTCCAATATGTAAATGAACAGTTAGGAGCTGATTGGTTGGTGTGTTTATCACCTTGCACTTGTCACTGGTTTATCACTGTTTATCACAGATTCCGCCATTACAACTCCCTCGGGCAGGGAATTCCAAACACGTATTGTCCTTACCGTGAAAAAGCCTTTACGCCGTATTGTGCGGAATCTCCTTTCCGCTCAGGTTAGAGGAAAGGAGATTCCGCACAATACGGCGTAAAGGCTTTTTCACGGTAAGGACAATACGTGTTTGGAATTCCCTGCCCGAGGGAGTTGTAATGGCGGAATCTGTCAACACCTTTAAGAATGGGTTAGATAAATTCCTATTGGATAAGGATATCCAGGGGTATGGTGCATAGTCATGCATTATAGTTACTATAAATAGGGATAAAATGCAACGGCTGACAGCAGCATCAGTCAGAAATTTTAGTCAAATCATCATGCATAGGACACCACAAACAGGTTGAACTCGATGGACAATTGTCTTTTTTCAACCTCAGATACTATGTTACTATGTTACTTCCTTATGCCTTCTCCAGGCTTAATACCATACTTACCGACATTCTGGCTGCTCTCTGCGGGAGAGAGCAGCCAGGTCGGCTCAGCAGGGGGGCAGGGGAGTGCTGTGATGTAAGGAGGGAGTGGGCCGGAGGTGGGATGGGGGCGGGGCAAGGGTGGGGTTACAGCGACAACACCTTTAAGCCACGCCCCCCACTCTGTAATGCTGAGATCACCAGCATTACACTGCAGGGGGCATGGCTATGATGACGCGATTCAGCAAGAATCGCGTCATCGACTGCCCGGACCGCCCACTTCACACACTAAGTGGGCGGACGGGCAGGGGGGACCCCTCAAATCGGGAGACTTGCCTTCTCTTCTGGGGGGCCAGAAGGGTCACTCGATTTTCGGGAGCCTCCCGGCCATTCCGGGAGAGTAGGCAAGTATGCTTAAAACATCTGCCCCATTGTATCTAATATTGGGGCAGATGTATTAAGCCTGGAGACGGCATAAGGAAGTGATAAACCGGTGATAAGTGCAAGGTGATAACGCACCAGCCAATCAGCTCCTAACTGTTATTTTTCAAATCCGTAATGATTGGCTGGTGCGTTATCATTTTGCACTTATCACTGGTTTATCACTTCTCTATCCCTTCTCCTGGTTAATACATCTGCCCCACTGTTACCAAAATAACTGGTAGATGCGCTGTGAAAAAGCCCTCCAGTATATTTATCAGGGTTTTCTCCTTCAGAGAAATCCATGTGACATCACAGAATTTCCTGATACAATTGTTGAGGTGTCCAGTACTTCTACATTTAAGATGTTCCCATTGTGCATGATTCAGATCCCCGCGCAGGTCTAGCAGCAGACGCAATGTACAGATGTTGTGCCAAGGCCTGGATCACCATCTTCTGATGGAGATTTCCTGGCCTCTTGGACGGAGCTGCAGCGACCTACTTGCGTGACCACATGGGACACTCAGATGTAACATGTGCAGAGAGAGTTAGATTTGGGTGGGGTGTGTTCAAACTAAAATCTAAATTGCAGTGTAAAAATAAAGCAGCCAGTATTTACCCTGCACAGAAACAAAATAACTCGCCCACATCTAACTCTCTCTGCACATGTTATATCTGCCCCCCCTGCACGGCCAGAATCGGCCCTAACCAATATGATGCCCTAGGCAAGATTTTGGCTGGTGCCCCCTAGCACCACTGCTATTTGCGCCTCTGACCCTGCACCCCTTTCCCAGCAGCATCACCCCTCGCCCATAGCAGTCCTTATTTTGGTGTTCCACCCCCTATATTTTAAATAGGAACAGTGCGCACATTCGGCACACTGCCCAAATAGGGTATGTTTTTGCTAGAAAGGGGCTTGGCCTCCAAATAGTACCCCCAATTCAAATTATGCCACACAGTACTGCAACTTTATTCACATTATATCATGCAATAGTGTTCCTAATTCACGTTACATCACACAGTAGTACTACTTTACCTTATAGACGTTATTCCTCACAGTAGTGCCCCTTATTCTCATTACATCAGACTGGATTACTCCTTATTCACATTACACCACACCATATTGCTCTTTATTCACATTAGATGACACAGTAGTGCCCTTTCTATACGCAACGCCACATAGTAGAGCACCTTATACACATAATGCCACACATTAGTAATGCATTTATACACATAATACCACACAGTAATGCCCCTTACACATATGACATACATTATTAATGTACTTATAAACATAGTGCGCCTTACATGTTATGCCAACCTTTATTAATGCCCTTATACACATAATGTCCCTTACACATATGCCGCACATTATTAATGCCCTTATACACATGACACACATAATGTCCCTTACACATATGCCGAACACTATTAGTGCTCTTATACACGTAATGACACACATAGTGCCCCTTACACATTGCCGCACATTATTAATGCATTTATACACATGACACACATAATGCCCCTTACACATATGCCGAACACTAGTGCACAACCAACCCACTCACACACAGCACTCACACGCCCTCTAACACTGTGACCTCTGCCTCCGATTGGATACAGATTTGTCCTCATACATCTTGCCTCAATGCGCCATGCAGCAGGAGATGCCTGGCATGAGTCATCTGGCAGCTCTGATAACGTCAGGCACCTATTTTTTTATGAAAATGCATCTTATTTGCATTGCTATGTAGCAAAGAATGCACAAGCAGCTTTTGCTGATTAAAATTATATGCTGCATGCCTATATTATGTGTGCGACTGTGGCTGTATCTGCATATGAAATGCTACGTTACAGTGCTTTCGAGAAATACACTGTAATGTAGCATTTCGTATGCAGATACAGCCGCTGTCAAAAGCGGTGCAAGTAGAAAAAATGTCTTATAGGTACTGTGTGCACCTGACCAATGAAAATGGGGGCGTGATACACATATGGGGGGATGGGGGGGCCAGATACACTTATGACACCAATAGTGCCAGATACACATATGCCCCCACAGTGCCAGATATGCCCCCACCGTACCAGAAATGCTCCTACAGTGCTAGATGCACATATGCCCCACGGTGCCAGATGCACAAATGCCCCATGGTGCTAGGTACACAAGTGCCCCCAGTAGTGCCATATATGCCCCCAGAATGTCAGATACACATTGCCCCAGAGTGTCAGATACACACATGCCTCCACAGTGCCCGATATGCCCCCACTGTGCCAGATACACATATGCCCCCACAGTGCCAGATATGCCCCCACAGTGGCAGATATGCCCCCCCAGTGCCAGATACACATGCCCCCAGAGTGCCAGATATGCCCCCACAGTGCCAGATACACATGCCCCCACAGTGCCAGATATGCCCCCACAGTGCCAGATACACATATGCCCCCACAGTGCCAGGTATGCCCCCACAATGCAAGATATACATGCCCCCACAGTGCCAGATATGCCCCCACAGTGCCAGATATGTCCCCACAGTGCCAGATATGTCCCCACAATGCCAGATATACATGCCCCCACAGTGCCAGATATACATGCCCCCACAGTGCCAGATACACATGCCCCCACAGTGCTAGATATACCCCCACAGTGCCAGATACACATTCCCCCATAGTGCCAGATACACATGCCCCCACAGTGCCAGATATACATGCCCCCACAGTGCCAGATATGCCCCCACAGTGCCAGATATGTCCCCACAGTGCCAGATACACATGCCCCCACAGTGCCAGATATGCCCCCACAGTGCCAGATACACATGCCCCACAGTGCAGATATGCCCCCACAGTGCCAGATACACATGCCCTCACAGTGCCAGATATGCCCCACAGTGGCAGATATGCCCCCACAGTGCCAGATACACATGCCCCCACAGTGCCAGATACACATATGCCCCCACAGTGCCAGATACACATGCCCCCTCAGTGCCAGATACACATGCCCCCACAGTGCCAGATACACATGCCCCCACAGTGCCAGATACACTTGCCCCAGAGTGCCAGATATGCCCCCACAGTGCCAGATACACATGCCGCCACAGTGCCAAACATGCCCCCACAGTGCCAGATACACATGCCCCACAGTGCAAGATATGCCCCCACAGTGCCAGATACACATGTCCCCACAGTGGCAGATATGCCCCCACAGTGCCAGATACACATGCCCCCAGAGTGCCAGATATGCCGCCACAGTGCCAGATACACATGCCCCCACAGTACCAGATACACATGCCGCCCACAGTGCCAGATATGCCCCCACAGTGCCAGATACACATATGCCCCCACAGTGCCAGGTATGCCCCCACAATGCAAGATATACATGCCCCCACAGTGCCAGATATGTCCCCACAGTGCCAGATATGTCCCCACAGTGCCAGATATGTCCCCACAGTGCCAGATATGCCCCCACAGTGCCAGATACACATGCCCCCACATTGCCAGATATGCCCCAGCAGTGCAACTCACCGTTGTTGCTGCTGCCTGGGGCTGGCACTATCTCCTGTTGCTGGCCTGCTGCTGGGGAGAGCGCAGCACGTGCTCCTCCTGTCCCTCTCCTGCCCTCATTCCGGTCTCTTGAACTGGAGCCAGTCCGTGAGCCAATCAGGGCTCACGATCCGGCAGCAGCAGCTCCTGACTGGCTGCCAGTCCGCGAGCTCTGATTGGCTCACGAACCGGCTCAGTGCACACCGCCGCCGCTGCCGGATTCAGGGGACTCGCAAGCAGGAGAGGAGAGGCGCATGCTGCGCTCTCCTCTCTCCAACAACCGGGCCTGTTGGTACGGCGTACCTGCTGGGATTTTCTTACAGGTACACCGTACTGCCCCGTACCACCATACTTGCAGCACTGGCTGTCACATACAGAATATAGGCATGCCGCATATCATTTTAATCAGCAGAAGCTGCTTGTGCCCCATGGCATACCAGATGCCCTAGGCATTTACCTAGTTTGCCTATGCCTAGGGCCGTCTCTGTGCACTGCACATGGTTTTGTCCATTAGAGAACAAATTTGCTGCTGCGATCAGGTCTGAATTAGGCCCTTTATCTCTCTCCAGTAAATGTGAATGAGATAAATATACAATGTACAGTATATATATTTAAGAAAGTATTGCACATTTCTGTAAACAACGGGAACATACAGACTATCGACATCAGTAACAGAATACAGTAGGCTGGTCCAGGGAATTGTCCGGCTGCCAGTATACAAACAGGAAGGCATTTTCCCCTCCTAAGACAAATAGGACTAACTTAGGATGAAATTTTGTTAGAAAAATGTGTCTATAGTGTGACCACAGGGGACCACGGACAGACAGGGCTGAAACTCTGATTTTCAGCACCCGGGGAAAGGCAGTAATTTGGCACTTCCCAAAAAATGTAAACAAAATAAAAAATTATAGAAATGAAAGGTTAAAAATAAAAAAATAAAAAAAATAATTCAAACTACGCCACCTAGTAGCCCAACCTTATTCTCATTACACTGCACAGTAGTACCCCATTAACGTTACACCGCCTCATGGGGGAGAGAGAGGAGAGAGAGAGAGGAGGGAGAGAGAGAGAGAGAGAGAGAGAGAGAGGAGGGAGAGAGAGAGAGAGAGAGAGGAGGGAGAGAGGAGGGAAAGAGAGAGAGAAAGGGGTGGCATGCACTCCTACATAACCCTCCAATAAGATGTGTGCTGCCAGGCAGATATAGGGGTGGCAGGGCTGCCATGCGATGTCCAACCCCTGCAGGAGGCTGTGCCTTGGCTGTAGGCATCGCTGGCAGTCCTCACCTGTTGGCAGCATTATGGGCAGGACTTAGCTCTTGTGGGGGTGGCCATCCCCTGCACACCCATTGTAGACAATTGCGGGCGGAGGGTAGAGGAGCAGCTGGCTGAAGTAGCCGGGCAGAGTTCTCGGCACCCACTCCTCCTGGTGACCCCTTAGCAGAGCCGTAACTACGTGTGTGCCAGGTGTGCCTGGCACACAGCGCAGTCGCCCTGAGGGCGCAAGTGACTGCATTCCTTAAAGTCATCAGCGGCATTGTAATGAGTCAAACTGACTCATTACAAGCCGCCTGTGTGCGTGTGCTGCCGCCGGAGAGGAACAGCTCTGGGGGCAGGGGAGGAGGAGGAGGGAGGGGGAGGAGGCTGCTGGCCGCCGCTGCTGTGAATGCTGGGATGCTCTTCCCTCATCCCAGCATTTACAGAGGTGTCGGACAACCAATGCAGAAGGAGAGGGACAGCTGCAGCGGCACCGCTACCAATTACAGTGCACTGCTGCGGCTCCCGAGTCCCCCTCCCTCCTCCTCCTCCCCTGCCCCTGGAGCTGCCAGCACCGAGGAGCCTGACTGCCTGAGCCAGCGGAGAGATGGTACGTATCTGTCTGTCTGTCTGTCTGTCTATCTATCTATCTATCTATCTATCTATCTATCTATCTATCTAAGGGGACGCTGTCTGCCATAATGTGTAATAAGAGGACGCTGTCTGCCGTAATGTGTAAAAAGGGGACGCTGTCTGCCTTAATGTGTAAAAAGGGGGACGCTGGCTACCGTAATGTGTAAAAAGGGGACGCTGTCTGCCGTAATGTGTAAAAGGGGGACTCTGTCTGCCGTAATGTGTAAAAAGGGGGACTGTCTGCCGTAATGTGTAATAAGGGGACGCTGTCTGCCGTAATGTGTAATAAGGGTACGCTGTCTGTTGTAATGTGTAAAAAGGGGATGTTGTCTGCCGTAATGTGTAAAAGGGGGGCGCTGGCTGCCTTAATGTGTAAAAAGGGGACGCTGTCTGCCATAATGTGTAAAAAAGGGGACGCTGTCTGCCATAATGTGTAAAAAGGGGACGCTGTCTGCCGTAATGTGTAAAAAGGGGACACTGTCTGCCGTAATGTGTAAAAAGGGGATGCTGTCTGCCATAATGTGTGAAAAGGGGGATGCTGTCTGCCGTAATGTGTAATAAGGGGAATGCTGTCTGCCTTAATGTGTACAAATGGGGACGCTGTCTGCCGTAATGTGTAAAAAGGGGGGCGCTGTCTGCCGTAATGTGTAAAAAGGGGACGCTGTCTGCCGTAATATGTAAAAAGGTGGACTCTGCCGTAATGTGTAAAAAGGGGGATGCTATCTGCCGTAATGGGTAATAAGGGGGATGCTGTCTGCCGTAATGTGTAAAAAGGGGGGCGCTGGCTGACGTAATTTGTAAAAAGTGGACGCTGTCTGCCGTAATGTGTAAAAAGGGGGATGCTGCCTGCCGTAATGTGTAAAAAGGGGGTTGCTGTCTGCCGTAATGTGTAAAAAGGGGAAGCTGTCTGCCGTAATATGTAAAAAGGGGATGCTGTCTGCCGTAATGTGTAAAAAGGTGGACTCTGCCGTAATGTGTAAAAAGGGGGACGCTGTCTGCCGTAATGTGTAAAAAGCGGGATTCTGTCTGCCGTAATGTGTAAAAAGGGGGATGCTGTCTGCCGTAATGCGTAATAAGGGGGACGCTGTCTGCCGTAATGTGTAAAAAGGGGGGCGCTGGCTGCCGTAATGTGTAAAAAGGGTACGCTGTCTGTCATAATGTGTTAAAAGGGGACGCTATCTGCCGTAATGTGTAAAAAGGGGATGTTGTCTGCTGCAAAGTGTAAAAAAGGGGACTCTGTCTGCCATAATGTGTAAAAGGGGGGCGCTGGCTGCCTTAATGTGTAAAAAGGGGACGCTGTCTGCCATAATGTGTAAAAAGGGGGACGCTGTTTGCCGTAATGTGTAAAAAGGGGACGCTGTCTGCCGTAATGTGTAAAAAGGGGGCGCTGTCTTCTGTAATGCGTAAAAAGGGGACGCTGTCTGCCGTAATGTGTAAAAAGGGGACGCTGTCTGCTGTAATGTGTAAAAAGGGGATGCTGTCTGCTGTAATGTGTAAAAAGAGGGATGCTGTCTGCCGTAACGTGTAAAAAGGGGGCGCTGGCTGCCGTAATGTGTAATAAGGGTACGCTGTCTGTCGTAATGTGTAAAAAGGGGATGTTGTCTGCCGTAATGTGTAAAAGGGGGACTCTGTCTGCCGTAATGTGTAAAAGGGGGGCGCTGGCTGCCTTAATGTGTAAAAATGGGACGCTGTCTGCCATAATGTGTAAAAAGGGGATGCTGTCTGCCGTAATGTGTAAAAGGGGACGCCGTCTGCCGTAATGTTTAAAAAGGGGACGCTGTCTGCCGTAATGTGTGAAAAGGGGGATGCTGTCTGCCATAATGTGTAATAAGGGGGACGCTGTCTGGCGTAATGTGTATAAATGGGAACGCTGTCTGCCGTAATGTGTAAAAAGGGTGGCACTGTCTGCCGTAATGTGTAAAAAGGGGGGTGCTGTCTGCCGTTATGTGTAAAAAGGGGACGCTGTCTGCCGTAATATGTAAAAAGGGGATGCTGTCTGCCGTAATGTGTAAAAAGGTGGACTGTGTCTGCCATTATGTGTAAAAAGGGCGACGCTGTCTGCCGTAATGTGTAAAAAGCGAGATTCTGTCTGCCGTAATGTGTAAAAAGGGGGATGCTGTCTGCCGTAATGTGTAAAAAGGGGACGCTGTCTGCCGTAATGCCTAAAAAGGGGAAGCTGTCTGCCGTAATGCGTAAAAAGGGGGGTGCTGTCTGCTGTAATGCGTAATAAGGGGGACACTGGCTGCCGTAATGTGTAAAAAGGGGACGCTGTCTGCCGTAATGTTTAAAAACGGGGACGCTGTCTGCCGTAATGTGTGAAAAGGGGTACTGTATGCCGTAATGTGTAATAAGGGGACGCTGTCTGCCGTAATGTGTAATAAGGGTACGCTGTCTGTCGTAATGTGTAAAAACGGGATGTTGTCTGCCGTAATGTGTAAAAGGGGGACTCTGTCTGCCGTAATGTGTAAAAGGGGGGCGCTGGCTGCCATAATCTGTAAAAAGGGGACGCTGTCTGCCGTAATGTGTAAAAAGGGGGACGCTGTTTGCCGTAATGTGTAAAAAGGGGACGCTGTCTGCCGTAATGTGTAAAAAGGGGACGCTGTCTGCCGTAATGTGTAAAAAGGGGATGCTGTCTGCCGTAATGTTTAAAAAGAGGGATGCTGTCTGCCGTAATGTGTAATAAGGGTACGCTGTCTGCCGTAATGTGTAAAAATGGGGACGCTGTCTGCCGTAATGTATAAAAAAATGGGGCGCTGTCTGCCGTAATGTGTAAAAAGGTAGACTCTGCCATAAAGTGTAAAATGGGGGATGCTATCTGCCGTAATGTGTAATAAGGGGGATGCTGTCTGCCGTAAAGTGTAAAAAGGAGGGCGAGGGCTGCCGTAATGTGTAAAAAGTGCACGCTGTCTGCCATAATGTGTAAAAAGGGGACCCTGTCTGTCGTAATGTGTAAAAAAGGGGACACTGTCTGCCGTAATGTGTAAAGAGAGGACTGGTTGCCGTAATGTGTAAAAAGGGGACGCTGTCTGCTGTAATGTGTAAAAAGGGGGACGCTGGCTGCCGTAATGTGTAAAAAGGGGGACGCTGTATGCCGTAATGTGTAAAAAGGAGACGCTGTCTGCATAATGTGTAAAAAGGGGGCGCTGTCTGCTGTAATGTGTAATAAGGGGACGCTGTCTGCCGTAATGTGTAAAAAGGGGGCGCTGTCTTCCGTAATGTGTAGAAAGGGGACGCTGTCTGCCGTAATGTGAAAAATGGGGACGCTGTCTGCCGTAATGTGTAAAAAGGGGGATGCTGTCTGCTGTAATGTGTAATAAGGGGACGCTGTCTGCTGTGATGTGTAAAAAGGGGGACGCTGTCTGCCGTAATGTGTTAAAAGGGAATGCTGTCTGCCGTAACGTGTAAAAAGGGGGACTCTGCCGTAATGTGTAAAAGAGGGGCGCTGGCAGCCTTAATGTGTAAAAAGGGTACGCTGGCTGCCGTAATGTGTAAAAAGGGGGACGCTGCCTGCCGTAATGTGTAAAAAGGGGACGCTGTCTGCCGTAATGTGTAAAAGGGGGTGCTGTCTGCCATAATGTGTAAAAAGGGGACGCTGTCTGCCGTAATGTTTAAAAAGGGGGCGCTGTCTGCCGTAATGTCTAAAAAGGGGATGCTGTCTGCTGTAAAGTGTAAAAAGGGGGGCGCTGGCTGCCGTAATGTGTAAAAAGTGGACGCTGTCTGCCGTAATGTGTAAAAAGGGGGTCTCTGTCTGCCATAATGTGTAAAGTGGGGACCCTGTCTGTCGTAATGTGTAAAAAAGGCGACGCTGTCTGCCGTAATGTGTAAAAAGGGGACTGGTTGCCGTAATGTGTAAAAAGGGGACGCTGTCTGCCGTAATGTGTAAAAAGGGGGACGCTTGCTGCCGTAATGTGTAAAAATGGGGATGCTGTCTGCCTTAATGTGTAAAAATGAGACGCTGTCTGCTGTAATGTGTAAAAAGGGGGCGCTGTCTTCCGTAATGTGTAAAAATGGGGATGCTGTCTGCTGTAATGTGTAATAAGGGGACGCTGTCTGCCATGATGTGTAATAAGGGGACGCTGTCTGCCATGATGTGTAAAATGGGGGACGCTTGCTGCCGTAATGTGTAAAAAGGGGGCACTGTCTGCTGTAATGTGTAAAAAGGGGACGCTGTCTGCCGTAATGTGTAAAAAGGGGGCGCTGTCTTCTGTAATGTGTAAAAAGGGGACGCTGTCTGCCGTAATGTGTAAAAAGGGGACGCTGTCTGCCGTATTGTGTAAAAAGGGGGATGCTGTCTGCCGTAATGTGTAATAAGGGGACGCTGTCTGCCATGATGTGTAAAAAGGGGGACGCTGTCTGCCGTAATGTGTTAAAAGGGAATGCTGTCTGCCGTAACGTGTAAAAAGGGGGACTCTGCCGTAATGTGTAAAAGGGGGGCGCTAGCAGCCTTAATGTGTAAAAAGGGTACGCTGGCTGCCGTAATGTGTAAAAAGGAGACGCTGTCTGCCATAATGTGTAAAAAGGAGACGCTGTCTGCCGTAATGTGTAAAAAGGGGGCGCTGTCTGCCGTAATGTGTAAAAAGGGGACGCTGTCTGCCGTAATGTCTAAAAAGGGGGCGCTGTCTGCCGTAATGTCTAAAAAGGGGACGCTGTCTGCCGTAATGTGTAAAAAGGGGACGCTGTCTGCCGTAATGTGTAAAAAGAGGGAAGCTGTCTGCCGTAATGTGTAATAAGGGGGACGCTGTCTGCCGTAATGTGTAAAAAGGGGGGCGCTGGCTGCCGTAATGTGTAAAAAGGGGACGCTGTCTGCCGTAATGTCTAAAATGGGGACGCTGTCTGCCGTAATGTGTAAAAAGGGGACGCTGTCTGCCGTAATGTGTAAAAAGGGGGATGCTGTCTGCAGTAATGCGTAAAAAGGGGTACGCTGTCTGCCGTAATGCGTAATAAGCGGGACGCTGTCTGCCGTAATGTGTAAAAAGGGGGGCGCTGTCTGCCTTAATGTGTAAAAAGGGGACGCTGTCTGCCGCAATGTATAAAAACGGGGACACTGTCTGCCGTAATGTGTAAAAAGGGGGACTGTCTGCCGTAATGTGTAATAAGGGGAACTCTGTCTGCCGTAATGTGTAAAAGGGGAACTCTGTCTGCCGTAATGTGTAAAAGGGGGACTCTGTCTGCCGTAATGTGTAAAAAGGGGAATCTGTCCGCTATAATGTGTAAAAGGGGCTCTACATGGTATAGTGGCGCTACTGTTTGGCATAATTTGAACACTGGAGACTGCTGTGCACCGTAATATGAATTGGTATTATTTTGGTCACACCCCTTCCCCATGAAGCCACGCCCCTATATTTTTTCCGATCACCGATATTACATAAGGGGGGGCGGGTGGCGCCATTGCCGTTTTTTGCACGCAGCGCTAAAATGTCTAGTTACGGCACTGCCCCTTAGCCCCCCCTTCCCCCCTAGTTGACGCCATGGGATAGATAACATTTTCTCATTAGAGATGAGCAAAGTGGATCAAACTTTTGTGGCAGTAAAATGTTAATTCCAAATTTCCATTGTCGCAACCTCCGCATTTTGCTTTTCATTTGCCATTCCCAGAATACCTTTCTGTACTATATTTGTACAATTATAGTCTATGAATAAAGCTGCAGTGACAACAGTCTTCATTCTGCTCTGCATTGTGCTTGGGGTACAATAATGGAGTCCAGATAAAATAAAGATGATGGGGCCAATCTGAGTGGAACATTTAAGGCTTTCCAAAGGGTCCATCTGCTTCAACCCACTACTTGCATAATAAGACTCCTGGGTCATAAACCCCTGAAGCCAGAACTGGGGCTGGACAGCTTTACACCGGAAGAGCGATCCTAGGGGGTAAGTATTCATGCGTGTACTGGCCCTCCCACGCACAATAAGACTCACCTCTAGTCCCCAAACCTTCAAGCATTCCCTGCAAGTATTCCCTGAGGGGAATGGGGGCAGCAGGAAGCCATAGACTGAGGGTTATATAGTGGGAGGAGCAGGGTCCCCAGCAGCACAGAGTATATCAGGAGATGAGTGGTGTGTCATTGAGGACAGGGCTGCATGTGACAGGGGCAGTGATATGATATGAGGAGGGGAATGGGGGCAGCAGGAAGCCATAGACTGAGAGTTATATAGTGGGAGGAGCAGGGTCCCCAGCAGCACAGAGTATATCAGGAGATGAGTGAGGTGTCAGTGAGGACAGGGCTGCATGTGACAGGGGCAGTGACATGATGTGAGGAGGGGAATGGAGGCAGCAGGAAGCCACAGACTGAGGGTTATATAGTGGGAGGAGCAGTGTCCCCAGCAGCACAGAGTATATCAGGAGATGAGTGGTGTGTCACTCATATACTATTTTACGGAATCATATTCATTGTCTGCTTTAAAAATACAAATCTGTTCTCCAAATCTGCAGTACTACTAATATATCTGTCATATGCTTCCAATCTGTCTATTTTGTCTTTCATTGACTTCATCTACATAATGCAGTAGAATATAACAACACCATACTGCATTCCGAGTTTAATGATCTCTCGACCAGAATGCTGGGACAGGAGGTGGCAGATTTTGGATGGTGTTGTGTTATGTGACAAGCCTGACACATTGTAATCACAGTGCAGCTCACCAAGGACATAGTAACACAGAGGGAACCACAATCTCAGTACAGTATATTCACATTCCAGGATGGACTTCAGCCGCAGGAGCTAAGGGCGAACGTCAACCTTTTGTTCAGAGTAGAGAGTCCCAATCCCCTTCCATACTGACTAGTTACATGGTCCAGATCTTTCCTCCCACATTCCCACCTCAGCTGTCACTCAGAATCCCTTTACTTGATGGGAAGTTAGGGATTTCCGACCAGATTTGGGAGAAGAGAGTAACCCCCCTGATTGTGCCATTGTGCCACCTGGGACAGGACTATCCAGCCTTGATGGGGTGGGGGGGGGGACGACGACACTTAAGACAGGGGGACCCGACGGAAGGGGGGTGTATATTAGATTGTGCATATACCCCTCTTCCAGGTAGAGAGCATTTTGTCCCTCTTGGACTGGGTCAAACTGGGAGGTATGGATTGTGTATATTAAATTTAAGCCAATGGTGTATATTAGATTTAAACTAATGGTTTATTAAATACCTGGGTACTGATTATAGCACCATCTAATTGAGAGATAACTATTTTATAAAGTTTTCTTGTAGTGGAACAAAGATAATTTAACCTTAATATACACATATAATAAAATCTATAATTTATCTTGTCACATGCAAGAATAGCAGCAGCCTCTGTGCTACTTACACACTGGGACAGGAATCAGGAGGACTCTGTGTGTGTCTCTCTCTAGACCTGAATGCTCTCATCAGATAACAGGTTACACAGGACCCAGACACCCAGGCAGGGAGGAGGTGAAGCTCTGATCCCTGGGTCACGTATAGCTCTCTCTGCCCTTTTATCTCTCCTCTGTTCGGGAAGCTCCGTCGGTAGCTCATGAAACCTTATACTCCTGCATTTTTACCTGCACTGCATATTGCCCTGCTCACATTCTGGTTGCCTGGTTCTGCCGCTGCACAAGAAGGAGAGCTAGTGATGTCAGTGTGCTTCAGCCTGGGAGGCCCCATAACAGAGGAGGGGCCAGGGTACAGTCTCTTCTGAACCCCCCCTTAATCTGGCTATGCCTGAGACCCAAAATTGCACTAGGAGGTGTTCTTTTCATGTCTATGTATATTTACAGTAGAGCAAGCTTATTTCTATAGATTCAATATTATATATTCTGCAGGTGAAGTTTTTTTTTCTCTACTTTTTAAAAACGTGTTAGAATTTTATTTGTTGCTCCCATTACTATGCTTGGCCTACTGGCGGCCTTGCAAATCTCAATGTCTGCGTACAAAAACTCAGCATACATCGCAGATAGTTAGATCATCGGAGTTCCGAGTAACGCCATGATCACTCAGTCTGGCTGCAGGAAGTAATACAGGTTGAGTATCCCTTATCCAAAATGCTTGGGACCAGAGGTATTTTGGATATGGGATTTTTCCGTATTTTGGAATAATTGCATACCATAATGAGATATCATGGTGATGGGACCCAAGTCTAAGCACAGAATGCATTTATGTTACATATACACCTTATACACATAGCCTAAAGGTAATTTTAGCCAATATTTTTTATAACTTTTTGTATTAAACAAAGTGTGACTACATTCACACAATTCATTTATGTTTCATATACACCTTATATACACAGCCTGAAGGTCATTTAATACAGTATTATTAATAACTTTGTGTATTAAACAAAGTTTGTGTACATTGAGCCATCAGAAAACAAAGGTTTCACTATCTCACTCTCACTCAAAAAAGTCCGTATTTCGGAATATTCCATATTTCGGAATATTTGGATATGGGATACTCAACCTGTACTGACGGTTATCACTCAACTGTGGAAAAATCGTCATTGGGTACATCTCTCAGTCAGGCCTATAGTTGGCTATTTGTAGCAATTGTAAGCTGATTGTTGGTTTGGTACTCTTCTATGCTATCAGAATATGAAATACTTCTTATCTATATAATAAATAGCATGATTTAAATGCAATTTTCTTTGAAAACTTTATTTTCATTCCTAGGAAAATCGCCTTTAGATTTAAAATCCCATCTTGATCCCAGCCCAGCTGGCTATGTTCGAATAGGACGAGCATTTCAAATACATATAAGCTTAATGAGAGAAGGAAAAAACACCCTCCAGGGGGTATACTGTATATACTAAAAGTCGATTTAAAAAGTTGACTTTTAGGAATAGTCCCCAATAAATATATAAACCCGGGAGTCCTTTTGAGTGACCAAGATTTATGATTTATTTGGGGCAGCACGGACAGTGTAATGGTACAGCACTGAGGTCATGGGTTCGATTCCCGCCATGGACTAGAACCTGGTCCAGATCTCCCAAAGGATATCGATCTGAACCAAGTCTCAGCCTGGATCTTCCCACCGTTCAGAATTTGGATTTTTGATCTGAATTTCTGGTTTTGGATTGCAAAAATTACATGATTGTAACTGTTTTCATTGTTCATTGTTTTTAATCAACAATTATCTATTTATTTTGTTGATTTTTAACCAAACCAAGAACATCTCTAATGGATAGTGAAAGTGTTCAGGTAACACAACCAGATGACAACCTTCTAACGCGTTTCTTTACTGGCTGGTGATTTCTTCAGAAGATTATACATATTTATTGGGGAATACTTCTAAATGTCTGGGATTATCAACAAATCGGATACTGGGGGTCATTCCGAGTTGTTCGCTCGGTAAAAATCTTCGCATCGCAGCGATTTTCCGCTTAATGCGCATGCGCAATGTCCGCACTGCGACTGCGCCAAGTAAATTTGCTATGCTGTTAGGATTTTTACTCACGGCTTTTTCTTCGTTCTGGCGATCGTAATGTGATTGACAGGAAATGGGTGTTACTGGGCGGAAACAGGCCGTTTTACGGGCGTGTGGGAAAAAACGCTACCGTTTCCGGAAAAAACGCAGGAGTGGCCGGAGAAACGGGGGAGTGTCTGGGCGAACGCTGGGTGTGTTTGTGACGTCAAACCAGGAACGACAAGCAGTGAAATGATCGCAGATGCCGAGTAAGTCTGGAGCTACTCAGAAACTGCTACGAGGTGTGTAATCGCAATATTGCGAATACATCGTTCACAATTTTAAGATGCTAAGATTCACTCCCAGTAGGCGGCGGCTTAGCATGAGCAAATCTGCTAAAATCCACTTGCGAGCGAACAACTCGGAATGACCCCTTCTGTGCGTCTTGGATTTATTGGAGCCCTGAATAGGCTGCAGTACAATGATTTGCTGTATGACTGATCTGTGCGATGTGAACATCCCCATATGTTATGTATTGCAGCATACTGTACCACGTATTAGCTGTGGGGGCCACATGGTGAATATTTTCATTGACTGAGTTTAGAGAAGGCCATACTGTAGGTTTAGGGGGTCCGGATATGACGTGCCCAGTATGCCAATCACACAACTGGGCAAAGCCTGCCTCTCCACTTATGGCCACCATCATGCTCTGTGCCAACACTCACAGTCCTCTATGTCGTTGCAGAGTGCCGACGTAGGGCTAGATTGCTGGCAGGAAGAGATAAGCGAAAATTTTTGAACTGTTTTGGGAAATATTCCCCTCATTTACCAGAATTTGACTTTAAATGGCCAATTCAATATTGCACGATGACCGCAATTGTCTGTTCCATAGTGGCACAGCGTGCCCAGTGACTCCATCGTGGTGCCCAGGAAAACCTGCAAAGTGACAACTGACCTGTGTGCAGCCAAATTCAATTTGCCCAGAATTTACCTGGAGAAGAGAAAGTGTTACCTAACTGTGCCGGAGATTTATCAGATCTTGGAGAGAGGTAAAGTGGAGAAAGATAAAGTACCAACCAATCAGCTTTAACCTGTTACTTTACAGTCTGTCTTCTAAAAATATCAGTGAGGAGCTGATTGGCTGGTACTTTATCTCTTTCAGTGCCTGATAACGCTCCTCCTGTGTTACCTGATGGGAAATAATCATGTTAGATAGGCTAATTAGCATTAATCTCTGGGGCAGGTGGCAGAATAGACATATTTAGCATCAGGCTGCTATACCTATTTACCCCTAGTATTTTGGCTCTGTAATGAAAGAAGTAATGGCTAGGAATGTGAGAATTTGTGTAAAATACCTTACATCTTCACACTTCAGCATGGCTGAAAAGGAAGCTCGGGGGTAAATTTACTAAGATGGGAGTTCTCTTTAAGATGTGATGTTGCCCATAGCAACCAATCAGATTTCAGGTATTATCTTCTAGAAGGTGCTAGATAAATGAGAAGTAGAATCTGATTGGTTGCTATGGGCAACATCCCATCTTAGATAGAACTCCCATCTTAGTAAATTTACCCCCTGGTCTGAATGCAACCTCAGGCTGGATACACACACTATGCGATATGTTGATCGTACTGCCGATGAATGATATATCGCTAATGCATCTCTCCGTGTGTACAGATGATATGTCTGTGAATGAGGTCACTCACAAACATAACAGGTCGGCCCTGCAGCACAGCCGATGCTCGATGTATCATGCAGATATATTGGTACATCTGGCCGTGTGTACTGCTGACCCACTGATCGTGCGATAGGTTGGCCGCAGAATCCATGGAATTTGATGTGACAAATGGGCAAGCATATTCAAATGGGTCTGATGTCCTAACACAGGGGTGGCCAACCAGTCAGAGGCAAAGAGCCAGAAAAGATCCATAGGCAAAGGCAAGAGCCACTATCATGCGTGTGCCGAATGCTCGCGTGCAAGCATGGAGGTGTGGCCTAGTTGTCACAAAGCCACGCCCCATTTTTGTGCACACACCTTTCGGTATGACGTTTGTAGGAGTGTGACCTTGTGTCATAATAACCCCAGTTAGTCATGTTGTACAGTGCCACATACATATAAAAATGCCCAAAAATGGATGCCACCACAGTGCCAGATACATATATGCCCCCAGCACCAGATACACATGTGCCCACAGTGCAAGATACATATATGCCCCACAGTGCAAGATACATATATGCCTCACAGTGCCAAATACATATATGCCCCCACAGTGCCAAATACATGTATGCCCCCACAGTGCCAAATACACATGTCCCCACAGTGCCAGATACATATATACCCCCAGTGCCAGATACACATGTCCTTACAGTGCCAGATATGCCCCTAATGCCAGATACCCATGCCCACACAATGCTAGATATGCCCTCAGTGCCAGATACACATGCCCCCACAGTGTCAGATACACATGTCCCCACAGTGCCAGATACATATATACCCCCAGTGCCAGATACACATGTCCTTACAGTGCCAGATATGCCCCTAATGCCAGATACCCATGCCCACACAATGCTAGATATGCCCTCAGTGCCAGATACACATGCCCCCACAGTGCCAGATACACATGCCCCCACAGTGTCAGATATGCCCCCGGTGCAGATACACATGTCCCCACAGTGGCAGATATACCCCCAGTGCAGATACACATGCGCCCACAGTGCCAGATATGCCCCCACAGTGCCAGATATACCCCCAGTGCAGATACACATGCCCCCACAGTGCCAGATACACATACCCCTACAGTGCCAGATACACCCCCAGGGCAAATACACATGCCCCCACAGTGCAAGATATGCCCCCAGTGCCAGATATGCCCCCACAGTGCCAGATTTACCCCCAGTGCAGATACACAGTGCCTCCCACAGTGCCAGATACACATGCCCCCACAGTACAAGATATGACCCCAGTGCCAGATATGCCCCCACAGTGCCAGATTTACCCCCAGTGCAGATACACATGCCCCCACAGTGCCTCCCCCAGTGCAGATACACATGCCCCCACAGTGCCTCCCACAGTGCCAGATACACATGCCCCCACAGTGCCAGATATGCCCCCAGTACCGATACACATGCCCCACGTGCCTCAGCCCCCCCCCCAAAAAAAATAATAAAAAAAATAAAAATAAAAAAATAAAATGCTGCTTTCGCGCTCTGCTCAGCTGCTGCTGTGGGGGGAAGGAGAGCGCAGCGTGCGCCTCTCCTACCCCTCAGTCTCCAGCGGGGGTGTCTAACTTCAATTCGGCGCCAGCCCGTGAGCCAATCAGATCTCGCGGTCCGACAGCCAATCAGGAGCCTTAGCTGCCGGTCCGCGAGCTCTGATTGGCTCACGGGCCGCCGCCGATTTGAAGATAGACACTGCCGCTGGAGACCTGTCTGTGCGCTGGGCTGTGAGTGCGCTGTGTCGGGCAGCGGTGGCCGGGAGCGGATCGAGCCGCATGCGGAGGATGAAAGAGCCGCATGCGGCTCGAGAGCCGCGGGTTGGCCACCGCTGGCCTAACATATCGGCCAGACGATTGGTAAGTGTGGATGCACGAGATCAGTTATACATCATCCTTAGCATACCCCCAACTGTACCTTTTTGGCAGTTTTTTTTATATGGTCTGTACCAATTTTTTACTCTCCAATCTTCCATTGAAAGTATAGGAAAGGGGGTATGGCCACACCCCCTTTTCTAACTTGGAACAATTTTTATGTGTAAAATGTTGGAGGGTACGCCTTAGCAATCATTAGATCAGTGTTGGGTGTGTGGTGTGGGCCCCCCGGGACCCCCGGGGGCCGGTGTGCCCCACACACACTGCACCCATTATAAATACTACAGTGCTTTCAGTCAAGTCACAGGATCTGTCAGGGGGGTATATAAGAAATAGTTTTCAATACAGCTTGACAAGAGTAAATACATTAGCATGTCTTCCGTTTGTCCAGATCTGTATTTCACGTCAAACGTTCACATTTTTTACCAACATAATTAACTTTACCAGGAATTTTCTCATTTTGCATAAATAAGAAACTATTTATTTTATATTATTATTATTATTATTATTATCATCTTTTATTTACAGGGTCTGTGGCGTAGTACAAACCATCAACAACAGTACAGTGGAAATATAACATGACAAAAATAATATATACCTATTAGCCAATAGCAAGCACCAAATATATATACAGATAACTGCTCAGAGGTTCATATACCCCACTGACAGCTTGCAGCAGAGACTGCGGAGTAAATGAAAATCAGATTTCAACTCAACATTCCTACTTTTTCTCAAGGTACCGTATCTGCCCATAGATAGCGATCTGAGCTGGGTATCAAGGGGGAGATTTATCAAAGCTTGGAGACAGATAAGGTGGGTGAAGATAAAGTACCAACCAACCAGCTCCTATCATTTTTCAAACACAGTTAAAGGCTGATTGGTTAGTACTTTATCTCTCTCCACTTATTACTCTCTCTCCAAGCGTTGATAAATCTCCCCCTCAGTAATTAGAAACCAGAGCTGGGGCCAGCACTGAAGGTGTTAAACTCGGAGAAAACAAGGCCCGGGCCTCCACACAAGCAGATGACACTCGGCGCACACCCCCACACTTTCCTCCTGCATGTGGAAGTGAGTCAATGGCTGGCTCGCCCCACAGCCCTGCGTTTACACCGTGCGATCAAAACAGCTCTTGTACCGTCACGGAGGATTTAATGACTGCTTGTGGTCCCACAGCACAACAGGCCTTAATTGTGTGTTTATCAGCCTGGCCCGTGTCCAGGAGGTGGACGGAGATGTATGGCTGAGGCGATGCCTCCTGTGTCCTCTCCCAGCACAGGGTGGTACAATGTATGGGGAGGGAAGCTGTCACGTTTCCCCAGCCCCGCTCCTCTTTCCAGGATGGACATTGCACTGAAGCGCTTGGTTACAGCACAATGGGGCAGATGTATTATGCCTGGAGAAGGGTTGAAGAAGTGATACGTGCAAGGTGATAACGCACCAGCCAATCATTACTGATTTGAAAAATGACAGTTAGGAGCTGATTGGCTGGTGCGTTATCACCTTCCACTTATCACTGCTTTATCACTTCTCCAGGCTTAATACATCTGGCCAAATGTATTTTTGGTGCAGGGCTGGATTTACGGTATCCGTTCAGATGGTCGTCAATGTTAAGGTCGACACTCATTAGGTCGACCACTATTGGTCGACGCTGACATGGTCGACATGGACAAATGGTCGACACGTGAAACGGTTGACATGAGTTTTTCAATATTTTTCCTTTTTTGGGAACTTTTTCGTATTTTACGATCCACGTGGACTACGATTGGTAACGGTAACCTGTGCCGGGCGCAGCGGTGCACTATTTGGGGTTCCCCGTCACTTTACGCAGAAAACGACACCAAAAAAAGTTTAAAAAAATCATGTCGACCTTTTCATGTGTCAACCTTTCACATGTCGACCATTTTCATGTGTCGACCATTTGTCTATATTGACCATGTCAATGTTGACCAATAGTGGTCGACCTAATGAGTGTCGACCTTAACATTGTCGACCATTCATACCGGAACCTGGATTTACTACATTAGCATCCTTTGGCATAGCCGCTCCTGCGATTTTACGGTAATGCCAGTAACAGGTGGTGTACAAGAGTGCGTCCGACTGGAGCTCCCACATTCAGCATCCATAAACCATACCTCCCAACTGTCCCGATTTTCGCGGGACAGTCCCATTTTTCGGGACTGTCCTGTTGTCCCACCCGCGGGCCTCAGTGTCCCGCAGTGTGCGTGTGTCTGGGGGGCAGTTGTGAGGCTTCTTTCACTCGCTGCGCCGCTTTGCAGAGCACCGTTGAATAGACGCTGTGCCGCAGTGACTGGGGGCATGCCAGCAGCTCATAGAGTGCTGGGCATGCCCCCTTAGTGACAGAAAACCACAAAGCCACGCCTTCTTACCTACAGATCACGCCCCCTGGTCGGGCGTGCACAGGATTCCCGTTTTCAGGCATTCAAATGTTGGGAGGTATGATTAACCATTCAAAACAGGGGTTTTACCGCATTTTCAAATGTACTAAGACCCTACCACCGGTTTTTCGCTGTCCAGGGTATCGCTATCTCTGGATGGCGATACCCTATAGAAGCCTATGGGCTTCTTATCGCCAACCGCCGCAACCCGCCACTCCCGCCGCTCCCGCTGCAGACGTCGACCCCCCTCCCCCGCGGCATACCTTCCTCCAGGCAGCCCTGGTACCGGAAGGTAATCTCCTCCTCCCCCTAGCAAAGCAGCCGGAGGTCCTTCCGGCTGCAGGGGGGGAGGAGGAGGTGCCGGGGGCAGCCTGCTGCCTGCTTCCCGGTGTCCAGGCAGTGTGAAGACCCCTGGGAGGTAACGGAGACCCCCCGCAGACCACCTCACAGGTATCGCGGGGGGCCTCCGTCACCGCATTGCGATATTGATCATCGCTGCGATAAGCGGCGAGGGGCGGCGATGTATCTTAATACATCCCACCCACCGTCTCCACTTTGAGCGATTAAGCATCTGTGTACGTAAACACTTCAGGGACATGCACACGAAACCCCTATAACATGGTGCATCTCCGGGCGTCTGAACAGCCACCACCCAGTCACCGGCCAGGAACGCCCAATACTTTTATAATGTACTGCTCCATGCATGCTTCTGAAATCGCTGCTGTCACTCTGTGGGGACACAATCACGACCAGCGGCGGTTGCTCACCCGGTACCAAATCTAGCAGAGGGGAGCCGCATAAAACCTAACCACTAACTAACCAGTGATATTGCCAGCCATGATACCACACGATGCCCCTTCCACATAGCCCCTCTACTAATATGTTGGAGCCATGCCCCCAGTAAGTAACAGGTGGGGGATGGGGGGGGGATTTCCATTTTACTTTTCTTTTTAACATTTGAAATCCTCAGTTCATTATTTTGTGAAGTTGTTAATGTTGCAGGACAGGCATTCTGTGCTGCCTCTGTACTTGTACTAGAACATGCTGAGCACTAGGACCCAGAATCTTCAGGGGGGTGCGACCTCCAACCCGATGTGCCAATACAGCTGTTTGTACTGTGAAAGAGTGTCACAGTATTGCCCACACGTGCAGTAGTGATGGCCATCAGTGGGTTAAACATTGATGGTCACCATCAGTGCTTCCATTTGTGGTTAACCTCAATGGTATGAAACCACTGATTATGCAAACCATCAGTGGTTTTGCCCACTGATGGTCATTCCTGTTTTATTGCTCACTGGGCAGTGGGCCAATCAAAGTTAGGGGTGGGGCTTTGCTATTTTTAAGTTCATACCAGGGAGGGGGTGGTGGTTTGGGACAGAACTGTGTGTTCACATCAGGGTGGGGGGTGGTTTGGGGCAGAGCTGTGTGTTCACACCAGGATGGAGGGTGGTTTGGGGCAGAGCTGTGTGTTCACACCAGGGTGGAGGGTGGTTTGGGGCAGAGTTGTGTGTTCACACCAGGGAGGGGGTTGGTTTGGGGCGAGAACCATTTAATCTCTGCAATTGATTGCAAAACGATTGTCAGTTGGTGGTTATTAACCATCGGTGGCCATCCCCAATGTGCAGTGCTTAGCTCCTGGGATGAGACACTCAGATACTTGCTATTACCTGTGTTTGATACCACTGCTGTTTACCCCTGCATTACCACTGCGTTACTGCATTAACCCTGCACCTGCTGTTTACCAATAAACCCAGCATCCTGGGTAAGGACTAACAGCCACTTTCACCTTCCGCTGCGCCCGTATTGTGACCACCATCGCAGTAGGCTATATATCAACAGTTACATCCCAGCAGTGCTACATCTTTGCTAGAGAATAGCAGATAATTATGTATGGACCAGCTGTAGACAACGGGGGTAATTCCAAGTTGATCGCAGCAGGATTTCTGTTAGCAGTTGGGCAAAACCATGTGCACTGCAGGGGAGGCAGATTTAACATGTGCAGAGAGTTAGATTTGGGTGGGGTGTGTTCAATCTGAAATCTAAATTGCAGTGTAAAAATAAAGCAGCCAGTATTTACCCTGCACAGAAACAAAATAACCAACCCAAATCTAGCTCTCTCTGCAAATGTTATATCTGCCCCCCCCCCTGCAGTGCACATGGTTTTGCCCAACTGCTAAAAAAATTTCCTGCTGCAATCAACTTGGACTTACCCCCAATATTAGGCATAGTGGCTGGACTTCATGCAAGGATGGCATCTAGGTAAATAGGTCAACTAGGCACCAATAGCAACTCTGTTTTAGGGACACAATGGGGGAATTCAACTGACTTTTCAAACATTTGAATTCCCCCCCAAAGTATAGAAAGGATTTTATGTTCATTTTATTTGCATTATTTGTCTTCTTTTTCTTCTTTTTCTGGATCAATACAGCCCCGTATTGCAATCATCCTGATAGTGTAATAGGGGACTTTGTTTTCTGGGAGTATGTCGTGTACGCAGTTATTAGTTTGCTAACGATTGTGTAGGCAGTTGGAGAATTGCACTAAATAAAGGAATTCCTGCTT
Source organism: Pseudophryne corroboree (assembly GCF_028390025.1). Classification (NCBI taxonomy): domain Eukaryota; kingdom Metazoa; phylum Chordata; class Amphibia; order Anura; family Myobatrachidae; genus Pseudophryne; species Pseudophryne corroboree. The sequence goes on from NC_086453.1 coordinate 32,546,382, forward strand.
TATGCCATGTGAAATGCTCACGTTTTATGTAAACTGGTTTATTTAAAATAGAAAGGCAACAAAATATCACCACCAACCCAGACATCCCCAATGCACCTTTATATCCCTTTCAGACCACCAGTAATAACCTGGGTTGCAGCACAGTCTGAAAGGGGCCAGTTAAAATAATCTGGGTGGAGCGAATCGGTATTCCAACTCTTTCAACTGCAGGGTGAATGGGTCACACCCTATAGGAAGAGACAGCGGTTGAGGATGATGTCATCTCCACGTGTGCCTCCGCACGTGAAGCGGTGACGTCATCGACAATTAGTCGGAACGGGGGCCGCCGGTCTCTGTATGCGTGTACAGATCCCGGGTGCGACCCTGCTACTGCAGTCTGAAAGCGGTATTACTTTTAGATATTTACTGGAAAACAGGCATTTTTAAGTTCATGCTAAACTATCTACTTGTGAGCTGTAGATTTCAGCCGCTGAATCATTTTAATTTGGAAAAAACAACGGGGCAGATGTATAAACCTGGAGAAGGCATAAGGAAGTGATAAACCAGTGATATGTGCAAGGTGATAAACGCACCAGGCAATCGGCTCCTAACTGTTAATTTACATTTCTCATACGTCCTAAAGGATGCTGGGGACAACATCAAGACCATGGGGTATAGACGGGATCCGCAGGAGACATGGGGACTCTTAAGACTTTTCAATGGGTGTGAACTGGCTCCTCCCTCTATGCCCCTCCTCCAGACCTTAGTTGTAGAAATGTGCCCAGGCAGACTGGATGCACTCTGAGGAGCTCTACTGAGTTTCTCTGAAAAGACTTTTGTTAGGTTTTTTATTTTCAGGGAGAACTGCTGGCAACAGACTCCCTGTTTCGTGGGACTGAGGGGGCAGAAGCAGAACCAACTTCCTAAAGAGTTTCATGGCTCTGCTTCTGGCTGACAGGACACCATTAGCTCCTGAAGGGTACTGAACGCGAGCCGTGTCTATATGCTCACTCCCACAGCACGCCGTCACCCCCCTCACAGAGCCAGAAGTCAGAAGACAGGTGAGTATAAGAAGATTGAACTTCAATCAAGTAAGTGACGGCTGAGGTACGGCGAGGCTGGCGGGAGCGCAGCGCGCCATTGCTGCCCACACACACAGGCACTGCAGGGTGTAGGGAGCGGGGGGGGGGGGGGGGGGTGCCCTGTGCAGCAAAATACCTCTATAAACTGGCTAATAGGGGGCATAAGATGCCCAGGCACAGCCCTACCCCCGCCAGTATACATATTACAAACAGTCTCTGAGGTAAAAAGGGTGGAGTTTCTTCCTCAGGCAGCCAGCACACTACTCAGCACCATTTTCTCTCTCTCTCCTCAGGCTGCAGAGATATAGCTGGTCCTCATCCACTTCTGACTACAAGTATTCAGGGTGTAAATAAAGGGGGCACAAAGTGATTTGGGTGCTTTACAAATGTGTTTTACTGTGTAAAGAGCGCTGCATGTCAGTGGGCATTCTGTGTTCACAGACATTAAATACAGGCGCTGGGGTTGTGAGCTGGCTGCTCCTATACTGTGTCCCTCTGACAGATTTTAGTGTGGGTCTGTCCCCAAATAAGTCCCAGTGTGTCTGTGAGTGCTGTACAAGTGTGAGGCATGTCTGAGGCAGGGAGTTCCTCCCCGGAGGAAACCATTTTAGGGACACAGAAGTATAATGTGGTGGTGCTGCCGGCACACCAAGAGCCTGCATGGGTGAAAGAGATACGTGACAGTATGCATCTGATTAACAGGAGATTAGATAAGTCTGAATCTCATGCTGAGTGCTGAAGAAAATCTGTGGAAGATGTGATTTTTCAGGACTCTGTTCTTCCTTCTGCAGGCGGCCCCTCTGGGTCACATAAGAGACCATTTGCAAATGTTGTGAATACTGATACCGACCCAGACACTAATTCTTGTGTCGATGATAGTGACTCCAGAGAAATAGATCAAAAATTGGTGAAAAATATACAATATATGATTGTGGTTATAAGAGAAGTTCTGGAGGTTACTGAATCCACTCCTGTACCTCAGGAGAAGGCCTATTTCAAAAAAGAAAAGAAATCTAAGGTTACTTTCCCTCCTTCCACAAGCTAAATACTCTCTTTGAAGGGGTGTGGGTGAATCCTAAAAAGAAATTTCGTATTCCCAAGAGGATTCAGATAGCGTACCCTTTCCCAGCAGAGGACAGGAAAAAATATGGGAATCACCCCCTGTGTTAGACAGTACTCTGTCCAGGTTGACAAAGAAGGTGATTCTCCCTGCACCTGGCATGGCTTCACTAAAAGAGCCGGCAGACCGTAAAATGGAAACTACATTGAAATCCATTTATGTTGCCAATGGTACGCTGCTCAGGCCCACAATTGCCTGCGCGTGGGTGAGTCGCGCTATTGAAAAATGGTCAGAAAGCGTGTCATCAGAAATAGACACGATTGATAAAGATGAGATACTCCTTAAGTTAGGGAATATCAAGGATGCTGCCGCCTACATGCTGGAAGCAATGAAGGATATTGGATTCTTGAGTTCACAAGCCGCTACCATGGCAGTATCGGCTCGGCGGGCGTTGTGGACTCGCTAGTGGAACGCGCATGCAGATTCCAAAAGAAACATGGAGGCTCTCCCGTACAAAGGTGAGGCCTTATTTGGCAATGGCCTGGATGCGTTAGTCTCGGCGGCTACCGCAGGTAAGTCAACGTTTTTGCCCTCTGCACCTGCACAGGCAAAAAAGACATATCACCCACACATGCAGTCCTTTCGGCCTAATAAATACAAAAAAGCGAGAGGTTCCCCCTTCTTTACAGGTAAGGGAAGGGGAAAGGGAAAGAAGTCCACAGCGGCTTCTGGTTCCCAAGAGCAGAAGTCTACCCCTACTTCTGACAAGTCTTCAGCATGACGCTGGGGCTCCCTTGCGGGAGGCCGCTCGGGTGGGGGCACGTCTCAAACTGTTCAGCCAAGGTTGGATTCTGTCTGGCCTGGATCCCTGGGTATTGCAAATAGTATCCCAGGGATACAAGCTGGAGTTTCAAGACGTCCCCCCATGCCGATTTTTCAAATCGACCTTGCCAGCTTCTCCACCAGAGAGAGAAGCAGTAACAGCGGCAATCCAAAAGTTATGTCAGGACCAGGTCATAGTCCTGGTACCGTTGTCACAACAAGGGGAGGGGTTTTATTCAAGCCTCTTTGTAGTTCTGAAGCCGGACTGCTCAGTCAGACCGATCCTAAACCTAAAAGCTCTGAATTTCTATTTAAAATGGTTCAGGTTCAAAATGGAATCACTGAGGGCAGTGATTTCCAGTCTGGAGGAGGGGGACTACATGGTGTCTGTAGACATAAAGGATGCTTACCTGCATGTTCCCATTTATCCTCCTCACCAGGCTTATCTGAGATTCGCGGTTCAGGATTGCCATTACCAATTCCAGACGTTACCTTTCGGCCTCTCCACAGCGCCAAGGGTATTCACCAATGTGATGGTGGATGGTCCTCCTTCGACAGCAAGGAGTCAATATAATTCCTTTTCTCTGACGTCCTAAGTGGATGCTGGGACTCCGTAAGGACCATGGGGAATAGCGGCTCCGCAGGAGACTGGGCACAACTAAAGAAAGCTTTAGGAGTACCTGGTGTGCACTGGCTCCTCCCTCTATGACCCTCCTCCAGACCTCAGTTAGAATCTTGTGCCCGGCTGAGCTGGATGCACACTAGGGGCTCTCCTGAGCTCCTAGAAAAAGAAAGTTTAATTTAGGTTTTTTATTTTCAGTGAGATCTGCTGGCAACAGACTCACTGCTACGAGGGACTAAGGGGAGAAGAAGCGAACCTACCTGCTTGCAGCTAGCTTGGGCTTCTTAGGCTACTGGACACCATTAGCTCCAGAGGGATCGAACACAGGGCCCGACCTCGATCGTCCGGTCCCGGAGCCGCGCCGCCGTCCCCCTTACAGAGCCAGAAGCAAGAAGACGGTCCTGGAAATCGGCGGCAGAAGACTTCGGTCTTCATCAAGGTAGCGCACAGCACTGCAGCTGTGCGCCATTGCTTCCCATGCACACCTCACACTCCGGTCACTGATGGGTGCAGGGCGCTGGGGGGGGGGGGGGGAGGGGCGCCCTGGGCTGCAATATTAAGTACCTTGGCTGGCAAAACTACACATAATATTAATATAGTCATAGAGACTATATATGTGTAAAATCCCCTGCCAGATATACCTACAAAAAAGCAGGAGAAGTCCGCCTAAAAAGGGGCGGGGCTATCTCCCTCAGCACACTGGCGCCATTTTCCCTCACAGCTCCGCTGGAAGGATCGCTCCCAGGCTCTCCCCTGCAGTTTCCAGACTACATAGGGTAAAAAAGAGAGGGGGGGCACCAGTGGCGTCACAAGGGGGGTGCGGCCCGCTCCCGGGTGTCACCCGCCGAGGGGTGACACCAAAATGCCGGTTCCTGCTTAGAGACAGGAGCTGAGCGCTGCACTGTTATATTAAGTGCAGCAGTCGGCTCCTGTCACTGTGTACGAGCCAGCACTGCAGGCACAGCACTCCCCAGGAGTGAGCCTGCACCTCCTAACCCCCCAAGTTGAAAAAAAAAAAACGGGTGTCGGGATGCGAAGCCCCGCCCCTTTTGGGAAGCCACGCCCTTTCAAGTCATTCAAGCTGATAAACAAGGGATGCCAGTCCGCGAAGCCCCGCCCCTTCCCTGAAGCCCCGCCCCCTCTTTTGCCGCCGCACCGGGTGTCTAAGAGGTGAGTGACGCCTCTGGGGGGCACTAAATTTAGGCGCAATATTGTGTATACAAGCAGCTATTGGGAAAATCACTCAGTTACAGTGTTAATCCCTGTGTATATATAGCGCTCTGGTGTGTGCTGGCATACTCTCTCTCTGTCGCCCCAAAGGGCTTTGTGGGGTCCTGTCCTCAGTCAGAGCATTCCCTGTGTGTGTGCGGTGTGTCGGTACGGCTGTGTCGACATGTTTGATGAGGAGGCTTATGTGGAGGTGGAGCAGATGCCGATAAATGTGATGTTACCCCCTGCGGGGCCGACACCTGAGTGGATGGATAGGTGGAAGGTATTAACCGACAGTGTCAACTCCTTACATAAAAGGCTGGATGACGTAACAGCTGTGGGACAGCCGGCTTCTCAGCCCACGCCTGCACAGGCGACTCAAAGGCCATCAGGGGCTCAAAAACGCCCGCTACCTCAGATGGCAGACACAGATGTCGACACGGAGTCTGACTCCAGTGTCGACGAGGTTGAGACATATACACAATCCACTAGGTACATCCGTTCCATGATCTCGGCAATGAAAAATGTGTTACACATTTCTGACATTAACCCAAGTACCACAAAAAAGGGGTTTTATGTTTGGGGAGAAAAAGCAGCCAGTGTTTTGTTCCCCCATCAGATGAGTGAATGAAGTGTGTGAAGTAGCGTGGGTTCCCCCGATAAGAAACTGGTAATTTCTAAAAAGTTACTGATGGCGTACCCTTTCCCGCCAGAGGATAGGTCATGTTGGGAGATATCCCCTAGGGTGGATAAGGCGCTCACACGTTTGTCAAAAAAGGTGGCACTGCCGTCTTAGGATACGGCCACTTTGAAGGAGCCTGCTGATAAAAAGCAGGAGGCTATCCTGAAGTCTGTATATACACACTCAGGTACTATATTGAGACCTGCAATTGCCTCAGCATACCCTGTCAGGACAGGGATACTATTTTGCTAACCATAGAGCATATTAAAGACGTTGTCTTATATATGAGGGATGCACAGAGGGATATTTGTCGGCTGGCATCCAGAATTAATGCAATGTCCATTCTGCCAGGAGGGTATTAGGGACCCGGCAGTGGACAGGCGATGCTGACTTTAGAAGGCACATGAAGATTCTGCCTTATAAGGGTGAGGAATTGTTTGGGGATGGTCTCTGGGACCTCGTATCCACAGCAACAGCTGGGAAAGAAAAAATTTTACCTCAGGTTTCCTCACAGCCTAAGAAAGCACCGTATTATCAGGTACAGTCCTTTCGGCTTCAGAAAAGCAAGCGGGTCAAAGGCGCTTCCTTTCTGCACAGAGACAAGGGAAGAGGGAAAAAGCTGCACCAGACAGCCAGTTCCCAGGATCAAAAATCTTCCTCTGAGTCCACCGCATGACGCTGGGGCTCCACAGGTGGAGCCAGGTGCGGTGGGGGGGCGCGTCTCGGGAACTTCAGCGACCAGTGGGCTCGCTCACAGGTGGATCCCTGGGTTCTGCAAGTAGTATCACTGGGATACAAGCTAGAGTTCGAGGAGACTCCCCCTCGCCGTTACCTCAAATCAGCCTTGCCTGCTGCCCTCGAGGGGAGGTAGTACTGGCGGCAATTCACAAGCTGTACTCCAGCAGGTGATAATCAAGGTACCCCTCCTTCAACAAGGCCGGGGTTACTATTCCACAATGGTTGTGGTACCGAAACCAGACGGTTCGGTGAGACCCATTCTAAAATTGAAATCCTTGAACACTTATATACGAAGGTTCAAGTTCAAAATGGAACCGCTCAGGGCGGTTATTGCAAGCCTGGACGAAGGGGATTACATGGTATCACTGGACATCAAGGATCCTTACCTGCATGTCCCCATTTACCCTCCTCACCAGGAGTACCTCAAAATTGTGGTACAGGACTGTCATTACCAATTCCAGACATTGCCGTTGGTCTGTCCCCGGCACCGAGGGTATTTACCAAGGTAATGGCGGAAATGATGATACTCCTTCGAAAAAAGGGAGTTATAATTATCCCGTACTTGGACGATCTCCTTATAAAGGCGAGGTCCAGGGAGCAGTTGTTGGTCGGAGTAGCACTATCTCGTGAAGTGCTACAACAGCACGGCTGGATTCTGAATATTCCAAAGTCGCAGCTGGTTCCTACGACACGTCTACTGTTCCTGGGTATGGTTCTGGACACAGAACAGGAAAAAGTGTTTCTCCCGGAGGAGAAGGCCAAGGAGTTGTCATCTCTAGTCAGAGACCTCCTAAAACAAATACAGGTGTCGGTGCATCAATGCACGCGAGTCCTGGGAAAGATGGTAGCTTCTTACGAAGAAATTCCATTCGGCAGGTTCCATGCAAGGATCTTCCAGTGGGATCTGTTGGACAAGTGGTCCGGGTCGCATCTTCAGATGCATCGGCTGATAACCCTGTCTCCAAGGGCCAGGGTGTCGCTGTTGTGGTGGCTGCAGAGTGCTCATCTTCTAGAGGGCCGCAGATTCGGCATACAGGACTGGATCCTGGTGACCACGGATGCCAGCCTTCGAGGCTGGGGGTCAGTCACACAGGGAAGAAACTTCCAAGGACTATGGTCGAGTCAGGAGACTTCCCTACACATAAATATTCTGGAACTAAGGGCCATTCACAATGCCCTAAGTCAGGCTAGACCCCTGCTTCAACACCAGCCGGTGCTGATCCAGTCAGACAACATCACGGCGGTCGCCCATGTAAACCAACAGGGCAGCACAAGAAGCAGGATGGCGATGGCAGAAGCCACAAGGATTTTCCGATGGGCGGAAAATCATGTGTTAGCACTGTCAGCAGTGTTCATTCCCGGAGTAGACAACTGGGAAGCAGACTTTCTCAGCAGGCACGACCTCCACCCGGGAGAGTGAGGACTTCATCCAGAAGTCTTCCAAATGATTGTACACCATTGGGAAAGGCCACAGGTGGACATGATGGTGTCCCGCCTCAACAAAAAGCTAAAAAGATATTGCGCCAGGTCAAGGGACCCTCAGGCGATAGCTGTGGACGCTCTGGTAACACCGTGGGGGTACCAGTCGGTGTATGTGTTCTCTCCTCTGCCTCTCATACCCAAGGTACTGAGAATAATAAGAAGGAGAGGAGTAAGAACTATACTCGTGGTTCCGGATTGGCCAAGAAGAGCTTGGTACCCAGAACTTCAAAAAATGATCTCAGAGGACCCATGGCCTCTGCCGCTCAGACAGGACCTGCTGCAGCAGGGGCCCTGTCTGTTCCAAGACATACCGCGGCTGCGTTTGACGGCATGGCGGTTGAACGCCGGATCCTGAAGGAAAAGGGCATTCCGGAGGAAGTCATCCCAACGCTGATTAAAGCTAGGAAAGAAGTGACCGCAAACCATTATCACCGCATATGGCGAAAATATGTTGCGTGGTGTGAGGCCAGGAAGGCCCAACGGAGGAATTTCAGTTGGGCCGTTTTCTGCACTTCCTACAGTCAGGGGTGACTATGGGCCTAAAATTGGGTTCCAGTAAGGTCCAGATTTCGGCTCTGTCGATTTTCTTCCAGAAAGAACTGGCTTCACTGCCTGATGTTCAGACATTTGTTAAGGGAGTGCTGCATATTCAGCCCCCTTTTGTGCCTCCAGTGGCACCTTGGGATCACAACGTGGTGTTGGATTTCCTAAAGTCACATTGGTTTGAGCCACTAAAAACCGTGGATTTGAAATATCTCACGTGGAAAGTGGTCATGCTGTTGGCCTTGGCTTCGGCCAGGCGTGTGTCAGAATTGGCGGCTTTGTCATATAAAAGCCCTTATCTGATTTTCCATATGGATAGGGCAGAATTGAGGACTCGACCCCAGTTTCTCCCTAAGGTGGTATCAGCTTTTCATTTGAACCAACCTATTGTAGTGCCTGCGGCTACTAAGGATTTGGAGAATTGTTGGACGTAGTCAGGGCCCTGAAAATTTATGTTTCCAGGACAGCTAGTGTCAGGAAAACTGACTTGCTATTTATCCTGTATGCACCCAACAAGCTGGGTGCTCCTGCTTTAAAGCAGACTATTGCTCGCTGGATTTGTAGTACGATTCAGCTTGCACATTCTGCCGCATCCTAGATCAGTGAAAGCCCATTCCACGAGGAAGGTGGGCTCTTCTTGGACGGCTGCCCGAGGGGTCTCGGCTTTACAACTTTGCCGAGCATCTACTTGGTCGGGGTCAAACACATTTGCTAAATTTTACAAGTTTGATACCCTGGCTGAGGAGGACCTAGAGTTTGCTCATTCGGTGCTGCAGAGTCATCCGCACTCTCCCGCCCGTTTGGGAGCTTTGGTATAATCCCCATGGTCCTTATGGAGTCCCAGCATCCACTTAGGACGTCAGAGAAAATAAGATTTTACTCACCGGTAAATCTATTTCTTGTAGTCCGTAGTGGATGCTGGGCGCCCATCCCATGTGCGGATTGTCTGCAATACTTGTATATAGTTATTGTTAACTAAAGGGTTATTGTTGAGCCATCCATTGAGAGGCTCAGTTATATTTCATACTGTTAACTGGGTATAGTATCACGAGTTATACGGTGTGATTGGTGTGGCTGGTATGAGTTTTACCCGGGATTCAAAATCCTTCCTTATTGTGTCAGCTCTTCCGGGCACAGTATCCTAACTGAGGTCTGGAGGAGGGTCATAGAGGGAGGAGCCAGTGCACACCAGGTAGTCCTAAAGCTTTCTTTAGTTGTGCCCAGTCTCCTGCGGAGCCGCTATTCCCCATGGTCCTTACGGAGTCCCAGCATCCACTACGGACTACGAGAAATAGATTTACCGGTGAGTAAAATCTTATTATCTGGACGATCTCCTGATAAAAGCGAGATCCAGGGAGCAGTTGATACAAAACATATCACTCTCTCTGTCAATACTCCAACAACACGGTTGGATCATAAATTATCCAAAGTCACAGTTGGAACCAACGACTTGGTTGTCTTTCCTCGGGATGATTCTGGACACAGAAGTTCAGAAAGTATTTCTGCCGGCGAAAAAGGCCTTGGATATACAGAAAATGGTAAAACAGATACTGAAACCATCCTCTGTGTCGATCCATCAGTGCATTCGGTTGTTGGGAAAGATGGTGGGACCTGTTGGACAAGTGGTCGGGGTCACACGTACACATGCACCGGAAGATAATCCTGTCGTCAAAAAACAGGATTTCGCTCCTGTGGTGGCTGCACAGCTCTCACCTACTGGAAGGACGCAGGTTTGGGATTCAGGACTGGGTCCTGGTAACCACGGATGTAAGTCTCCGAGGCTGGGGAGCAGTCACTTAAGGAGAAAACTTCAAAGGACGTTGGTCACATCAGGAAGCCTGCCTGCACATAAACATGCTGGAGCTGAGAGCCATTTACAACGGCCTTCAACAAGCGGTACATCTTCTTCAAGACCGTCCCGTGCAGATCCAGTCGGACAATGTAACAGCAGTCGCGTACATAAACAGGCAGGGCGGAACAAAAAGCAGAGCGGCAATGGCAGAGGTGACAAGAATCCTCCTCTGAGCAGAAAAACATCAAAAAGCTCTGTCGGCAACTGGGAGTAGACAACTGGGAAGCAGACTTCCTCAGCAGACACGATGTCCATCCGGGAGAGTGGGGACTCCACCAAGAAGTCTTTGCAGAGGTGACAAGTCTTTGGGGAGTTCCTCAAACAGACATGATGGCATCTCGTCTCAACAAGAAGCTTCAGAGATATTGTTCCAGGTCGAGAGACCCTCAAGCAATAGTGGTGGATCCGCTAGTGACCCAGTGGGTTTTCCCGTCAGTGTATGTCTTCCCTCCACTTCCGCTGATCCCAAAAGTACTCAGGATCATAAAAAGAACAAGGGTTTGAGCAATCTTCATTGCCCCAGACTGGCCAAGGGGGGCTTGGTACCCGGATCTTCAGCAGTTGCTCGTAGAAGATCCTCGGCCTCTTCCTCCTCGCGAGGACCTTCTGCAGCAGGGGCCGTGCGTGTACCAAGACTTACCGCGGCTATGTTTGACGGCATGGCTGTTGAGCGACGGATCCTAGCCCGAAAGGGTATTCCCAAGGAAGTCATCCCCACTCTTATTCAGGCCAGGAAAGGAGTAACGTCAAAACATTACCACCGTATTTGGAGAAAATATGTGTCTTGGTATGAATCCAAGAAAGCTCCTACGGAAGAGTTTCACTTAGGACGTTTCCTCCATTTTCTACAGGCTGGTGTGGAAGCAGGCCTCCGATTGGGATCAATCAAGATCCAGATTTCGGCCTTGTCAGTGTTCTTCTAAAAACAATTGGCCTCTTTTCCAGAGGTTCAGACCTTCGTGAAAGGGGTTCTGCACATCCAGCCTCCATTCGTGCCTCCAGTGGCACCATGGGACCTTAACATGGTGTTGCAGTTCCTTCAATCGGATTGGTTTGAGCCTCTACAAAAGATAGAGTTGAAGTTTCTCACTTGGAAAGTGGTGATGCTTTTGGCATTGGCATCTGCAAGACGGGTGTCTGAATTGGGGGCCTTGTCTCACAAGAGCCCTTACCTGATCTTCCATGAAGATAGGGCAGAGTTGAGAACTCGTCCACATTTTCTTCCAAAGGTGGTTTCGTCTTTCCACATAAACCAACCTATTGTGGTGCCAGTAGTTACTGACACATTCACTGAGTCAAAGTCTCTAGATGTGGTTAGAGCTTTGAAAATCTATGTTGCTAGAACAGCTCGTATACAGGAAACAGAGGCCCTGTTTGTCCTGTATGCTCACAACAAGATTGGGTGTCCTGCTTCCAAGCAGACTATTGCACGTTGGATCAGAAATACGATTCAGCAAGCTCATACTACAGCTGGATTGCCGTTACCGACATCGGTAAAGGCCCACTCCACTAGGAAGGTGGGCTCATCCTGGGCGGCTGCCCGGGGGGTCTCAGCATTACAACTTTGCCGAGCAGCTACCTGGTCGGGGTCAAACACATTCGCTAAGTTCTACAAGTTTCAAACCTTGGCCAATGAGGACCTTAAGTTTGGTCAATCGGTGCTGCAGAGTCATCCGCGCTCTCCCGCACGTACTGGAGCTTTGGTATAAACCCCATGGTCTTGATGTTGACCCCAGAATCCTCTAGGACGTATGAGAAAACAGGATTTTGATACCTACCGGTAAATCCTTTTCTCCTAGTCCGTAAAGGATGCTGGGCGCCCGTCCCAGTGCGTACTGTACTTGCAGTTTAGTTATTTAAGTTACACAAGTTGTGTTATTTTGGTTCAGCATGTTGCTGCAATTAGTTCATGCCTGTTGGCGTGTGTTATGTTGAATGCCATGTGTGCGGCATGGTTGAGGGTATGAGTTGGTATGTATCTCACCACTAGTTTAAAGTTAAATCCTTTCCTCGAAATGTCCGTCTCCCTGGGCACAGTTCCTACAACTGAGGTCTGGAGGAGGGGCATAGAGGGAGGAGCCAGTTCACATCCAATGAAAAGTCTTTAGAGTGCCCATGTCTCCTGCGGATCCCGTCTATACCCCATGGTCTTGATGTCATTCCCAGCATCCTCTACGGACTAGGAGAAAAGGATTTACCGGTAGGTATCAAAATCCTGTTATTGGATCCGATTGGCTGGTGCGTTTATCACTTTGAACTTATCACTGGTTTATCACTTCCTTATCCCTTCTCCAGGATAATACATATGCCCCAATGTCTTTTGTTCTTTACTTTGTTGCAACAATACTGCTGTTCCCGGCACGGCCGCTTCACAGCAGCTATTATCCCCCAAGGGAGAAGAAGGGGTAACGTTTACTCACCTGTTCTGCTCCATTCACTATATCCTTGGTGGTTACCCGCGGGTCTAGCAGCAAGCTGCCGCCCGTCACTCTTTCCACCTGTCCTGTGTGTTCCAAGCTCTGCAGATGTTCCCTTAAGGCCCATATAGACGGGCCGATTTGGAAGAGATCTGTGCTGAGCGTGCGGGGGGAGACGGTGGGGGGGGCGCTCACTTCACCCAGCGGATGAAGTGAGCGACCCGCTAGATTGGCCTGCATGCAGGCCAATCTAGCAGCAGCGATAGCAATGTGCGGGGCCGCGCATCGCTATCGCTGAGGGGGCTACACATGGGCCCTCATTCCGAGTTGTTCGCTCACAAGCTGCTTTTAGCAGCTTTGCACACGCTAAGCCGGGAGTGAATCTTAGCTTATCAAAATTGCGAACAGAAGATTCTCAAAATTGCGAATAGAAATTTCTTTGCAGTTTCTGAGTAGCTCGAGACTTACTCTGCCACTGCGATTAGTTCAGTCAGTTTCGTTCCTGGTTTGACGTCACAAACACTCCCAGCATTCGCCCAGACACTCCTCCGTTTCTCCAGCCACTCCCGCGTTTTTCCCAGAAATTGCAGCGTTTTTTCAAACACTCCCATAAAACGGCCAGTTTCCGCCCAGAAACACCCACTTCCTGTCAATCACATTACGATCACCAGAACGAAGAAAAAACCTCGTAATGCCGTGAGTAAAATACCTAACTGCATAGCAAATTTACTTGGTGCAGTCGCAGTGCGAACATTGCGCATGCGCAGTTAGCGGAAAATCGCTGCGATGCGAAAAAATATACTGAGCGAACAACTCGGAATGACCACCATGGAGCGATCATGCTGACATTCTAAGCAATCTAGTCAGATTGCTTTGAATATCGCTCCATGAGTACCCCCCTTAATTGTAAAGTGCAACCGCATATGCTGGTGCTGTATAAGTAAATGTTAATAATAATAATAATAATATAACAATAATTCTATTAATATCATTCAGAGTTGTTATTGTTATATTACGTGTGTAGATGTCTAATGTGCGCCAGAAGCTTGTCATCTCCGACCTGTCAGACGTGTGAAGGATTACGCTGCAGGCTTCCTACTCATCAAATTGTCTTGCAGTCTACTACGATCGCAGTGTTTAGGTCTATTAATTCATGTTTAATAGATTTCGCTTTACTCCCACCACATGACAGAGCTGTCAGAGTGATACGATTAAACAATGAGTAATCTCGCAGCATCACACATTCCTGTTTCTTTCTGTTACTCTGATTATTGTTACAAGGAATCTGCTTCACTTAGCAACCCACCCCATCCCCGAGATGTGCTCAGACCCCCATTTTTTGGTTTTGGTTTAGCCACCCTCAAGTGTTTTTTGTTTGGATTTGGTTTTGGATTGCCTTACTTACAGAAGCCCGTGACTTGTGGCATGGACGGTCCCACAAATATGGCATTGGGCGGTGAGCAATGTCTGACTAGTTTTCTCTATAGACAGCTGTTGTGGCATTCAAGGAAATATTAGACACCATAGTTCGCCCACATTTTAATAATATATATTTTTTAAAATGTTACAATTGTTACTCTATATTTGTTTTAATTGTTTTGTTAGAGGTCAATGTCTTTTTTTGTGTGTGTGAAATCTGAGTGTTGTTTGTGAGTCTTCATGAATTCAAGGTTATCCGAAGGGGATGTATTCAGGATCTTAGCGGTCAGAATACCAATGCCGGGATCCAGACCGCCAGAATGCCGACTGCGCCGCCACAGCTATTCCCACTCCTGTGTATCCACGACACCTATGAAGTGGGAATAGAACCTGTTGCAAGTGCAGCGAGCCACCAAACCTGCAGCGTGGTGAGTGTAGCGAGCCCACAAGGGGCTTCATTGTGCTCCGCCCCCTGCCGGCATTCTGGCTGTTGGGATCCCGGCTTCGGTATGCTGATCCCATACCCAACCCATTTTAAGCATCCAACATATAATAGAACTAGCAGTATTAAGATTATGGGAGAAGCTTTACCAAAGGATAATAAGATCTTAATCCTGCAAAAAAGGGGTGATTTATATATATATATATATATATATATATATTGTGGCAGGAGAGGTACTTTGCCACCTTTAAGCTACACATTGGGTGGTTGGGAAGTGTGGATGGACCGGGTTCCCATCCATTTGGCCCAGACCAGGTCTTATAGGCTTCCAGAACCTGGGTGCTGTGTTTAAAGCAGAGTCTCTCCCATGAGTCAGGGCTCCTGAAGGCAGTTAGTGTCCAGGTGGTAGGACGGCAAGGGACAGTGGGATCAGTAGGGCTGGGCCACTAGTGTCAGGATGCCGGGACGTGAAGGGTTCCTTATTAAGTAATAGGGAGTGAGGCAGGGCCTAAACTCCCTGGTTGTTTATACTAAAGACAGTGATCTTTCTTTTATGTATATCTTTGTTTTTGAGCTACCTGAATAAAAGGTATCTGTTTTTTTGCACAAGCCTGGAGTCGGTCGTTGGTGGATTTTTGTAGCAGAGCATATTCTAGCAAGTCTCCTGTTACTATATATATATATATATGTGTGTGTGTGTGTGTGTGTGTGTGTGTGTGTACGTGCGTACGGGCATACTGATAATTTGAAATAGTCTTACCTACCAAAGACATAGGGGGCCAGATGTACTAAGCTTGAAAAGTGATAAATATCACTGTGATAAAGCACCAGCCAATCGGCTCCTAACTGTCATTTTTCAAACACAGCCTGTGACATGGCAGTTAGGAGGCGATTGGCTGGTTCTTTATCACAGTGATATTTATCACTTTTCAGGCTTAGTACATCTCCCCCAATGTCTTTGCTGGGTTAAGACTATTTCAAAGTGTCAGTATACCTGTGTCACTGCAATATCTTTAATGATATATACTGTATATATATATATATATATATATATATTTATATATATATATATATATATATATATATGAGAGAGAGAGCGAGTCAGTGGCACTTGGAGAGTTGACAAAGTACTGTATTAAAGTCACTGAAGCATATCAATGTTTTTGGGTCACACATGTCCCTTGACAAAGTGGAGTGTGGTCCCGAAATGATAGTATGCTTGAGAGACTCCAATATGGTATTTGTCAAGTTAGGGAAGGGGGCGAGGGGTTAGGGTTAGGCACTAGATTACCCATAGCTGCAACCCCCACTATCTTAGCCCCAGGTGGTTTATTGTTAGGGTAGTGGGCAGGGAAGAGGTAAATTAATTTCCCCATCCCCTGCTGGCATTCAAAAAGTTGGGATGCCGCTGTTGCATCACAACCGCTGGCATTTCATATCACACTCGTCCCAGTATGTTGACCTGTATGGTATGATGCGAGAGAAGAAGAAGAAGGAAAAAGAAAGAAGGAAGAAGAAGAAGGAAAAAGAAAGAAGGAAGAAGAAGAAGGAAAAAGAAAGAAGGAAGAAGAAGAAGAATATTTTAGCTCAAAAATAGTGTTATACTGTGTATGGTGCGGACCGTTCTCACTGGGATATTACAGTGGTACTTTCCCAAATCATCACTTACAGTAAATTATAGGGATGTGCACTTGAAATTTTTCGGGTTTTGTGTTTTGGTTTTGGGTTCGGTTCCGCGGCCGTGTTTTGGGTTCGACCGCGTTTTGGCGAAACCTCACCGAATTTTTTTTGTCGGATTCGGGTGCGTTTTGGATTCGGGTGTTTTTTTCAAAAAACACTAAAAAACAGCTTAAATCATAGAATTTGGGGGTCATTTTGATCACAAAGTATTATTAACCTCAAAATCCATAATTTCCACTCATTTTCAGTCTATTCTGAATACCTCACACCTCACAATATTATTTTTAGTCCTAAAATTTGCACCGAGGTCGCTGGATGACTAAGCTAAGCGACCCTAGTGGCCGACACAAACACCGGGCCCATCTAGGAGTGGCACTGCAGTGTCACGCAGGATGGCCCTTCCAAAAAACACTCCCCAAACAGCACATGACGCAAAGAAAAAAAGAGGCGCAATGAGGTAGCTGTGTGAGTAAGCTAAGCGACCCTAGTTGCCGACACAAACACCTGGCCCATCTAGGAGTGGCACTGCAGTGTCACGCAGGATGGCCCTTCCAAAAAACACTCCCCAAACAGCACATGACGCAAAGAAGAAAAAAGAGGCGCAATGAGGTAGCTGTGTGAGTAAGATAAGCGACCCTAGTGGCCGACACAAACACCGGGCCCAACTAGGAGTGGCACTGCAGTGTCACGCAGGATGGCCCTTCCAAAAAACACTCCCCAAACAGCACATGACGCAAAGAAGAAAAAAAGAGGCGCAATGAGGTAGCTGTGTGAGTAAGATAAGCGACCCTAGTGGCCGACACAAACACCGGGCCCAACTAGGAGTGGCACTGCAGTGTCACGCAGGATGGCCCTTCCAAAAAACACCCCACAAACAGCACATGACGCAAAGAAAAAAAGAGGCGCAATGAGGTAGCTGTGTGAGTAAGCTAAGCGACCCTAGTGGCCGACACAAACACCTGGCCCATCTAGGAGTGGCACTGCAGTGTCACGCAGGATGGCCCTTCCAAAAAACACTCCCCAAACAGCACATGACGCAAAGAAGAAAAAAAGAGGCGCAATGAGGTAGCTGTGTGAGTAAGATAAGCGACCCTAGTGGTCGACACAAACACCGGGCCCAACTAGGAGTGGCACTGCAGTGTCACGCAGGATGGCCCTTCCAAAAAACACTCCCCAAACAGCACATGACGCAAATAAAAATGAAAGAAAAAAGAGGTGCAAGATGGAATTGTCCTTGGGCCCTCCCACCCACCCTTATGTTGTATAAACAGGACATGCACACTTTAACCAACCCATCATTTCAGTGACAGGGTCTGCCACACGACTGTGACTGAAATGACGGGTTGGTTTGGACCCCCACCGAAAAAGAAGCAATTAATCTCTCCTTGAACAAACTGGCTCTACAGAGGCAAGATGTCCACCTCATCATCATCCTCCGATATATCACCGTGTACATCCCGCTCCTCACAGATTATCAATTCGTCCCCACTGGAATCCACCATCTCAGCTCCCTGTGTACTTTGTGGAGGCAATTGCTGCTGGTCAATGTCTCCACGGAGGAATTGATTATAATTCATTTTAATGAACATCATCTTCTCCACATTTTCTGGAAGTAACCTCGTACGCAGATTGCTGACAAGGTGAGCGGCGGCACTAAACACTCTTTCGGAGTACACACTTGTGGGAGGGCAACTTAGGTAGAATAAAGCCAGTTTGTGCAAGGGCCTCCAAATTGCCTCTTTTTCCTGCCAGTATAAGTACGGACTGTCTGACGTGCCTACTTGGATGCGGTCACTCATATAATCCTCCACCATTCTTTCAATGGTGAGAGAATCATATGCAGTGACAGTAGACGACATGTCCGTAATCGTTGTCAGGTCCTTCAGTCCGGACCAGATGTCAGCATCAGCAGTCGCTCCAGACTGCCCTGCATCACCACCAGCGGGTGGGCTCGGAATTCTGAGCCTTTTCCTCGCACCCCCAGTTGCGGGAGAATGTGAAGGAGGAGATGTTGACAGGTCGCGTTCCGCTTGACTTGACAATTTTGTCACCAGCAGGTCTTTGAACCCCAGCAGACTTGTGTCTGCCGGAAAGAGAGATCCAAGGTAGGTTTTAAATTTAGGATCGAGCACGGTGGCCAAAATGTAGTGCTCTGATTTCAACAGATTGACCACCCGTGAATCCTTGTTAAGCGAATTAAGGGCTGCATCCACAAGTCCCACATGCCTAGCGGAATCGCTCCCTTTTAGCTCCTCCTTCAATGCCTCCAGCTTCTTCTGCAAAAGCCTGATGAGGGGAATGACCTGACTCAGGCTGGCAGTGTCTGAACTGACTTCACGTGTGGCAAGTTCAAAAGGTTGCAGAACCTTGCACAACGTTGAAATCATTCTCCACTGCGCTTGAGACAAGTACATTCCACCTCCTATATCGTGCTCAATTGTATAGGCTTGAATGGCCTTTTGCTGCTCCTCCAACCTCTGAAGCATATAGAGGGTTGAATTCCACCTCGTTACCACTTCTTGCTTCAGATGATGGCAGGGCAGGTTCAGGCGTTTTTGGTGGTGCTCCAGTTTTCTGTACGTGGTGCCTGTACGCCGAAAGTGTCCCGCAATTCTTCTGGCCACCGACAGCATCTCTTGCACGCCCCTGTCGTTTTTTAAAAAATTCTGCACCACCAAATTCAAGGTATGTGCAAAACATGGGACGTGCTGGAATTTGCCCATATTTAATGCACACACAATATTGCTGGCGTTGTCCGATGCCACAAATCCACAGGAGAGTCCAATTGGGGTAAACCATTCCGCGATGATCTTCCTCAGTTGCCGTAAGAGGTTTTCAGCTATGTGCGTATTCTGGAAACCGGTGATACAAAGCGTAGCCTGCCTAGGAAAGAGTTGGCGTTTGCGAGATGCTGCTACTGGTGCCGCCGCTGCTGTTCTTGCGGCGGGAGTCCATACATCTACCCAGTGGGCTGTCACAGTCATATAGTCCTGAGCCTGCCCTGCTCCACTTGTCCACATGTCCGTGGTTAAGTGGACATTGGGTACAACTGCATTTTTTAGGACACTGGTGAGTCTTTTTCTGACGTCCGTGTACATTCTCGGTATCGCCTGCCTAGAGAAGTGGAACCTAGATGGTATTTGGTAACGGGGGCACACTACCTCAAGAAATTGTCTAGTTCCCTGTGAACTAACGGCAGATACCGGACGCACGTCTAGCACCAACATAGTTGTCAAGGCCTCAGTTATCCGCTTTGCAACAGGATGACTGCTGTGATATTTCATCTTCCTCGCAAAGGACTGTTGGACAGTCAATTGCTTAGTGGAAGTAGTAAAAGTGGGCTTACGACTTCCCCTCTGGGATGACCATCGACTCCCAGCAGCAACAACAGCAGCGCCAGCAGCAGTAGGCGTTACACGCAAGGATGCATCGGAGGAATCCCAGGCAGGAGAGGACTCGTCAGAATTGCCAGTGACATGGCCTGCAGGACTATTGGCATTCCTGGGGAAGGAGGAAATTGACACTGAGGGAGTTGGTGGGGTGGTTTGCGTGAGCTTGGTTACAAGAGGAAGGGATTTACTGGTCAGTGGACTGCTTCCGCTGTCGCCCAAAGTTTTTGAACTTGTCACTGACTTATTATGAATGCGCTGCAGGTGACGTATAAGGGAGGATGTTCCGAGGTGGTTAACGTCCTTACCCCTACTTATTACAGCTTGACAAAGGCAACACACGGCTTGACAAATGTTGTCCGCATTTCTGGTGAAATACTTCCACACCGAAGAGCTGATTTTTTGGGTATTTTCACCAGGCATGTCAACGGCCCTATTCCTCCCACGGACAACAGGTGTCTCCCCGGGTGCCTGACTTAAACAAACCACCTCACCATCAGAATCCTCCTTGTCAATTTCCTCCCCAGCGCCAGCAACACCCATATCCTCCTCATCCTGGTGTACTTCAACACTGACATCTTCAATCTGACTATCAGGAACTGGACTGCGGGTGCTCCTTCCAGCACTTGCAGGGGGCGTGCAAATGGTGGAAGGCGCATGCTCTTCACGTCCAGTGTTGGGAAGGTCAGGCATCGCAACCGACACAATTGGACTCTCCTTGTGGATTTGGGATTTCGAAGAACGCACAGTTCTTTGCGGTGCTTTTGCCAGCTTCAGTCTTTTCAGTTTTCTAGCGAGAGGCTGAGTGCTTCCATCCTCATGTGAAGCTGAACCACTAGCCATGAACATAGGCCAGGGCCTCAGCCGTTCCTTGCCACTCCGTGTGGTAAATGGCATATTGGCAAGTTTACGCTTCTCCTCCGACAATTTTATTTTAGATTTTGGAGTCCTTTTTTTACTGATATTTGGTGTTTTGGATTTTACATGCTCTGTACTATGACATTGGGCATCGGCCTTGGCAGACGACGTTGCTGGCATTTCATCGTCTCGGCCATGACTAGTGGCAGCAGCTTCAGCACGAGGTGGAAGTGGATCTTGATCTTTCCCTAATTTTGGAACCTCAACATTTTTGTTCTCCATATTTTAATAGGCACAACTAAAAGACACAGAGGTAGCTACAGCCGTGGACTTCCGTACTGTGTCTGCTGCTAATATAGACTGGATGATAATGAGATGAAATCAATATATATATATATAATATCACACTAGTACTGCAGCCGGACAGGTATATAATATATATTTATTATGTACTAATGACTGATGACGGACCTGCTGGACACTGTCAGCTCAGCAGCACCGCAGACTGCTACAGTAAGCTACTATAGTAGTATGTATCAAGAAAAAAAAAAAAAAAAAAACCACGGGTAGGTGGTATACAATTATGGATGGACCAGCGACTGCCGACACAGAGGTAGCTACAGCCGTGGACTACCGTACTGTGTCTGCTGCTAATATAGACTGGATGATAATGAGATGAAATCAATATATATATATATAATATCACACTAGTACTGCAGCCGGACAGGTATATAATATATATTTATTATGTACTAATGACTGATGACGGACCTGCTGGACACTGTCAGCTCAGCAGCACCGCAGACTGCTACAGTAAGCTACTATAGTAGTATGTATCAAGAAGAAAGAAAAAAAAAAAAACACGGGTAGGTGGTATACAATTATGGATGGACCAGCGACTGCCGACACAGAGGTAGCTACAGCCGTGGACTACCGTACTGTGTCTGCTGCTAATATAGACTGGATGATAATGAGATAAAATTAATATATATATATATATATAATATCACACTAGTACTGCAGCCGGACAGGTATATAATATATATTTATTATGTACTAATGACTGATGACGGACCTGCTGGACACTGTCAGCTCAGCAGCACCGCAGACTGCTACAGTAAGCTACTATAGTAGTATGTATCAAGAAGAAAGAAAAAAAAAACCACGGGTAGGTGGTATACAATTATGGATGGACCAGCGACTGCCGACACAGAGGTAGCTACAGCCGTGGACTACCGTACTGTGTCTGCTGCTAATATAGACTGGATGATAATGAGATGAAATCAATATATATATATATATAATATCACACTAGTACTGCAGCCGGACAGGTATATAATATATATTTATTATGTACTAATG
The DNA here is from genome assembly GCF_028390025.1 of Pseudophryne corroboree. Taxonomy (NCBI): domain Eukaryota; kingdom Metazoa; phylum Chordata; class Amphibia; order Anura; family Myobatrachidae; genus Pseudophryne; species Pseudophryne corroboree. Next base: position 32,568,020 of record NC_086453.1, read on the forward strand.
ACTGATGACGGACCTGCTGGACACTGTCAGCTCAGCAGCACCGCAGACTGCTACAGTAAGCTACTATAGTAGTATGTATCAAGAAGAAAGAAAAAAAAAACCACGGGTAGGTGGTATACAATTATGGATGGACCAGCGACTGCCGACACAGAGGTAGCTACAGCCGTGGACTACCGTACTGTGTCTGCTGCTAATATAGACTGGATGATAATGAGATGAAATCAATATATATATATATAATATCACACTAGTACTGCAGCCGGACAGGTATATAATATATATTTATTATGTACTAATGACTGATGACGGAACTGCTGGACACTGTCAGCTCAGCAGCACCGCAGACTGCTACAGTAAGCTACTATAGTAGTATGTATCAAGAAGAAAGAAAAAGAAAAAAACCACGGGTAGGTGGTATACAATTATGGA